>NC_136797.1:6657524-6755024 GCF_951216825.1 Electrona antarctica | reverse complement strand
AGTCACCCATCAAAAACCCAACTATGCAGCTTCCACCTGAGGAACCGAGACGCGAAAAAAGAACTGAGCGTCACTTGGGATGGTCACAAACCTAACCATACCCACCCCATGTAACTTGGAGTTACACTGGACAGAACACTCTCCTTCAAGAAACAACTGGAGAACACAAAAGCCACGGTCAACACCCACACCCGTAAAATAAGTGTTTACACACCTCATTCAAGTTGCAGGCAGGCAGGCAGGCAGGCAGGCAGGACGAGACAGGCAAGCATGCAGGCAAGCAAGCAAGCAGGCCGAGGCAGGCAGCCAAGGGTTAGGGTTAGTCAGCTCAGCCAGGCCTCTCTCGAGGCCTGGCTCTCTGTCTGCCTGGCCCGGTCTGCCCCGCCCTGCCTTGCAGCAACAGAAACAGCCGGCCTGGCAAGCCAGCCAGCTCAGAATGCGAGCTCAGCAAGCCAGCGCAGCGAACATTTTTACGAGAGAGGCCTGGCTGAGCTGACTAACCCTAACCTGCAATGGCTGAAGTGCGCTGGCTTGGCAGCCTGACTTTCTACACTGGCTGACTGGCGGGGCTGGCTGGCTGCGTTGGCTGACTGAGCGGGCTTGCTGGCTAGAGCCTTCCAACGGTGTCTACCTTGATCTCCGTCCTAAGAAAGAAAGACAGAAAAAGAAACGCACATAAATTCAGAACGACTTAAACCCTCTATATTTAATAAAACAATTCTGGACAGGAATCCTGTATTGCAGGGGTTCCCAAAAGGTACATCGTGATCTACCAGTAGATCACAAAGGCTGTGCAGGTAGACCACATGGCATGCCCCTGTATATAATCCCCTGTATATAATCTATCACTTGAATTAAGGTGACTTTATTGATTGACATAAAAAAGGCCTGTCAGCTCAAATGTTGCACACAAACATCAATAGCATTACAAAGTTATTGTGACAGTAATAATTTATATAGTGTGTGTAACAGTGTTAAATAGTTCTATATTATGGCAGTAATGATTGCTATAGTGTGTGTTCAGTAAGTGTTAAATAACTATATTGTGACAGTAATCATTGCTATAGAGTATGTGTTCAGTAACAGGAATATTCCTGTCTCTCCAGCTCTTTAATAAAATGAAAAGGGCTTAAAAAAAAGAATGTTCAAGTAGGTGACACATTTTCAGCCAATCAGGAGAAAGTAGCTATTGATGAGCTTAATGTTCCAGTTCTAATTTTGTTTGTTACATTACAATTCCACTTGTTTAATCTGTATCCTGACTGGGTTCCTGGTGCAATGATTACGGTCACACTATAGAGCTATTTAACACTGTTACTGAACACACACTATAGCAATGATTACTGTCACAATACAGAGCTATTTAACACTGTTACTGAACACACACTATAGCAATGATTACTGTCACAATACAGAGCTATTTAACACTGTTACTGAACACACACTATAGCAATGATTACTGTCACAATACAGAGATATTTAACACTGTTACTGAACACACACTCTATAGTAATGATTACTGTCACAATACAGAGCAATTTAACACTGTTACTGAACACACACTATAGCAATGATTACTGTCACAATATAGAGCTATTTAACACTGTTACTGAACACACACTATAGCAATGATTACTGTCACAATATAGAGCTATTTAACACTGTTACTGAACACACACTATAGCAATGATTACTGTCACAATACAGAGCTATTTAACACTGTTACTGAACACACACTATAGCAATGATTACTGTCACAATACAGAGATATTTAACACTGTTACTGAACACACACTATAGCAATGATTACTGTCACAATACAGAGATATTTAACACTGTTACTGAACACACACTATAGCAATGATTACTGTCACAATACAGAGATATTTAACACTGTTACTGAACACACACTATAGCAATGATTACTGTCACAATACAGAGCTATTTAACACTGTTACTGAACACACACTATAGCAATGATTACTGTCACAATACAGAGATATTTAACACTGTTACTGAACACACACTCTATAGTAATGATTACTGTCACAATACAGAGCAATTTAACACTGTTACTGAACACACACTATAGCAATGATTACTGTCACAATACAGAGATATTTAACACTGTTACTGAACACACACTATAGCAATGATTACTGTCACAATACAGAGCTATTTAACACTGTTACTGAACACACACTCTATAGTAATGATTACTGTCACAATACAGAGCTATTTAACACTGTTACTGAACACACACTATAGCAATGATTACTGTCACAATACAGAGATATTTAACACCGTTACTGAACACACACTCTATAGTAATGATTACTGTCACAATACAGAGCTATTTAACACTGTTACTGAACACACACTATAGCAATGATTACTGTCACAATACAGAGCAATTTAATTTAGGTAACCAACTGGACCCCAATAGTAGATCTTTACACTCTCAGCATTTGATTCACGGACCACCATTTGATGGCATTTAGCCTCTCAGACCCATTTGAGCCACTGACTGACTGACCACCATTGTGAGAGGCTCAAATGCTGAATAAATAATCGACTAGATGTAGGGACAAACGTTGTTTGAAATTGGCGTCATGTAAACAGACCGCCGACACCAACAAATCGGCCACAGTAAACTAATTCGGCAGATTATACACAAATTCTTCTACATTCTCTAATTGTGATGTTAGTTAACCTAATCATACTACTTATTGAACCGTGTTCCTATACTCGAATGGTTAGACTCTGTGCCTAGCAAAAACAGGGCCTGAGTTCGAGCCCCAGTCGAGGTATACGTTTTTTTCCCTTTTACCAACCAAACAAACAAACATCATACCCATTTGAGCCGCACCATTGTGAGAGTCTATAAATGTCATCATATGGATGGTCCGTTGCTCAAATGCAGAATAAAAATGGACCTTTTGACCAGATGTGAAATGTATTTCGTTTGTTTGGTACAAAGGAAAAAGACTAATGACTCGACCGGGAAGAGAACCCCGGCCTGGTGTTTACAAAGCGGCGATTCTAACCACTCCACTACAGAAACAACATAGTAAGTAACAACAACAAAACCAACATTAAGGTTTACCTGCAGACGGAGAGCACGATGGGTGACGTGGCACTGATCAAACCCGCATCAATGCGTCTGCGCCATATTTGAGGGGGGTGTCACTTCTTTCCGGTGTGAGGCTCCGCCCACGAGTTTTTCCCGCGAGTTTGTTGTAGTCCCACTATGTTACATCCGGGTCCTAGTCCGCACCAGCTCCCGTCCGCTCATTCTCATTGTAAATACTAGCAACGCGTGATTCTTTTTACAATGACGTTATTTTTCAAAAAGGAAGCCATTGATGGTTAAAATGGGTCTTAATGCTTCCAACCCGAGTAGAATTATTAATGTAACTGTGTCCATGACAAATAAAATATATGATGTGGAAGCTTTCTTGAGTAAGACCCGGAAGTGGCTCTGGAAGAGCGGGTTACGTCATGGCGTAAATAGTCAATAGCGACATTAATGCTTCATCCTGGCAGTGTCCTCAGTGGTCTAGCGGTCTCGACACCCGACTTTGAATCTGAGCTTCAAAACTTCATGGGTTCAAACCCCTCTGATATTTTTTCAACAAACACGGATTACTTGTTTTTGTGAGGTTACGGTCAGGGCAGGGCTAGTTTGACATGAATTAGTCCACGGACCACCATTGAATGGCATTTATATCTCTGGGACCCCCAATTTATATTGTAAAATCAAGGTTAATTTAACTCTGAGAGTGTACAAATGGAACATTCTGGCGGATTCTTCAGCTCAACGGCCCTAGTGCTGATGAACCACTACGGAGGTAATGACATTTCTCAACGCGCTGTGGCACTGTTCTGATTTTCACTGGCAACTGACTTTTGTGTTTTTTCCTCTGCTGTTCTTCTTCGTCACCTTTTAGTTCCTTTATCACAGCGAACAATCAAACCAAGCCAATGACTAGCTGACTATATATATATATATCTCGCGTTTTTTGGCGTTTTATATTTTTTTGGACGACATTAAGACCTGGATTTATATGTATGCCCCAGTGTTTACTCCACATACCTTCAATTAAGACCCGAGCAGCAGCAGCACTGACAGGTAAAATATATTTTCTTCACCACAGAAACGCCACTAAAGACACGGTATAAAGTAGTGTGTAGAATGTAACCCCTAGAGGGAGGCAGAGGTTAAGTGACAAGGGTATTTAAAGGCTTTCTGAGCAGGGGCCTGCACACTGCAGCCAGCTGCAAGCATAGATATATATAAACTAATCTATGGCTGCAAGTCTCTTCCTATTTAAATCCAAAGCCCCGCCCACTGGATCCGGCTCTGTCCGCCTACGTAACATGAAAGTCCGTCCGTCATTGGTCCAAGGGTGGAGTTTATGGTAAGCAAGCCGCGCTCCCGCACACACACACAAGCCGCTGCCACACGGTCGAAAGAGCTGCGCACGTTCTCGGCTGCGCGCAGCTTAAAGCTTGAGTTTTTAGACAGCTGGTGGATGGAAAAGAAGCTCCACCTCCGCGGACTTTTTGCGCGACGGCCAGATTCCCGGAAACGCTCTCCTCCGCCCAAAAAGTCCGCGGAGGTGGAGCTTCTTTTCCATCCACCAGCTGTCTAAAAACTCAAGCTTTAAGCTGCGCACAGCTTAAGAAGTGCGCAGCTTAAGACCGTTTTGCGCTAAGGTGTGGAGACGGTGTAGGTGCTGCCACACGGTCGAAAGAGCTGCGCACGTTCTCGGCTGCGCGCAGCTTACAGCTTGAGTTTTTAGACAGCTGGTGGATGGAAATTAAGCTCCACCTCCGCGGAATACTTGCGCGACGGCCAGATTCCCGGAAACGCTCTCCTCCGCCCAAAAAGTCCGCGGAGGTGGAGCTTCTTTTCCATCCACCAGCTGTCTAAAAACTCAGAATTTAAGCTGCGCGCAGTTTAAGAAGTGCGCAGCTTAAGACCGTTTTGCGCTAAGGTGTGGAGACGGTGTATCACACACACACACACACACACACACACACGCGAGTACAACATAATGTTCAGATGTGGGTCCCTGGTACAACATATAGACAGACAGACAGACAGACAGACAAGACAGACAGGGGGTCCTTGGGGAGGTTCCAGGGGGTCCCCAGCAGGGCAGGGGTCCCTGGTACAACATAATGTTCAGATGGGGGTCCCTGGTACAACATTATGTTCAGATGGGTGTCCCTGGTTCAACATAATGTTCAGATGGGGGTCCTGGTACAACATAGTGTTCAGATGGGGGTCCCTGGTACAACATAGTGTTCAGATGGGGGTCCCTGGTACAACATAGTGTTCAGATGGGGGTCCCTGACATTAATTTGGGGGTCCTCCTTGACATTGTGGCAGCGGTGGCCGAACGGATAGCGGCGCGGTCTAGATACCGGAAGGTTCCCAGTTCGAATCAGCCGTCCGACACGTTAAAATTACCACCGCTGAAATGCCCTTGAACAAGGCATCAACCACTATGATGAAATGTGTTCTATGAGCAGGGCCTGGCTGGAAACAAGTTCTTGAGCTTAGCCCAGATACCCTGGGTAAATATAGATTTCATTTAATTTCATTTCATGAAAAGCTTTGAGAAGCATGGGTGATTTACAGCACCCATAATAATCTTCAGACACATGCAGTGTCTACTGGTGAACACTAGATGGCAGATGCATTGTGAGCTTGTATAGCTCTGCTATTTTCAAAAGGAATCTTGAAAAAAAAAAAGTGACAAATGTGGAATATTTTTGAAATGTTTTATTGAAACATTTAAAAACACAAATTTGTCATGGGGGTCCCTAGTTGGCACAAAATATTTTTAGATGTAGGGTCCTTAGTTGGGCAAATGCATTCATCTGGGTGTCCTTGACATGGCAATGTCACTGTGGCCCCTTTTCCACTGGTTGGGAACCGGTTCAGTTCTTTTTGGTTCTTAGTCCATGAGCCAGAGCTCCAAAATTGGAACGTTAATTATGACAATTATATTAAATTGAAACTTCCCCAGTTGATTACTTACACAAAGACAGTGTATTACAAATATAAATATAAATATTTAAATATGCAAATGAGGCATTATATAGGAAGATATGCAAACAAATATATATCTGAAAAAGCTACTACTGTGGAAGGGTTATCATATATAAATGTACTTATATTGATCCTATAAACAATTTAATATAGGTATGTTTTGCCCACTCAATTTAACGTTCCAATTTTGGAGGTCTGGCTCATGGACAAAAAACTGGTTCTGAACTGAACCAGTTCCCAACCGGTGGAAAAGGGGTCTGTGTGAGAATCACTGGTTTAAACAACTTTAGAAGAAAAGCCCAAATAAGCACTTTAGAAACAAGCCCCCACACCCCACACCCCACTCACACCCCATTTAACCCATTTTGACCTGAGATCAGATTCTATAAATGTCTTCTACATCCTGACAGTTTTCTGAAAAAGCTATGTTTCTATGTCAGTCGTTCTTCGATTTTTCAAAAATAGCAGATCTACAAGCTCGTAGCGCGCCACTCGGTGGTGCGCTATGAGCTTGTAGATCTGCTATTTTTCAATAGCTAAAGCATAACATAATGCTAACACCGTTCAGAATGGGTTAATGAACTATCGCTGCAAAAAAAAGTGATAAAAAAGAATAAGACGACAAGATATATAATATTCTATTTAAGTTGCCCACAGTCAGCGATGACAATCCTGGCTTTGCAAGTTCCGCTCTTCGTCCCTTGTTTGTCCATGGCCTTGACCACATCGATGCCTTCCACCACACTGCCAAACACCACATGCTTCCCATTCAGCCTATGGAGGGAGAAGAGGCACTTCATTACAACACGGACAAACACCCAAAGGCCTACAGATGTTTCTTTTCCCTTTTTACCTCCATTATGATGAATTCCTGTTCTGTTTTGTCTATATAGAAGTCTATTTGTACGTCTCTAAATGTTTTGATGAATTGAACATGGTGGACCCTCTTGTAAACAAGTGTAATGCTTAATTGGGTAGGTCCACTCACAGTTAACAGCCTTTGTATTGAGTTTGTGCTTGAAATGTACTGTAATTCTGCAAACTGTTAATAAATATTTCAATCAATCAATCAAAAGTGTACTGTACACTGTACAGTATGTGGACCATGGTGACATTGATCAATTCTTGATAAAAAAGCTTCTAATATATTATTTAGGTCCCAAAATCTATAAATCTCACACTATTAAAGGACCACTTCACCACTTTTCAACCTATCTTCATATAATAGGTCCTCACTAATAATCATGAAAAAATGGCACAATTTGTTTCTACTCGGTCTGTGTCTCATAGGAGGGCTGTGGCATGTGAACGCTAAGGCCTCACTCACACCTTCGCATCCAGGGACGGATTAACCCCCATGAGGGCCCCTGGGCCGGTAATATTTGAAGGGCCCCCATAGCGCACGTGCGCGCAACATTTTCGTGTTTTTCTGTGTTTTTAACCTACATTTAACAAAATCAACAGCCAATGAAGGGCCCTTTACAGGGCGTCAAACCTAGTACCTTACGGTCTAATTTCCCCGAAGGGCCCCTGATAGCCAAGGGCCCCTGGGCCAAGGCCCCACTGGCCCAATGGCTAATTTGTCCCTGTTCACATCTAGTATACAACATTGTTGGATGCTAGATGTAAACAAAGGGTTTGTTTACATGGTTTGACAACATTGTTGTTGTATGGCTTTCGGCTGTGTTTCGACTGCCCCCCTCCCCTCATACAACAAAAATGTTGTGTCAAACCATGTGACTCCCATTGGAAATGAATTGCGAGCTTGCATCAGTAAACAAGTCTCATGCATCAGCTATACAACAATCTGTTGTGCACGTCTGAGTGAGGCCTAAGGGTTGGCAATTCCCATCCCGTGGGACCCCAAAGGACGTGCAGCGGCCTCACCAGTCGGTCTTGCCGGTGCAGATGAAGAACTGCGAGGCGTTGGTGTTGGCTCCGGTGTTGGCCATGGACAGCGTGCCCACGCCTTTGTGCTTCAGGAGGAAGTTCTCGTCCGCAAACCGCTCTCCATAGATGGACGTCCCTCCACTCCCATCATGGTTGGTGAAGTCCCCACCCTGAGAAGAGAAGACATTTCGATTTCTTTATTTGAATCCACAAATTACAATAAATTTTACAAGGAAACAAATATACCGGGGTTGACAGTTCATGTTCACTTAAGGATACACATGGCACCTCCTCCTCCACACAGACAAACTGCCTATAACAGCCGAAACAGAACAGTATTTGGCAAGTTGTTTGGCTTTGCTTTTTGTCATGCCAGCTATTCTTAGGCCACTCATGGTCAGTTTAAGCACATGGCCCAGGCTTCCGAATATCAGTATGGCAAATCTACAGCGATACCCCAAGTTTGTCTGTCTCACACACACACACACACACACACACACACACACACACACACACACACACACACACACACACACACACACACACACACACACACACACACACACACACACACACACACACACACACACACACACACACACACACACACACACACACACACACACACACACACACACACACACACACGGTCGTGACTCGGTCGTGACTCGTGTGCGTGGGTTCTATTCACTTGTATCTTCTCTGTCGGGTGGAAACCTTATGGGCTATATCTTGCCCCTAAACTTATTTGCCATGTTTTACTATTTTAAAAAAACCTTTCAAAATAGTTAAAATAGCTGATCTACAAGCTCACAATGTCTCGATGTAGATCGGCTAGTTGAACTATTTTTAAAATTATTTTCAAAATAGTAAAAAAAAAAAAAAGGCAAATAGGTTTAGGGATAAGGGATAAGGGTGGCGCAAGATGGAGCCCCATATGTCCAAAACCAGTGGTTCTGAACCAGTGGTCCTTGAGGGGGTTCCAGGTGGTCCCCAGCTAAATGATGCAGAGTTAGTAACCAAGATCCCTAGATCTTTGGTTGGTAACCAAATGGACCCTAGATCTTTAACTCTTGAGAGCGTAAAATGAAACCAAAATGGACCCGTAAGAGTTCAATTATTGTTAACCCATTCTGGGCGGGAACCCCTATTGGTGTTAGCATTATGTTATGCTTTAGCTATTGAAAAATAGATCTACAAGCTCATAGCGCGCCACCGAGTGGCGCGCTACGAGCTTGTAGGTATGCTATTTTTAAAAAATCGAAGAACGACTGACATAGAAACATAGCTTTTTCAAGTCCAAAGTGTTCCATCATATCAAGCATACAGTAATTGTACTCATCTATTAAACATAGTTGTATTCATAAATACATTCATGGCTTTAATATCTGTAGATAAATGACATTGCTTTCATATTTGGTGTAATTCAATATACTCATGTCCATTTCATATCATTGCATTCATTGAGTGAAGTCTCTTCCGTTGAAGTGTTTGAAAGCAGTGGTTCCCAAAGTGGGCTCCGGGGACCCCTAGGGGTCCTTGGGGGAGTTCCAGGGGGTCCCCGGCTAAATGATAGTTAGGAACCAAATGGACCCTTATGGGTCTGTAACTCTGAGACTGTACAAATGGAACCAAATGGACCCTACCGGGGTATATCAAACTGAGGGTCATTGAAATTAAAATGGTTGAGAATCTTTGCTAGAGCCGTAAAAATGTTCTCTTATGGGGGGTCCCGGGCATATCTTTTCAAATGGGGGTCCGCAGGCTAATTAGTGTCAATTTGGGGGTCGATCCTTGACATGAAACAGTTTGGGAACCACTGCTTTAAAGTGATCATCCATGATGCATTTTTGTTTTGTAAGTTTCAGTTTCATGTTTTGATGAAATGGTGGGCCCTATTGTAAACAAGTGTAATGCTTTATGGTGTCGTCCACTCACAGTTAAGAGTTTTTGTATTGAGTTGTACTTGAAATGTACTGTAATTCTGAAAACTGTTAATAAATCAATCAATCAATCAAAACATTATAGCTTTAATTTTAAGTGGTTTAATTTTGTGTGCTACTGTAGTACTACACAGTTGTTTTTGTCGACTAAAACTAAAGACGACAAATGTTCGTTGACTACCTTTTTTCTCTGATGAAAATGAAAACTAAGCAATGATGACTAAAACTAAGAATAAATGTATTAACAATTTCGAAAATGGCAAATAAGTTTAGGGATAAGGGTGGCGCAAGATGGAGCCCTTAGTCGACTAAACTAGACTAACACTAAAACATTCCAGGTGACTAAAATGTGACTAAAACTAAATGAAAACTATTCAAGAGACTATGACTTAAACCAAAATCAAAATGTGCTGCTAAAATCAACACAATACTACAGTATAGTGTATACACCTACCTGACACATAAACTTTGGGATGACGCGGTGAAAGTTTGACCCCTTGTAGCCAAAACCCTTCTCTCCGGTGCACAGGGCTCGGAAATTCTCTGTAAAACAAACAAGCGGTCATTCAGCCTTTTCCTACAACAGTGAGCTGTCACAACAGTCACATCACCCCTAAGCCAAATGACTTCATGATGACATTATGGTGTCCTCCAGTGACTCTGGTGTCGTTAAGGACTCGGCCAGATCACAGCCCATATGGGGATGATCTTTACGTTCAGGACTAGGCCAGATCACAGCCCATATGGGGATGATCTTTACGTTCAGGACTAGGCCAGATCACAGCCCATATGGGGATGATCTTTACGTTCAGGACTAGGCCAGATCACAGCCCATATGGGGATGATCTTTACGTTCAGGCCGGACTAGGCCAGATCACAGCCCATATGGGGATGATCTTTACGTTCAGGCCGGACTAGGCCAGATCACAGCCCATATGGGGATGATCTTTACGTTCAGGCCGGACTAGGCCAGATCACAGCCCATATGGGGATGATCTTTACGTTCAGGACTAGGCCAGATCACAGCCCATATGGGGATGATCTTCACGTTCAGGACTAGGCCAGATCACAGCCCATATGGGGATGATCTTTACGTTCAGGACTAGGCCAGATCACAGCCCATATGGGGATGATCTTTACGTTCAGGACTAGGCCAGATCACAGCCCATATGGGGATGATCTTTACGTTCAGGCCGGACTAGGCCAGATCACAGCCCATATGGGGATGATCTTTACGTTCAGGACTAGGCCAGATCACAGCCCATACGGGGATGATCTTTACGACATTTCCAGGACGTCTAAACCAGTTGAAATAATATAGCTTATTCTGGGCCAGATCTGACTAGTTATAATATGATCTGGCATCGATCGGACTCTCTCTGATTCATCCAGGAACGTCCTTATTGGGCAGAATTTTTGTTGGTTGAAATCAGGTGATATTCTGGGCCAGATCTGACTAGTCTTGATTTGACTTGATCTGGCCCCAACCGAGACGTCACTGATTCGTCCAGGTCCTAACCGTGCTTGCTGGGCAGTGTTGAGTTCGTCAACTATCTTCTTTCACTGACAAAAACGGAATAAAAACGAACCTACGATGACTAAAACTATAAGACTATAAATATATTGACTTTTTTGACAAATAAACTAGACCAAAATGTTAGGGAGGGACAACGGCTATTTTCAGCATGCAACCAAGTGTAAAATCGGGCATTACGCCCCGCCAAAATATGTTTTTGACTAAAATCTTATACTTAGTTTTAGATGACTAAAATGACAAAACAAAATTGCTGTCAAAATCAGTAGGCCTACCGTTACATACAACATGGTGTCCCATTTTTCCATTCCTTTTTTTTAATAGCAGATCTACAAGCTCACACAGCTTTGCGATGTGAGATTAGGGGTTTAAGTAGTTAATTAGCATAAAGGGCATTGCAAGCGGGGAGCAAGGAACGCACACGTTGTTGCCTGGATCAATGACAGGTCTGCTACAGGTCTGGATCAACGACAGGTCTGCTACAGGTCTGCTACAGGTCTGGATCAACGACAGGTCTGCTACAGGTCTGCTCAAGAGGGGCGCAACAACGCAAGCGTAAAACAAAGCAAAACAGAATCCAGGTCTGGTGAGTCGTGGGCGTGTGCACAAAACAAATTCATGGGACCGCGCTGCACGTAAATACGCTTGCGTTGTCGCACCGCGACTTCTCCGAGCAAAAACGCAGGTCTCATTGAAAATGAACTATAGGCGCGTTTTAATCGCTCCGCGTTTGCAAGGCCCTTAAATTATAAATAACATAGCTTACCTGCAGTTTTTGGAACCACATCAGACCGGAGCTTGAAATACAAATAGAACACAACAGTAGTTGAGGACATGATGGGGAGTGAGTGTAAGCTATAGCCTAGGTTTTTCCATAAGAAAAAAGAAAAAACAATAAAAAAAGATTCAACATTTCCAGTCAGTCCTGTCTCACAATGGCAGCAGCAACATAGGTAGAGAACACAATTATAGCAAACTGTCTTAACGCCCAAACAGGCGCTATATTGCTTTTACTTGCGACAGTGAGGAATGGAACAAGCAGTTTCATCAAAATAAAGGCTAGACTAGTAGTTCGTTGCTGAGAGAGTGAGGTCTAGCCAACACCAACTCGCGATTCCTGGATCGCTGCCCTCCACAATTTCCTATAATCCAACATCAGGTTCTTGAGCTCTTCAGTGTTGTCAGCCAAGCTGTCGCGCCGCAGCACGTCTACATAGGTGGTACGCTTCTTTCCCCTCCTGGCTTTGCCCTGGGTTGGCTCCCATAGGGTCAATTTACTTGCCTCTAGTTCTGGGTGCCTGACGCAGTGCCCTGCCAGCCTCACCCTTCTCTCTCTGACTTTGTCGGTGAGTCCCGTGACCCGTTGTAGGTCCCCATAGAGGTCCACATTTCTGATGCGACTAGTCACTAGTCCACACGTTACAACTACTTAATTACTACTGTTATATTTACGATTGCAGCCAGATCGCATTGCATTATGCTAGTAGCCTACTGTGTCTCTGTTTCCAAGTGCTTGAAATGGATAGCGTAATATTAAAATTCTAAAATCACACAAGATTGAAAGTTGATGAGGAAAGCAGTCTCTGTCGGGTGGAAACCTCTACGTCCAAAACTGTAGAGAATTAATTTAGGAAAAAACACAAAAAGTGTCTTCCCGACAGCAACGATATACACACATAAGTATATATTCGTTGCTGTCGGGAAGAAACCTCATAATTACATTTTTGAGGTTTCATAAATCAGTGCTATTGAACACCCTTTACGTCTGTGTGTTGTTTCATAAATCAGTGCTATTGAACACCCTTTACGTCTGTGTGTTGTTTCATAAATCAGTGCTATTGAACACCCTTTACGTCTGTGTGTTGTTTCATAAATCAGTGCTATTGAACACCCTTTACGTCTGTGTGTTGTTTCATAAATCAGTGCTATTGAACACCCTTTACGTGTGTGTTGTTTCATAAATCAGTGCTATTGAACACCCTTTACGTCTGTGTGTTGTTTCATAAATCAGTGCTATTGAACACCCTTTACGTCTGTGTGTTGTTTCATAAATCAGTGCTATTGAACACCATTTACGTCTGTGTGTTGTTTCATAAATCAGTGCTATTGAACACCATTTACGTCTGTGTGTTGTTTCATAAATCAGTGCTATTTAACACCCTTTACGTCTGTGTGTCGTTTCATAAATCAGTGCTATTGAACACCCTTTACGTCTGTGTGTTGTTTCGAAAATATTGAACCAATGGAAAGTAGTACAAAGTGCTTTGGACAAAACCTCTTAACTCCATTGGACCCTCAAAATGTCTGCTAAAGCAGCCAACTCCACCACCTCTCCCCCTCTCATGGAAGTAATTGACAATAAATAAAGTCACAACACCAACTTTGACGATGCTGTATTGCTTTGTTTTAAAACAAATATAAGGTTTTCTTAATTTCCTGAAAATGTTATATTTTTAATTTGCTGAAAAATGAACATTTTGGAGTAAGGTGGTTTCCTCCCGACAGCAAGCAAGCATGCATATATATATATATATATATATATATATATATATATAGTTGTTACAGTAAATCAACTATAAAAGACAATTAAACATTAGTCTTACCTCCATCACAATCCTACCGACGTTTGCGCCGTCAATAGTGATGTCAAAGAAAACTGTGGGATTTTCCTGCATGGCTGAAGACAATCTGGACTGCTAAGACGTGCAGGAACGATGCTGCTCTGGACTGCTAAGACGTGCAGGAACGATGCTGCTCTGGACTGCTAAGACGTACAGGAACGATGCTGCTCTGGACTGTTAAACCATTTAGACCTGAGGACGATTCTACAAAATGTCTTCTAAATCCCCAGACAGTTTTCTGAAAAACCCTATGTTTCTATGTCAAGTCGTTCTCAAACATTTTCATGTCAAGGACACCCCAAAGATATATGTAATTGGCCGCAGACCCCCATCTGAAAATATGTTGTTCCCCCTCCCCAGAAGTAAAGATTTGAGTTAAAAACGTTCACTCTGAAAGAATATATATTCAAAAGATTTGCACCACATTTTCACGAATTTTCAAAAATAGCAGACCTACAAGCTCGTAGCGCGGCACTCGGTGCCGCGCTATGAGCTTGTAGATCTGCTATTTTTCAATAGCTAAAGTATAACATAATGCTTTATTAAACACCAAAAGGCGTTCCCGCCCTGAATGGACTAAGGAATGATGCTGATGCCACACAACTGTCTGCTGTTGCTGGAGAACTCACTGACATCACAACGTCTTCCACACAGCATCATCATCATCATCATGTCTAATTCAGTGCTCCCCCAGCCCTCGTTTCCCTCCTTACATCCTGACACAAGCCGACATCACCCACCCCCCCCCCCCCCCCCCCCCCAAACACACACACACCCGCATGCACACTCACTCATGCACGCACTAACAAAATAGTACTTTTTCCACCATGTCCCCGACGACAGTAAGCCACACTGACCTACTTACTTAGTGCACTTACTTTATATAGAGCTGATCACTTTAAGTTCCAGTGGCCTGGGGGCCATGTGTTCTATTCATTTCATACGCTGCTATAGTCATTGTGGGCCATGCAGTCAAGTGTTAAAGTATTATGTTGTATACGTTGGTTGGGCTGAACAGAAATAGAACCCGAGTCCTGCATGCGGTTGACCTGAATGAATGAATACATTAGTATAGCGTTCGTGGAACTAAAATCTTTTTAACGTATCTTTAGGTATTATCGTTCTAAACCTAGTATTTGTATTGCTGTTTCTTGCATACACAGCCAGCCAGTTGAAGAACTCAATACCTGCGTTTACATGAACACCTGTCAGAAACCTAAGGGGCGACTGTGGCTCAAGAGGTAGAGCAGGTCATCCAATGATCCATGGGTCGGCGGTTCGAATCTCGGCTCCTCCTGTCTACATGTCTAAGTGTCCTTGGGCAAGACACTGAACCCCAAATTGCTCCCGATGTGCTGGTTGGTACCTTGCATGGCTTCCACCGCAATCGGTGTATGAATGTGTGTGTGAATGGGTGAATGTAATGCACAACCTCTGTAAAGCGCCTTGGATAAAGGCGCTATATAAATGCACCATTTTACACCTACATCTTTTGTAAGGGTATAATATACCCTATCCTATCCTTATGGTAAAGAAGTGGCCAATCAAAGACCTGATCTGCATGCCAAACGAGGAGGAAGCAACCAGTGTTGTTTTTGGCAGCAAATTTTGATTTTAGTTTTAGTCGTAGTCTCTTGAATAGTTTCCATTTAGTTTTAGTCACATTTTA
Source organism: Electrona antarctica (assembly GCF_951216825.1). Classification (NCBI taxonomy): domain Eukaryota; kingdom Metazoa; phylum Chordata; class Actinopteri; order Myctophiformes; family Myctophidae; genus Electrona; species Electrona antarctica. The sequence goes on along the minus strand of NC_136797.1, from coordinate 6,739,303 downwards.
GTCACCTGGAATGTTTTAGTGTTAGTCTAGTTTTATTCGAAAAATATAATAAGATTTTAGTGAGAGTTTTAGAACCATTTTGTCATGACAGGGGGCTTGAAACAGTCCCTGACAAACCAGGATGTATACTTTCATAAAAAACATAAAAGGGACTGATATAAGATCATCTTACATGCCTTATCGTGAGACCAAGGATGTTGGTTATGGCAATCATCACTTTAGGATAATAATAATCAGGTCTGGTAGCTGATTTGGCCCGCAGCCTGCTGTGCTTAACACATTTTGGGCGGGAACCCCTTTGTGTTTTAAGTATTGTTATGCTTTAGATGTAGAAAGAAATAGCAGATCTACAAGCTCATAGCGCGGCACGAGTGCCGCGCTACGAGCTTGTAGGTCTGCTATTTTTGAAAAATCGTGAAAATGTACTTGAATGTATTTGAATATATATTGTTACAGAGTGAACATTTTAACTAAAATCTTTGCTTCTGGGGGGGTCCCTGGAACTACATATTTTCAGATGGGGGTCAGCGGCCAAATACATGTAATTTTTTAGGTCCTTGACATGAAAATGTTTGAGAACCACTAACATAGAAACATGGGGTTTTTCAGAAAACTGTCCAGATTTAGAAGGCATATGTAGAATCGTCCTCAGGTCTAAACTGCTCGTGAAAATTACTCATATCTACAGTGGGGCCAAATAAAAAGCCATTTGATTGTTCTTAACATGACAATATTTGAGAACTACTGCTTTACATCGGAATCCGTCAGAATTATTGTACGTGTGGATCCCGCCTCAGACATGACAGCAGCAGCAGCAAAAAGAAAGTAGGAAAAAAATAAAAAAAAATAACAAAACATTAGAGAACACAAAGGTCTCCACCTTTGTGTTAATTTTCCTCTCCCTCAAGTTCTATAACTGTCAGTTTCTTTGTTTCCAACAGTGGTTCTTCTAACTGGCCGTAGCTGCAGGTTCTGTTCATTAAGAGTTGTGCGAGTTTAGATGCGTCCCTCCCGGTGTACTCCACTTAGTACTTCTCTATTCCAGTATAGTTCTTCTCTTTCATTTCACAAGGACCCCCCGGGGCAGTCTGATAGATGCATTAGGACTCCGGCCATCGTTTCATGCAATAGGCTCGATCTGTGCACAGCAGTCATACTGGAAAGAAAACGGGCCTCGATCTTCCTTTACTTCCTTCACAAGTCTTATGACTTATTATAGGGCTTTGTTCCATTCCGGTCAAACAGAGAAGGCCTGTTGGAGTGCGGATATTGTGCATGTTGGCTCACTGGAAACACTATTGCTACACTCTTGGAGTTACATTAACACTAAGGATTTTACACCGTAGATTGGGGCACCCCCAGAGATAAACAATAGGTACACAGAAGCCATATTGGAAAGAGATCAGGACTCTTCCTTCACATGTCTTTTCCAAGTTCACTAATGAAGGCTCTGTTCCATTGAGTGTAGCACAGTGGTTCTCAAACGTTTCAATTCCAAGGACTAACCCCAACAACCCTGAAAGTGTACGAATGGAACCTTAATGTGCTCACCCAGCGCATACTCCCTTTATACCGCTGTTTTAGCCCTTCTTCTTCCGTGTTCGTTGAAGTGGCGATGTCGCAGGGCTCGTCGGCGTCGTCTCACATGTGCAGCAAGTAGTGTCACCTCTGGGCACAGCCTCGTACGTGCGTCTGGCCCCAAAGCTACATTGAATTACAGTATACCAGAATCGGCCATCATGATTTAAACGCTTCACTTCTCCCTCTCGGTTCTGGGGGGGTTGTTATCACTGAGCACATTCCTGTGCTCCTGCTTTCCGTTCTGACTGGATGCCGATCTCCTCATGTTCTAGAGGCACCCATGGCTGACAGTTCCCACCTGAGGCTGTGTGGAAGTTCCGACTGCACCAGGCCGTGACGGCGAACTACTAGCTTGCACAGTGTCTTCAAACTAGGACTTAAGTCCAAGATATAAACACCGTTAATGTCGTCATCATCATCATCATCACCTTCGTCGTCTTGTTTGCAATCGCTAAAGAGGATGACACTGTCTCCCACCCTGCAACAGCACATGCTAGACAGAAATGGGCTGTCCACCTTGGGCTCGACCCTCTTCCAGGAGAAGGTCCCCACATTGCACTTCCACAGATCGTCGAAGATGGCGCCCGTGTTGTGACCGCCGAATATGTACAGCTCTCCATTGTAGACAAAGGCTGAATGACCCACGCGACCTTCCGGAAGAAGCTGCGACGACGGGAGGCTCAGCCAGGAGTTGGTCCCCACGTCAAACACCCGGACGTCGTAGTACTGGTCCTCGTTCCCGCGGCCCCCGAACACAAATATCTTCGTCCCGGCGATGGTGGCCGTGTGCCAGTCCGAGATGAGCGCCGGAGAAGTGCCTCGGCTGCCGATTAAACACCAGAACATCCTGGCGGTGTCCAGCTTGTGGATGTCGTCGGTCCATCGACAGTGCCAGTTGTGTCCTCCCAGGACGAACATGACCTTGCCCGATGCGCAGACCGAGTGGCCGCTCCTCGCCTCGGGAACGATCCCGAAGGTCCTGGGCTTGAACCACGCGTGGGTGTGGACGTCAAACGCATAAAGCACGTTGCAGTAGACCTCCTCAGTGTACTTGAACCCTCCCCAGACGTAGATGATGTTCTCTATCAGCACCACGGTGTGGTAGTAGCGCAGGGAGGGAACCTCGGCGGGACACACTCTCCCGGCCGCCGCCGCCACCGGGGGCAGCTTCGTCCAGCGCAAGGACACAGCGTTGAAGACCTGCACCTCAATCTCGTCGTTCTCCTCCCCCCTGCTGCCCCTGACGGAGTTCCTGTAGCGCACGCCGAAGGAGTACAGCTTCTGCCCCACCGCCACAGCCGCATGGAAGAATCTGATTGGTCCCCCTTTCACATGCGCCGTCCAGCGCAACATTTCACCGGTCGAACACGAACACAAACAGTGGAGCGGTAGGTACAGCCGTGTCACGTACGAGAATCAACTTATATATGTCACGCCGCAACTTATGTGGGTGAAGCTTGGCCAATCCACGGAGCCGATGGGTTGGGTTGGCCAATCAGAGAGGTCCATGCCTGTTGAGCTCCCCTAATAAGGCAAATTGATATCCCAAGAAACCCCAGACTAGCCCAGGCAGATCCTGATCACGTTCACACAGATACACATAGTGTACGTATGAGGGACTGCCATTGGATTTTTTTTTATTTTTGTATTTTCATGTCATAATGAAAATAGGGAATCATAGCTTCAAATTGACATATTGGTTGGTCAGTTTGACCCATTCGTTTTGGAGATACGGCTTATAGAGTAATGTCTTGCAGAAAACATCAAGTAGAGAAAACGGGCTAGAACGGTTCACTTCTGTGGACTCTAACATTACACCTAGCTACATTAAGCATTTATTTATTTATTTCATATTTACAGTACATGTCGATTTCAGCTCTGATATTTATTACAGACATGCTCTAGTATGTGAAGAGTCTGCCTGTGCTATTAACTCATTTTGGATAAAATATAAATAAATTCAGTTTTTCTCCTCTGGTGAAAAGCCGGAGGTTGCACGATGGCAGGCTCTCAGTCAAATCTGGTCACAAATCATCAGGTCTGTTTGGTCGGTGCAGGGTGAAATGGTAAATGTTAAATGGTGCATTTATATATTCCAAGGTGCTTTACAGAGGTTGTGCATTACATTCACCCATTCACATTCACCCACCGATGACGGGGGAAACCATGCAAGGCACCAACCTGCTCATCGGGAGCAATTAGGTGTTCAGAGTCTTGCTCAAGGACACTTCGACACTAACTCTGGGGGAGCCCGGGTTCGAACTGGGTTCCCATCCGGCCACTCTACCCCTGAGCCAGCGCCGCCACCGCCGCCCCCGGCAATAATGGCACCTCATGTGGATTGAGAGAGATGAAGGAAGCCGGTGAAACAAACAGAACACACCCTTGTTGGTGTGAATTCACAAAATGTCTCGGGTGAGAGTAGTGTGCAACCTCTTAGCGCGACTGAACATCAAAGGATGGCGAGGCACACAGTTTGACATCGTTTATTTGTTCAAATGTGATCAGAAAATGGTTAAAAACAAGAAGACAAGATATACTGTATCTCATTAGATACAGTATAGATAGTGACAGCTCCTGAGCATCATTTTTGAGGGGCGCTAGCCAACACGCCGTCCAGCTTTGAAGGTGTGTGTGTTTGTGTGTGTGTGTGTGTGTGTGTTAGGGCATTCACTTCTAGTCATTTTTACTAGTTGACTAGTTGCCTTGTTTACTAGTCGACTAGTTGTTTAACTACCTATTGTGTAAAAAAAATATTTGTACATTTAAAAACGGTGTACATTGGTGACTATAATTATAATCTACCCGATCTTGAAAAAAAAGAATCGAAAAAAAAATATATATATATTTTTTTCTTATCAACTAGTCAACTAGTACCAACAAGGTCGACTAGTGGATTTACTAGTCGACTAGTCGCTTAATGCCCTAGTGTGTGTGTGTGTGTGTGTGTGTGTGTGTGTGTGTGTGTGTGTGTGTGTGTGTGTGTGTGTGTGTGTGTGTGAACTCAAACATTGTCCCAACACAAACATTGAATGCCATTGACAATGAATAGCCATTTTTGAGTGTTTGTGTAAACACAAACATTACGTAAACACAAACATTGAAGACAAAAGTGAGGACGCAAATTGTGATTGGCCGGAATGAGATGATGTATGATGATAAGAGTGCGTCTCACTTCACACGGGTGTGATTTTATTTTGAAATCGCCCATTTTTGGTAGCCCATTTTTTTCACCAGTGTCAACTGCCAACCTGGGGAGAGCAACGGACTGACCTCCTGCTTCCTTCCATGCATGAGGAGTCACAATCCACTTCTCTTCACCTGACATGGGGGAAGTTTCCCCAGTTGGATGTATAGCACGTGGAAGGAACATGTTATTCAAACCAGTTTCTCTCCTCTCCGGCTGGCCAGGGGGAGGCAGTTTAGAGACCATGATTACTGAATATTTTGTTGTGAGGGCCTGTGTACCTACCCTATATAGGGGACACAGGGAGAACATGCAAACCCCGCACAGAAAAAGGCCCTTTCGCCAACCCCCACCTCATGGGGGGTCATTTAAAAATCCTTCCAATTCTTGAAATAAATCAGCACAAAAATACATCATGTACATTTCATTTACACTTTGTAGTACACTGGACATATTTCAATGTCCAGTGTCCCTGGACCCAACGTGGCCCAAAATCAGTGGTTACAGGTGCGTTTCCTCCTGGCAAACCTATTTAAAGGCCTGAACCCCATTTTGATTGTTTTAGGGATCCAGAGCAGAGATCCAGAGATCCAGAGAGAGATGATTGTGATTTGTTCGTTGGTGTTTTCTTGAATAAAGAGCCTGAAAGACCATGCAGTTGTCCATGCACCGCCCCCAGCAAGTGTGCACTCCTGATAGGCACATAAACAAAACATGGACAGTGACAGTGTGTGGTCAAACTGTCACAGGACTCGTCTCCGCGGCCTATAGGGGTCAGCATCGTTATTCCGACGTCGCATTAGTCCGACGGCGTGTTGGTCCGACTCGCCCCATTAGCCCTTATCAGGCTACTAACTAGAGATGTCTCGATACTGTATCGGTATTGGGACCTTGGGTCCTTATTTGTCATATCGGGTCATATCAGTATCGGTGAATATGCCAGTCTAACCAGCGATCCAACACAGGGGTAAGGGGTTTGACACTATGGCAGGTAAATAAAATGTTTTAGTTTGCCGAGTTTGCTTTGGAGTTGCCCAAAGTGCACATTTGCGTGAGGAGTCTGCTATAAACACAACACGAGATATATAGCTAGATAGCTATAAACACAACATGAGATCACGACACTGGTATCGGTATCGGCTAACACAGAAATTGAGGTATCGGGATCGGATCGGAAGCGAAAAAAGTGTATCGGGACATCCCTTCTACTAACCCTGTCCCTAATCACACGCGGAGCCACGTTGTCGGACTAATGCGCCGTGGTAATTTCGAGCGGATCAACCCGGCCTAGTACCTCCTAGTTTCCTTCCGTTTCCTCCCCGTGGGTCTTCCTTCCAACTGTCCTCCTATAGTTTGAGTTGAGTTCCGGCATAATATTATGGGTCCAAAACACAACCATGGGTTCCGGAACAAAATCCGCCTCATGCCGGCAGGTATACTAGAACAGGTCGCAATGGACACATCACTGGGTAGGACGTGTTATTGCGACGCACTGTGAGGCTTGTAGGTCGGCTGTTTCTTTTTGTTTTGAGTTTATGTTTTGCCAATATAGGGTCGTCGTTATGATTCCAGCGCTGCAGGAACAGGCTTACTGTTTTCCTGCGAAGGCTTCCAGGTTGAACGCGGTGTCCATGAAACGCTGCAGCTCCACCAGGTGAGTCTGCTTGTTGCCGGTGGCTGGAGCGGCCGCGGGGTCGCGCCCAGCGTACCTGCACAGACACCACACACAAAAACACATCTTAAATTAGAGCAGGGGTTCTCAACCCGCGGGGTCGCGCCCAGCGTACCTGCACAGACACCACACAACAAAACACATCTCAAATTAGAGTACCGTAAGTTTGACAGTGTTCAACCCATTTAGACCTGAGGTCGATTCTATAAATGTCTTCTAATCTAAATCATGACAGTTTTCTGAAAAACTTAAACATTTTCATGTCAAGGACCCCCAAAAAAAAAAAAAAAAAACTTTCACTCTGAAAGAATAATATTCTTTATTAGAATAATATTCTTTCAGAGTGAAAGTTTTTAACTCAAATCGTGAATATATAATATATATTCACGATATTTACAAAAAATAACTTTCAATAGCTAACGTTTCGAACCAAGGCTCTTCATCTGGTCTCCTTTGACCATATGAAGAGACTTGGCTCGAAACGTCGTCAATAAAGTATAACTTTTGGAGCAGATTAGTGTGCAGGTTATTTTTCTGATGTCCCTTTTCGAACCCAGCACCTCTACTAATAAAGTGATATGCGTAATAGGCCTATCTCACAGCCCGCTTTCCACGCCCACTTCCGGTAAATAGTGGTGTCTTTAACATGAGCATTTTTTCTCTGGAGAATCTAAGTACATTTTCTAATGTAAAAATGTGACAGACCAATATTATTATGAAGCAAACAAGATGGTAAATCAGGTCGAACAGATAGAACAAACCTTACCTTGAGAAAACAAAAGTTGTAGACTTCTTAAATTAACTCTGTTAACATGTAGCGTCTATGGAGTGACGTCACGCTATCACCACTAACCCCGAAAGGGGGCGTATTTAGGGGGGCGGGGAAATTCTGTGAGATAGGCTTATTGCGTATTCCATTCGTTTTTGTCTGAGTAGAAAGGAAGCACATGCACAAACAAACAAGGCGGAGCTTACCACACAGGGCGTGTCCGGCCGGTGGTGGTGCGTAGGCGGGGCTTGACGTAGTCATAGTAACCCTGGTTCTTGTGTTCCTCCTGACACCAGAGCAGGTCCGCGCCGGGGAAGCGTTCCGCCTCCACTTTGACCAGATCAAAGGGGAATGGAGAGAGCTGGCGGGAGAGAGACGTAGTGGAAGTCATAATAAACGTAGAGTACGTCAGGGGCGTATCTACAATAAGGCGAGGACAGGCGTAATCCATTTCTGCCTGGCCAAAATGCATACAATGAGACAAAAGGGAGACCTGAGAACTATTAATGGACAGCTGATTGGCCGTTGCGGTAGAGCACGGCCCTCAATCACCCATTGGAATGTAAATGCAAGCCTTTAAGCCTTTGTATCGATCCTACTCGTCTGGCAGGTGGATCTCTTTGAAAACCTTTAGTGCTACGATTGAACGATGTTAATGGTTGAACGATTTAAATCGCTGAATGATTTCAATCGTTGAACGATTTAAATAGCTATAGAGCTCTATAGCTCCATCTATAGCTCTATAGCTCCCGAGCTTGTAGATCTGCTATTTTTTTTAAATCCTGAAAATGTGGCACAAATCTTTGAATATATACAGTATTCTTTCAGAGCAAAGCTCAAATCTCTGCTTCTGGGGGGGGGGGGGGGGGGGGGGGGGTGTCCCTGGAACAACATATTTTCAGATGGGGGTCGGTGGGCCAAATACATATAATTCTGGGGGTCCTTGACAGGAAAAAGGTTGAGCACCACTGACAGAAACATAGAAACATGAGGTTTTTGACGCAGAAACATGAGGTTTTTGACGCAGAAACATGAGGTTTTTGACACAGAAACATGAGGTTTTTGACACAGAAACATGAGGTTTTTGACACAGAAACATGAGGTTTTTGACACAGAAACATGAGGTTTTTGACATAGAAACATGAGGTTTTTGACACAGAAACATGAGGTTTTTGACACAGAAACATGAGGTTTTTGACATAGAAACATGAGGTTTTTGACACAGAAACATGAGGTTTTTGACACAGAAACATGAGGTTTTTGACACAGAAACATGAGGTTTTTGACACAGAAACATGAGGTTTTTGACACAGAAACATGAGGTTTTTCAGAAAACTGTCAGGATTTAAATGGGCTAAATGGGTTATACGACTTCAAATCATGTTTCTAAAACGGGTAGTCCCAATACTTGATTCTGATTGGCTGGTTACCGTCACGTGACCGGTGTAAATTTCACCGATAACCCACACCTTCAATCACTTTATATCATTCGCAGCTGATACCGCATCTCTGTAGCTGTACTGGGGAAGGGGAGCGCTTGATTGCCTTGCAAACCCATGCCGTGCGGGCGTCAAAGCGGCTCCAGGCGGCCCCGTAAAGACATCAAGCGCTATTCTCCCGTCACATAGCCTACTTGCAGCAAAACAAGGAAGTGATGTGGCTCGCTCTGGTGGCGCAAAGCGTAGCTACTTTTGTGAATTTAATAGTTTTATTAAGTTAATATTGCTATACGTTTGTAACCGTTTTAGAAAAGCAATAAGCCACTCGAGGCCCCAGCTTACCGGGTATTTTACAATGGCCTACGCCCCCAGCCATTGTAAAATACCCGGTAACCTGAGACCTCTCGTGGCTTATTGCTTAAATGTACCTGTTCAATTCGAATGATAGCCACGGTATCCTCCATGCCTCTGTTCTTGCGTTCGCGGGTCAGTTCATAGTAGACTTTGCCGGTGCAGAAAATCACTCTTTTCACCTGGTCTGCGTTGGTAGATGCAGGCCCGTCTGGTATTATACGCTGGAAGTTGGTGCCTGAAGAACACGTACAACATACAGACAGTAGATACTTTATACTAGGAACAAGTAGTACAGTTAATACTGTCAGAGATTAAAATAGGGTGCATTTAGCATCCCATAACACAAGTTTATAGTTAACCCATTTTGACAGTTTTCTGAAAAAGCTATGTTTCTATGTCAGTGGTCAGTGGCTTTTATAGCTAAAGCATAACATAATGCTAACAACAAAAGGGGTTTCTGCCCAAAATGGGTTAAAATAGGGTGCATTTTGCATCCCATAACGCAGTTTATAGTTAAGGGACGCAATAAAACAACGACCTCTGCTTCCACGGGATGCACTACTGTACTGTTTTTTTATTCTAGTTTATTTTGCTAGCTTTAGTTTTAATAATAATTTCTTCTTCCGTTTTCTACATGAATATAACCACATTATAACCATATAAAATGAAATGGGAGTTAAATGCTGCAATTTGTAAAAAAAAAAAAAAAATCACACCCGTGTGAACTGAGTGGTGTAAGGTTTTATATAGCCTGATCAGCTCTGATCTGACGTAATGAAATCACACCCGGATGTGATTTCACAACTGGCTTTTTTTGTGCAGAAAAAATGAGCATGGTTGCTACAGTCATCCAGTTCACCCGGGTGTGATTTAATTACGTCAGAAATTATTTTGAACATAGCAACCATGCTCATTTTTTCTGCACACAAAAGCCAGTTGTAGGAGTGGTTTACACCACTCAAAAATGGCAAAATATGACTCCTAACGTCGTTTAAGTGGGACTCATAAAATGTCCCTGGGACTCATCTAAATTAAGACCATCCCTGCATCTCGGGACTCATTACATTGAAACATCACTGATACTGCACTATAGAAAATACTTCTTATTCCACTTTCAACCTAGCGTTTGATGTGGCATTACCAGTAAAATATTTGTACATGTGACCCATATGACTTAAAGGGATTGTGACATAAAAATAACAGTTTTTGTAATTCTTCTTAATTTTTTTTAGATTTTCTGAGCTCAAGTGCACTAAAAAAAACCTGAACTTTTAACATTCAGTAGATTTTCTGTGGTCTGGGGTTTTCTGGCTCCAACAAGTGCTCCCATTTGCCGGCTGTTTGTGATGTCACAGCCTGCAAATCCCATATATGTCAATGGGATTTGCCAGCAGACTTTTCACAGTTTTGCCTGGTTTCATTGCAGCTCAAAGCAGCTTCCAAATCCCAGAGAAAACTCCAGAGCACAGAGACCACAGACCACAAAAATATAAATAAATTAAAATTAATGTCATGAAACCTTTAAGTTGTTAAAAAAAACTGATAGTTCACCTGGTAGCATGTCATCAAAGCTGGACTTGGCCTCGGGGTGGCGCAAAAGAGACTTTGGAGTAAATACAATCAGCTGGAGAGAGAGCGAGAGAGAGAGAGAGAGAGAGAGAGAGAGAGAGAGAGAGAGAGAGAGATTTTAAATAATAATGTGTCCACGACCCACAAATGGGTCCCGACCCAGCGCTTGGGGGGAAAAGTGCTCTAGTAGTATGTCTGAATGCACTAGGTGTGTGTGTGCGTGCGTACGTGCGTGCGTGCGTGCGTGCGTGCGTGCGTGCGTGCTGTGCGTGCGTGCCTGTAGGTGTGTTTCACTCACTGGCTTCCTGAAGGGCTTGAGGATCTGCCTGCGGAGCACGTGGAAGAGGTTGGCGGGCGTGGAGCAGTTCACCACGATCCAGTTACAGTCGTACAGCTGGCGCACGGAGAACTCCTCAACCGGCACCACGCTCTGATGGGTGGCACCGTTACAAACAATTACAAACAGTTAGTCCTCGCCTAGATGGGAGGGCCGCGGCTCAGATTTGCGCGACACCCTGATTGGTTCACCGATCTGTCCGTCAGCCCCGGTCTCTCCTCCCCCCCAGTGCAGCACTGTTATTTGTCGACCAGAAGCAGAAACCACTGGTTTCTGGAGTATACCATTCTAACGGACTGTCAAAGTTATTTCCACAGAGTCGGCACACGTTGGTTTGTTTCTTAGACGGTGTGGTGGGTTCTTTAGCCATTCTCCTCATTTTCCTCGCATAGCCTCGTTTGAAGTTCCACTGGTAATGATTTCCTCACGGTGTTATTTTGAGGGGTGCACACCGCTCAGAGCCCTGACATCACATCATTTGAAGCGACGCCTACGCGGAAGGGTTGACTCCCACGTTTAGGCCAGTGCAGCCCATGCGTAAATCCAGGCTTTCATTTTCCGCGCAGACGAAATGAAAGCGTGGGTATCGAGGCTAGTCCTCGCCTGGCACGGCGCTCTGATGGATAGACACACGGGGACTACAAGTTTCACGCCCCCAAATGAGACAGCGTCCCCACTTCTGGTCCGTTGGCACGGTGTACTGCAGGCCTATAGCCCATAGAAGTCCATTGAAATTCAACTGTAGTTAGCCTACTTTTAAAATAATATGAAATGAACTGAAGACTATATTGATTTGAATAAAAATATGTTTCCAAATGTATGAAGTGTCTTTGTCAACATATATTGTTGTTTTCTCAATAGAGGATGTATTTCACATTTAATTTACCACTTGAATGAGTTACCCATAATGTTAACGGAGCAGAGGGGAGACGGCAGACAGAGAACCTGTCGCTTTTACGGGACGTCACTGCCTTTACGAGGCTACGAGTGGAATTCTCAATATACATCCCGATCCCGACTGACTTTGTTATTCATGTCTATATTTTGAACATGTCACAGGCTTACTATATATGTTCTACCTACCGCGGAGCTCCGACGGTGTGTTTTACCGCTGTCAACTTGTTGTATAATTAACTTTGCTGAATAGTTGCATGGGAAAATAACCCAGCGAAATGGAGCAGTGACATCCTGACATTTTCAACTACCTAGTGAATTCTCCAGATGAGTATTAATAATAGTCTTGCAAGATGCTGTTTAGATCATTTTCAACAAATAGTAAGTAGCCTTGCCGAGCCATGAGGCCCATAGGGCAGGAGCCTATCTCCTGTTTCTGTAGCGTGAGGCAGCTTGATGTACAAGTACACCCCCTGGACATGACGCTAGTATGTCGCATTTTCAACAAATACAAGCATATAAAACGAAATACAACAACTATATCTGGGTATTGAAAACCTCAAGGGATGCAACCGTGACGTATATACCGTGCGACCACTTTGACTTGAGATTTACAATGCTAGCAGTTTTCACAAACTGATGGAGTATGATGCCTCTCATAGGGATTGCATTGGCAGCTGCAGTACACAGTTGAAACGGACCAGAAGTGGGGACGCTGTCTCATTTGGGGGCGTAAAATTTGTAGTCCCCGTGTGTCACCGGGAACCGTTTTTTTCAACGTTTTTTTCCAACGGTTTTTTAAAAGGTTTTTTCCAACGTTTTTTTCCAACGGTTTTTTTCAACGGTTTTTTCCAACGGTTTTTTTAATAAGGTTTTTTTAATAAGGTTTTTTTTCAACCGACACGGTGTGAGCTTGTAGACCGGCTATTGTAAAAACGGTCATTAGGACGGCATCAATGCCCGCCAAAATACATTTTAGTCGACTAAATCAACTGTAGATTTAGTCGATTAAAATCGCATGACATTTAGTCGACTAAAACTAGACTAACACCAAGCCATTCCAGGTGACTAAAATGTCACCTGGAATAAAATTGCTGCCAAAAACAACACTGCTACCATAATTTGGTTGAGAACCACTGGTGTAGAATGAGCTACTGTAGTTAGTTATCGCACAACAAACTCACAGGGAAAACATCGGGGTCATCGTTGCACATCTGCAGAAACCTCTCGGGACGCGCCGACGAGTGCTCCGGACCCTGTGAGAGGTGGAGAGAAACAACCATTAGTTCACACAACCCACTGTGGAAAGGTTTCCATTTTTTTTTTTTTTTATCCCACGATTTTGTAACCCATTTTTCACCCCTGTGTCAATTATCTAATGTGATCCTGGGCTCTACACACCCTCCGCCAACCTGGGGAGAGCAACGGACTTGAACTCATGCTTCCTTCATGCCCGAGTGTCCTTTACACCTGACAGGGGGGAGTTTCCCTGGTTGGACGTAGCGTGTGGAAGGAACACGTTATTCCAACCAGTTCCTTTCCCCTCCATCAGGTGCCCCGGCTGGCCAGGGGGAGGCAGTTTAGAGACAATGATTAAATGTTTTTTGTGAGGGTACCTACCCTAGGGGACACGGGGAGAACATGCAAACTCCACACAGAAAGGCCATTTCGCAAACCCCGCCTCAGGTATGGGCGCTGATGACGACGCGGATGAGGGAACACGCCCCCAGCGCCCACAGCATCCCGAGCCACTGTAGGCATATACAACACTGACGAAGGCCGTAGGCCGAAAGGCGTTTGTTGTGTTGCTGATTGTGCAGCATACCCATCCTATTTAAAGATGAAACAATAAAGTGCCTATTCCGTGAGTGCTGGTAATTCTCCTTCTTCTAAAGTGATTCCTAGGGGCACGGTGGCACAGTTGGTAGTGCTGTCGCCTCACAGCTAGAAGGTCCTGGGTTCGATTCCCGCTCGGGGCGCTGTGGGTGCTGGCGGCGTGTTTCCTCCTCCGCGTCATCGCGTCATCAGTGCCCATACCCGAGGCAGGGTTGGCGAAAGGGCCTTTCTGTGCGAAGTTTGCATGTTCTCCCTGTGTCCCCTAGGGTAGGTATACCCTCACAAAAACATACATTAATCCTTGTCTCTAAACTTCCTTGGCTGGCCAGGGGGCCCCTCCATCAGGCGATGGAGGGGGCCCTCCATCGCCTGATGGAGGGGAAAGGAACTGGTTGGAATAACGTGTTCCTTCCACGCGCTACGTCCAACCAGGGAAACCCCCCGTCACGTGTAAAGGAGCAACTTGGACACTCAGGCAGGAAGGAAGCATGAGTTCAAGTCCGTTGCTCTCCCCATGTCCCCCATATATGGGGCTAGGTTGGCGGAGGGTGTGTAGAGCCCAGGATCACATTAGATAATTGGCACAGGGGTGAAAAAATGGGTTACAAAATAGAGGGATAAAACTTTAGTAAAGTGATTCCTGACCCGGTAAAATGTTCTATGAGATTGAGACAAGTTGGAGTCGTGCATGCTTTCTTCTTTTGGAAAACCTACCATTCCCTCCATGTCGTGGGGGAGCAGCAGTAAACCTACCATTCCCTCCATGCCGTGGGGGAGCAGCAGTAAACCTACCATTCCCTCCATGCCGTGGGGGAGCAGCAGTAACCTACCATTCCCTCCATGCCGTGGGGGAGCAGCAGTAAACCTACCATTCCCTCCATGCCGTGGGGGAGCAGCAGTAAACCTACCATTCCCTCCATGCCGTGGGGGAGCAGCAGTAAACCTACCATTCCCTCCATGCCGTGGGGGAGCAGCAGTAAACCTACCATTCCCTCCATGCTGTGGGGGAGCAGCAGTAAACCTACCATTCCCTCCATGCCGTGGGGGAGCAGCAGTAACCTACCATTACCTCCATGCCGTGGGGGAGCAGCAATAACCTACCATTCCCTCCATGCTGTGGGGGAGCAGCAGTAAACCTACCATTCCCTCCATGCCGTGGGGGAGCAGCAGTAACCTACCATTCCCTCCATGCCTGCCGTGGGGGAGCAGCAGTAACCTACCATTCCCTCCATGCTGTGGGGGAGCAGCAGTAACCTACCATTCCCTCCATGCTGTGGGGGAGCAGCAGTAAACCTACCATTCCCTCCATGCTGTGGGGGAGCAGCAGTAAACCTACCATTCCCTCCATGCTGTGGGGGAGCAGCAGTAAACCTACCATTCCCTCCATGCCGTGGGGGAGCAGCAGTAAACCTACCATTCCCTCCATGCTGTGGGGGAGCAGCAGTAAACCTACCATTCCCTCCATGCCGTGGGGGAGCAGCAGTACGATGCCGTTCTGGCGGACCCACTTGGCCTGGCCTGGGCAGATGAACTGGTCTATGATGCACTGGGCCGTGTTGTGGAAGTCCCCGAACTGAGCCTCCCACAGGACCAGAGCGTTGGGGCTGGCCATGGCGAAGCCCAGCTCAAAACCTACACACAGAATGAACAGTGAACACTGTGAAACACTGAACACTGTGAACACTGAACACTGTGAACACTGAACACTGTGAACACTGTGAACACTGTGAAACACTGAACTGAGCCTCCCACAGGACCAGAGCGTTGGGGCTGGCCATGGCGAAGCCCAGCTCAAAACCTACACACAGAACGTAGGGTCAGGATTAGGGGTGTCGATTCGAATTTGAATCGCGATTCCGTTATGAACGATTCAAAATCGATTCATAATTTCCAAAAATATTTTTTTTTTTTCTTTTTTTTTTTTTTTAGATTTCCTTTTCTGGTTACAGTTACAGGGGTTTTCACTACATGGTGTTTGTGATATGAAATGTAAGCTCACCCTAATGAAGACATGATGTTTACTGTGAAGTAAACATCATGTCTTAATTTTTCAAGTTACTGTAGTCACTTCAGTTCAAGACTGGAGTAGATTGTGATGAAATCCTATGTATTGAATCGAGAATCATTTTGAATCTGGAAAGAAAATGCTTTTGAATTTAAAAAAAAAACGTTTTTGGATTGATAATCGATTTTGAATCGAATCGTGACCCCAAGAATCGGAATCGAATCGTGGGACACCCAAAGATTCACAGCCCTAGTCAGGATGGGCCAAAACGTCATGGAATACCAAACGACTCGCCCCTTTACCAACTCGCCCCAGGCGTACAGCCGGCGGAACTGCGCCGCCTGGTATTCCTAAAGTAACCTAAGTAAATGATGGTTAAAGTGGGGTTGTTGTGTGCTGTGCTGTGCTGTGCTGTACTGACCCAGGACTCCGTACTCGGACAGAGAGCTGTTGCACACAGTGTAAGGAGCCTGGTTGGAGGAGATGTGGTTCATGGGGATGCAGACCCGCTTGTCCACGTTCTGGTCATGGAGAACATGGTGGCGGTGGCTGTGGAGACATGCACGCACAGGAAGGAAAAAAACACCCCACGTTATGGCGAGACATTATGACGAGACATGGCCAAAGCATTTCCAGGGGTCCCCAGCCAAAAACGTTGAGAAGCCCTGCTCTATAGGACACTAGGGCTTTAACCCATTTTGACCTGATATCAGACAGTTTTCTGAAAAAGCTATGTTTCTATGTCAGTCGTTCTTCGATTTTTCAAAAATAGCAGACCAACAAGCTCGTAGCGCGCCACTCGGTGGTGCGCTATGAGCTTGTAGATCTGCTATTTTTCAATAGCTAAAGCATAACATAATGCTAACACCAAAAGGGGTTCCCGCCCAAAATGGGTTAAGCAACTAGTCGGACTATTCAACTAGTCGACTAGTAAATCTACTAGTTGACCTTACTGGCACTAGTTGACTAGTTGATAAGAAAAAACAATCCCGTTTTTGTAGGCCTCAAGATCAACTAGAACGCTAGATTATAGTCACCAATGTACACAGTTTTTAAATGTACAAATATTATTTAAAAAAAAAAAACATTTTATTTTACTTTTTTCTTACATAATATGGTAGTTAAACACAGAGCCTTAGATATAGACAGAATTACGCAAACTGCGTTCACTTCATGGGGCTTCAGTCCAATGGCGGCTCTCCTACATAGACTTCTATTGAGAATGGGGACAACCAACTGGGACAAGTCCTGGACCGGAAGTAGGCATAAATGCATTGGACTAAGGCAACAGCCCAGCTGTATCTTAAATCCCTTTATTTTAAATTGTTTTGTAGTAATAGTACAACATAAACATTAAAGAGACTTAAAGGGGCATTCCACTCATTTTCAACATTTTACTATGTCATTAATATACCTTAGAGCTGTTGTGTGGAAATAATAAAAAAGTCCCCCCATTCTGTGTTTCCTAGAACTAGAGGTCTGAAAAAAAATCATTAACATGGTGAATCACATCTTGATGACATCATAAAGATGTGATTCACCATGTTAATGATTTTTTTCATAATTACAGTTCTAAGAAATACAGAATGGGGGGACTTTTTATTATTTCAACAGCTCTAAGGTATATTAATGACATAGTAAAATGTTGAAAATGAGTGGAATGCCCCTTTAAGTTCTTACTGTACAATACTTTAAAACAGTTGTCATGTTGCACACATGCTTAAAATGGCTCTTATTTGCGCCGCCCTAGTTGAAATCAATGTATTATCCAGCTTGTCTCAGTTCAGGTTGCATGAACAGCGCTCGAGCGCTCGGTTTCTGCCCCCTCTATATCGTAACTCTTCTATTAGATGGCTCTGGTTAAACAACTAGTCGACTAGTCCAGGGGTTCTCAACGTTTTTGGCCGGGGACCCCCGGAAATGCTTTGGCAATGTCTCGGGACCCCCGCCCCGCCCCCTCCCGACCCCCAATATAAATTGACTGCTACAATAACCTTAAACCATTTTGGGCGGGAACCCCTTTTGGTGTTTTAAGCATTGTTATAATTTAGCTATTGAAAAATAGCAGATCTACAAGCTCGTAGCGCGCCACCGAGTGGCGCGCTACGAGTTTGTAGGTCTGCTATTTTTGAAAAATCGTGAAAATAAAAATTTTAAAAAAAACATTTTTTTTTAAAATAATTTGGGGACCACCTAAAATAATTTGGCGACCCCCCGAGGGGTCGCGACCCACGGGTTGAGAACCCCTGGACTAGTCGAGTAGTAAACTAGGCAACTAGTAAAAATCACTAGAAGTGAAAGCCCTATATAATATAGGGCACTATTGCATATCCACCTGAAGGTGCCTCTCTCAACGTCCTGTCCGCTGAGGCGGACGTGGATCCCCTCTTTGAGCAGAGAGCCGAACGCCATGTACTCTCCCAGAGCCCAGTCGCACACGCGCTGCTCCACCATGCTGGCACGGCCCTTCAGGATGCGACTCAGACCTGGCCAAAACCAAACAGTAAGTCGTTAACCCCTTAGATAGCACTAACCCTAACCCACACGCGCTGCTCCACCATGCTGGCACGGCCCTTCAGGATGCGGCTCAGACCTGGCCAAAACCAAACAGTAAGTCGTTAACCCCTTAGATAGCACTAACCCTAACGCGCTGCTCCACCATGCTGGCACGGCCCTTCAGGATGCGGCTCAGACCTGGCCAAAACCAAACAGTAAGTCGTTAACCCCTTAGATAGCACTAACCCTAACACGCTGCTCCACCATGCTGCCACGGCGCTTCAGGATGCGACTCAGACCTGTCCAAACAGTCAGTTTGTTTCTTGTTATACTAGCACAGAATAAAAGACCCTAAAATTTACGATCGTTTTTTTAGCTCAATTGCACCCCAAAAAAAGAAACTTTTAACATTCAGTACTATTTCTGTGGTCTCAGGTTTTCTGTGCTTAAAGGACCACTTCACCACTTTTCAACACCTCTTCATATAATTGGTCCTCACAAATGTTCATGATAAAACACCACCATTGACATCATCATTAGGCAGATTTATTTTGTTTTAAAATATATTTAGATTTTTATTATCGTGAGAACGATGGCTTCAACTTTTGCATTGCAACTTTTCAGGAAAAGAAAGCCTGCCGTTTCTATTAGCTTGGATTCACCATCGATGATGGTGGACGTGTTTCTGAACTGCCCACAGCCTTCCTATGAGACACAGACTGAGTAGGAAAAAATTGTGGTGTTTTATCATGAACATTAGTTAGGACCAATTATAGGAAGAGAAGTTGAAAAGTGGTGAAGTGGTCCTTTAAAGAAAGTGCTCCGATTTGCCTGTGGACTGTGATGTAAGAGTCCACAAATCCCCGATGTCACTGTTGAGGGATTTTTTTGCCTTGTTTTCATTGTAGCTCAAACAATACTTAAAAACAGTTGTCATGTTGCACACATGCTTAAAATAGCAGACCACAGAAAAACCCACTGAATGTTCAAAGTGCAGGTTGTGTGGGTGAAATTGAGCTCATTTATAACCTAAAAGAAAAACGAAAAAAGAAATAAATGAAAAATAATGTCATGAAACCTTTAAAGGAGAATTCCATGCTAGAAGGCTTTCTTACCTTTATTTGTAGTCGTTACGTCCCCACCAAAGAGGTCCAGGTGTTATTTTGTGCAAAAGTGCATTATTGGATATATTTCCCCTAATATTTAAGCCCTCAATGGGGCTTGTTTTTGTGCTAATTCGCTTATTTCCATCGAAATAAGTAGTAAAGTATGCCGCTTGGGATACTATTGATTTTTGAGCGATGGAAATAAGCAAATTAACACAACACCCCAATGCCCCATTCAATTCAATTCAATTCATTGAGGGCTTATGGTAGGGGAAATAGCCAAAAATGCACTTTTGCACAAAATAACACCTGGCTGGACCTCTTTGGTGGGGACATAACAACTACAAATAAAGGTAAGGAATTCTCCTTTAACTGTCCTGAGCTGCTCCAGTGTCCATCCCTTCTATAAATTGCATGGTATCGGCCCAGGCGGTGGCGTAACCGTCTGGGCACCCGACTGGTAATCCAGTCGCAGTGTGCCGCGGGTTCGACTCCCGAGCCCGACACGGCCTTTACTGCATGTCTTCCCCCATCTCTCTCCCGTTTCCTGTAAGCCTACTGTCTGTCCCTTCAAAAAACCAATAAAAGGCGTAAGCCGCAAAAAAATATCTTAAAAAAAGAAAAAATTGCATGGTATCGGACTGGCAGACTGGCATACTTGCCGATGACGATAGCAGCATTTTAGGCAGCTTTTCTGATACTGGTATGGGATGGACTATACCAGTGGTTCCCAAAGTGGGGTCCGGGGACCCCCAGGGGTCCTTGAGGGAGTTCCAGGGGGTCCCCAGCTAAATGATCATTTGGAACCAAATGGACCCTTATGGGTCTGTAACTCAGAGAGTGTACAAATGGAACCAAATGGACCCGTTAGGGTACATTTGCATTGTTTTTTTCGATATTAGCATTGTTTTTTCGATATAAATTGGGAGTCCCAGAGATAGAAATGCTATAAAATGCGGGTCCGTAGACTAATGCATGTCAAACTGGGGGGTCCTTGAAATTAAACGGGTTGAAAATCACTGCTAGAGCCATTAAAAATCTTCTCTTATAGAGGGGTCCCTGGCATATGTTTTCAAATGGGGGTCCACAGGCTTTTTAGTGTCAATTTGGGGGTCCTTGACATGAAAAAGTTTGGGAACCACTGGACTATACAGTCTGTACCTCCATGGTATGGGATGGACTATACAGTCTGTACCTCCATGGTATGGGATGGACTATACAGTCTGTACCTCCATGGTATGGGATGGACTATACTATACAGTCTGTACCTCCATGGTATGGGATGGACTATACTATACAGTCTGTACCTCCATGGTATGGGATGGCCTATACAGTGTGTACCTCCATGGATGGTGAAGTCCTCCACAGGCACAGAGGAAGCAATGTGTCCGACAGCACCAAGGTCTTCCTCACTGATGCCCGTCGACGGGCAGCTCATAGTCTGGGGCTGGCCGTCTAGTTGGAAGAAACCTGCACACACACACATTTTAATCATTTATTTATGTCCACATAAGAGATACAATACAAGGACACAAATATTTACAAGGTGCTGTACAGAGTGCAATCAGCAAATACCCACACACCCTTCAGGGGTACAAGTAACAGCGTCTTCGCCATATTTGGCGGCTACCGATAGTGGAAGAGATTGCAGAGAATTTCACGATGCCGTTTGGCTGTTTTTTTGGCATCCCAAGTTGTTGGAAGCCTCTTACAACCAAACTGTGTACGTGTCCTAGGCTGCCGAAGATAAACACAAGTAGATTGCACCTATAGCCTAGTTCACACACACACGGACACACACGGACACACGCCCGCACACACGGACGGACGCACACACACAAGCACGCACACAAGCACACACGCATGCACACAAAATAAACCAAAGTACAAGAATGCCTTATACTAAAGCAGTGGTTCCCAAAGTGGGGTCCTTGAGGGAGTTCCAGGGGGTCCCCAGCTAAATGGTTGTTAGGAACCAAATGGACCCTTATGGGTCTGTAACTCAGAGAGTGTACAAATGGACCCCAACGGGTCCATTTGTTTTGGCTACGACCCCAACGGGTCCATTTGGTTCCATTTGTACACTCTCAAGAGTTAAATTAAGATTGATTTTACAATATAAATGGGGGTCTCAGAGATAGAAATGCCATTCAATGGGGTTGAGAATCACTGCTGCTAGAGACGTAAAAATGTTCTCTTACGGGGGTCCCTGGCATATGTTTTTAAATGGGGGTCTGTGGGCTAATGAGTGTCAATTTGGGGGTCCTTGACATGACAACGTTTTGGAACCACTGTACTAAAGGACATAAAACACGCAGACAATAGGAAGAACGGCGCCCTCACCTGGCCAGGGTGAGTCCAGCCAGTGTTTGGGGTGGAGGATCTTCTCGTCTTTGGACTGAGTGTAAGCCTCCTCACAGATCCTGTCGTACTTTGCAACCTCCTCCTAACGGCGGGAACACACTTTGATTAAACTTTGTTTGCAGCAATAATGTGCTCAATTTCCAAACGACTGCAGTCCTATAGAACTCTGGGATATTGAGTGCCTTGGAGTTTGTTAACACCCTGAGCGCACAGAACGAAGTTCTCCGCCCTTTCAATTAGTAACACCCAGCGTCCAGGACGGAGATTGATCAAAAGGACCACATCGCTCCACAGGCTAGGAGCGTCTGTTCCACAGGCTAGGAGCGTCTGTTCCACAGGCTGGGAGCGTCTGTTCCACAGGCTAGGAGCGTCTGTTCCACAGGCTGGGAGCGTCTGTTCCACAGGCTAGGAGCGTCTGTTCCACAGGCTAGGAGCGTCTGTTCCACAGGCTAGGAGCGTCTGTTCCACAGGCTGGGAGCGTCTGTTCCACAGGCTAGGAGCGTCTGTTCCACAGGCTGGGAGCGTCTGTTCCACAGGCTAGGAGCGTCTGTTCCACAGGCTAGGAGCGTCTGTTCCACAGGCTAGGAGCGTCTGTTCCACAGGCTGGGAGCGTCTGTTCCACAGGCTAGGAGCGTCTGTTCCACAGGCTGGGAGCGTCTGTTCCACAACATTCAATGTTGCGCAACAGTGGGACATCATCGAAAATGTCCCCCCCCCTGTTTAGCCGACGAGACCGAAAATCTTAAAACGTTAATAACTCTTGATCTAAATCATTCTGTCCAATTCTAAGCAAAGATCATGTGTCAGACGGCCCACCGCGGTCCCGTCGCTAGTCGCGGTAGAATTAATGAATACCTCCCGTTGTTGTCGATCGCCTCTAGAGTGTTTTGGCTACATTTAGCTACTTCAGCCACATCCGGGATAACATCCGGTCCGTCGGTAAACGTGCACCGCTGCTATAAATCGCTGGACGCTATGATTTAGTGGATTAAATAACCCCGGGCGTTCGGGGTGTTATTTATTTGATTTAGTAGTAGTTGTATTACTACTTTCTTTCTTACAATGGCAGAGAGAGCTGATCATATATTTCACCTCATAGTCTTGTCTGGTGACGACTCCTTCGCCGATGAGTTTCTCGGCGAACGTTTGCAGGACACATTTCTGCTTCTTGACCTGCTTGTACATGAGCGGCTGGGTGAACATGGGCTCGTCCATCTCGTTGTGGCCGTTGCGCCTGTAGCACACCTGCAGCATCACACACACATACACACAGGCACACACACATGCACACACACACACACACACAGGCACACACGCATGCACACCCCCACACACACACACACACACACACACACAGACATGCACGCACGCACGATTGAGAGAATGAGAATCCCTTCTATTGCCGGTATCACTGTAGTTTAACACATCACAGGTGCAAAACACAGTGAATGAATTTTGAGGATAAAAAAAAGAATCATTTTGGTAGTTTCCAGAAGGAGAAAGAAAAAAAATCAATACATAATTTACATCCATCCGGTACAATATGTACATGAGGTTAGACATTTGGGGCACAGATCTACAAGCTCACAACGCGTCGCGCTGCAACGCGTTGTGAGCTTGTAGATCGGCTATTTTCAGCAAGTGTAAAAACAGTCATTACGACGGCATCAAGGCCCACCAAAATGCATTTTAGTTGACTAAATCAACTGTAGATTTAGTCGATTAAATATCATAAGATTTTAGTCTAACTAAAATTAGAGTAACACTAAGAAATTCCAGGTGACTAAAATATGACTAAAACTAAATTAAGTTTTATTCCAAAGACTATGACTAATAAAATAGAAATTTGCTGCTAAAAAAACCCAACACTGCTTCCATGAGAATGCTCACCAGGTCTACGACCACATCTTTGTGGAAGGTGCTCCTCCACTCCGCCGCCACTTTGCACACGTACATCACGGCCTCGGGGTCGTCGGCGTTCACGTGGAAGATGGGAGCGTTGACCACCCGGGCCACGTCCGTGGGGTACGGAGACGAGCGGGCCATCCTGGGGTCCGTGGTGAACCCGATCTGTACCCGGAGTGGACACCATGAGGTGCAATTTTATTTAACGCATTTAGACCTGAGGCCGATTTAAAAAAATATCAGTTTTCTTTCTGAAAAACCTATGTTTCTATGTCAGTGGTGCTCAACCTTTTATGTTTCTATGTCAGTGGTGCTCAACCTTTTTCCATGTCAACGACCCCTGTAATTATCTGTATCTGGCTGCGGTTCCCATCTGAAAATATGTAGTTCCAGGGACCCCACCAGAAACAAAGATTTGAGTTAAAAAGGTTCGCTCTGAAATAATATATATTCAAAGATTTGCGCCACATCCCAAAAATAGCAGATCTACAAGCTCGTAGCGCGGCTACGAGCTTGTAGATCTGCTATTTTTCAATAGCTAAATTATAACACAATGCTTAAAACACCAAAAGGGGTTCCCGTTCAGAATGGGTTAAGTAAAAATTATGCAAATACTGCAATACAGAAATGACTTCTACTATAACTGAGTGCAGATATTATCCTCTTTCTATACGTTTCCCCTGAATCTGCACCCATGCAGCACACGCCTGCAGAATCCTCACAGACTGCATGTCTACCCGAGTTGAGCGTGCCTTTCCCCTGAAGTGAGTTGTGTAGGAGGGCGTGCGTGTGTGCGTGTGTGTGTGTGTGTGTGTGTGTGTGTGTGTGGTCACCTGGTTGTTGACCACTACATGTATGGTTCCGTGGGTGGTGTGTGTGTGTGTGTGTGTGTGTGTGTGTGTGTGTGTGTGTGTGTGTGTGTGTGGTCACCTGGTTGTTGACCACTACATGGATGGTTCTGTGGGTGGTGTGTGTGTGTGTGTGTGTGTGTGTGTGTGTGTGTGGTCACCTGGTTGTTGACCACTACATGTATGGTTCCGTGGGTGGTGTAGGAGGGCGTGTGTGTGTGTGTGTGTGTGTGTGTGTGTGTGTGTGTGTGTGTGTGTGTGTGTGTGTGTGGTCACCTGGTTGTTGACCACTACATGGATGGTTCCGTGGGTGGTGTAGGAGGGAAGGTCAGACAGGTGGAAGGTCTCGTAGACGATGCCCTGTCCGGCGAACGCTGCGTCACCGTGGAGAAGCACCGACATCACCTGGAGGCAACGATCACACATTAACCCATTCTGGCCTGACCTCAAAATTAAAAAAAATCTTCTAAATCCCCCAGTTTTCTGAAATAAATATTTTCACGATTTTTCAAAAATAGCAGACCTACAAGCTCGTAGCGCGCTACTCGGTGGCGCGTAGATCTGCTATTCTTCAATAGCTAAATTATAACATAATGTTTAAAACACCAAAAGGGGTTCCAATCCCAAAATGGGTTAAACACCATCACCTGGAAGCAACGATCACGGAACAATCACACATTAAGTCAGTCGTTCTCAAACATTTTCATGTCAAGGACCCCAAATATATGAATGACATTTGCCGCCGACCCCCATCTGAAAATATGTTAGAGTTACAATTTTGTTAAGCATCTGCATTGCTTCATTTATCATTTACAAGAAGTCTACACAATTCGAGAATGTAAATAACCACAATATAGTTATTTTGATCAACGTTTGCATGCTATCTCTGCCAGGTACCAACGGGTGTAGCACCATCTGCTGGCCTCCAGGTGGGGCACTTTCCTAACATTCTGCGGGGTTGGAGGGTACCACATGACTAGCATACCGACTAGTACTGTATGTCATGTGGCATGTAGTGTAGTGTACTTCACTACTCGGGTACAAACAGTATAGTTGCTACAATATAGCACAATACTCTATGTAGTGGTGGAAAGTAACTGAGTACATTTACTCAGTTACTTTACTTACAATGCTGAGGTATTTTAACATTAAAGGACCACTTCACCACTTTTCAACATCTCTTCATATAATTGGTCCTCACTAATGTTGATGATAAAACACCACCATTTCTTCCTACTCAGTCTGTGTCTCATAGGAGGGCTTTGGGCAGTTCGGACACCCGTCCACCAGTGACATCATCATTAGGCAGATTTTTTTTCAAACAAGATTTGTTTTAAAATATATTTAGATTTGTATTATCGTGAGAACGATGGCTTCAACCTTTGCATTGCAACTTTTCAGGAAAAGAAAGCCTGCCGTTTCTATTAGCTTGGATTCACCATTGATGATGTCACTGGTGGACGGGTTTCTGAACTGCCCACAGCCTTCCTATGAGACACAGACTGAGTAGGAAAAAATGGTGGTATTTTATCATGAACATTAGTTAGGACCAATTATAGGAAGAGAAGTTGAAAAGTGGTGAAGTGGTCCTTTAATGGAATACTTCCAATTTTCAATAATTCTACTTCTATTCCGCTACATATCATGAGCTTGTAGATCTGCTATTTTGCAATAGCTGAAGCATAAACATAATGCTTAAAACCCCAAAAGGGGTTCCCGTCCAGAATGGGTTAAAAGAAAAAACTCTTGTACCGAGCAGATTAAAGATTAAGATGCTGATTAAATAAAGAATAACTACCCTCTTCCCCTCGGTGTCTCCGCAGTAGAACTGCTCCGCCTTGGTCTTCCCCTGGACCACGGGATCCACAGCCTCCAGGTGAGACGGGTTGGCCACCAGAGACAGCGTGATGTTCCGGTCCGTGGCGCGGTTGATCCTCCGGTGAAACATCCCCAGGTGGTACTTCACGTCGCCAGAACCCTGGAGAGGGGAACCAATAGAAGGGCCAAGAGCTGGATATAAGTTAGAAGAACCAGTGTTGATTTCCTTTCGGATCTAAAACTAAGACGAAAAATGTTCGTCGACTACCTTTTTCCACTGACTGAAAACTAAATGGAAACTAAATGAAAACAAAGCTATGATGACTAAAACTAAGACTAAATATACTGACAATTTAGTCAACAAATAAAAACTAGACTGAAATGTTAGGAAGGGACTAGTCACTAGTGCATGGGTTTTCAACAGGTGGTCCGTGGACCACTGGTGGTCCGTGAAGGTATTGCATGTGGTCCCTGACCATGCATTTAGTAATGTAGGAAAGTGAAGATTTGTATTTTAATTTATTGTATTGACCACAAGTTGAGAAACAATGCAGTAAATGACCTGGTGACATATGATGACGCGTCGATGTTGTCAGTTACTGGGAAGTCGGACGTCAAGGACTTCCACAGAAAAGGGAGGTAGAATCTCAAGGGAATCTGTACCGGTTTGTCTGGTTGAGTCACCATTATAAGGAAATGTGCCCATAATTAATTGCATGTGTCTGCTGACTCTGCTCGCTCATACATACAGTATGTTACACAAGTAAGACGCGCGAATGCAGGAAGCGAATGCAGCTCGTAAATTACAATAACAATTAAAATAAATTACGTACTTTAAGTTTTTTTTTTTTTTTATTAGTTTTTTTTAAAGATTTTTACGTTACGTTTTTTAAGTTACGTTTTTTTTAGTTGTTTTTAAAGTTTTTTCTTTAAGGTTTTTTTTAAGTTAAGTTTTTTTTTAAGTTAAGTTCCGCCCGTTCCAAGGCCCGCCAAAACACATTTAGTCGACTAAATCAACTGCAGATTTAATCGACTAAAATCATTTACTCAACTAAAACTAAAACATTCCAGGTGACTAAAATGTGACTAAAAGCTAATATAAATGAAAACTATTCAAGAGACTACGACTAAAACTAAAATCCAAATTTGCTGCCAAAAACCAACACTGGTTGTGTGAAGGAAGCAGTGTTCTGTCCAGACCTCGTCCGCGGCTTCCAGCTTGGAGTCAAACTGACAGAAGATCTGGTCCAGCTCCTTGCGGATCACGTTGGCCAACACGTTCAGTCTGCCCCTGGAAAACACACAGCGTGGCACCGCGCACTGGTGTAAAAGGAACTAAGTACATTTACTCAAGTGTTTATTTTGTGTGGCTTTCGTCTTTATTTTATATTTTTTATGGAGGGACAGACAGTAGGCTGACAGGAAATGGGGAGAGAGATGGGGGGGGAAGACATGCAGTAAAGGCCGTCGGGAGTCGGGAGTCACACTGCCAGACTGGATTACCAGCCAAGGTGCCTGGACCACTGAGCCATGGCCAAGGTGCCTGGACCGCTGAGCCATGGCCCAGGCCTCAAGTGCTTTTTGTATTTATGTTTTTTTTACTTAACTGGAGTATATCCAACTTTTAGTTACTAGATCGTTTGTAGATTTGATTATTAGAAAACATACATTAACCATTTCTGCGCTACATGTTGGCCATATGAAAAAAATAAGACGATCTACAAGCTCACAATGTGTCGCGACGCATTGTGAGCTTGTAGATTGCTATTTTCAACAATATAAGATGTGTGGTTGTGCTGGGCAGTGGTGGTGACACAGGTGATTATCTTCAGTGAGCAACTACAGAGCGCAAACCAAGTTTAAATGGTGGTGCATATAAGTGGTGTTTTGAGTACCTGTGTGGCATGCCCATGATGATGCTCTCCACTCCACTCTCGCTGGACTTGTCGATGATGGTTTTCAGGGCTGGGATGAGCGACTCGCATCCTTCCAGACCAAAGCGCTTCTCTGATGACCACTTCCTCTGGAGAAACTCCTCGAACCTGCGTGGAAAAAAACACAAGGATCTCTGCTTCAGAACCACAGCTGAAGTAACTGTGATACGCTGAAAGAAATACTGCATGTTTTTAATCCTTCTCTCTCAAAATGTTGTGGCCGATCTAAACACTACCATGACTGAAGTAAAATCAGACAGAAGTAGCTTGTAGATCGGCTATTTTCAGCAGGCAGTGTGTAAGTGTAAAATGACTTATACTGGATCTCTTGTTCACTATAGTCCCTTCCTAGTCCACTAGTCTAGTTTCTATTCAGTATTTAAGTCCCGTCCGCATCTCATTGTAAATAGAATATCTAAACGCGTGAATCTTTTCGTGGTTGTTTTCGTCTCAGATTTAGTCTGACGGAGCGTCACAGTATAACTATGGGGACACAAAAGCGACACAAAAGTAGGACCTGGAAGTATCTCAGGAGGGGGCGCTCACGTCACAGCTAAAATACTGAATTTGTTGACGAAATTGTCAGTATACTGTATTTAGTCATAGTTTTAGTCATCATACAGATTCGTTTTTATTTAGTTTTTATGTCGTTTTTGTCAGCGGGAAAAAGGTAGTCGATGAACATTTCTCGTCACAGTTTTAAGGTCTATTTATAGTCCAGTTTTCGGACTATACTGGTTAGTAAAAACAGAGAGATGTGTTTGGGTGAGCGGTGAAGCAATTGCCACCGCGGCGTAACGTCATGTTGTAGTTTTCGGTGGTCACCTTATCACCTAAAATTGGACTATGAATAGGCCTTTAGTCAACAAAAACACAACAGTGCACTAGCCAGACCTGGTGGAGCGTATCATGCGGTCCAGCAGCAGTCGCTTCTCCTCCAGGCTGACCTGCGTGGAGATGCCCGGGGTCTCGAACCTCTACTGACCTGGTGGAGCGTATCATCCTGTCCAGCAGCAGTCTCTTCTCCTCCAGGCTGACCTGCGTGGAGATGCCCGGGGTCTCGAACCTCTGCCGGATCCACTGGCACTGCTCCACGTCGTTGATGAACATGTACTCTACTCCGATGTGCTGGCAGTACGCCATCTGGTGGAGAGAGAGAGGAGTATGAACATGTAGTCTACTCCGATGTGCTGGCAGTACGCCATCTGGTGGAGAGAGAGAGGAGTATGAACATGTACTCGATGTGCTGGCAGTACGCCATCTGGTGGAGAGAGAGAGGAGTATGAACATGTACTCTACTCCGATGTGCTGGCAGTACGCCATCTGGTGGAGAGAGAGAGGAGTATGAACATGTACTCTACTCCGATGTGCTGGCAGTACGCCATCTGGTGGAGAGAGAGAGGAGTATGAACATGTACTCTACTCCGATGTGCTGGCAGTACGCCATCTGGTGGAGAGAGAGAGGAGTATGAACATGTAGTCTACTCCAATGTGCTGGCAGTACGCCATCTGGTGGAGAGTTGGCATACAATCAGAACTGCAGCCTCACTCCCAATCTTCCGTCGTAGTCTGAAAACCCACCTTTTCAGACTCCATCGTGGCCCGTAGCACTTGCCCTGATAGCACTTTATGTAGACTTAGATAGCATATTATACAGACTTATAGCATGTTCTAGTGGCTGAGGAATATATCCCACCCTTTTCACATTGGCCTGTTATAGCGCCACCAACAGGTGGATTTTAGCAAAACACCTCAAATGCCTCAAATCACCCAATTGCTATCCAAGGCGTAAGAAGAAATGGCACCCTTTTCACATTGGCCTATTATAGCGCCACCAGGAGGCCACAACCTAACCTGACCTGCCCTAGTGGAGACCTGTGCCCCGAGGGGCACTTTATCTAGTTAATAGTATAATCAGACTCTAAATGCCAGCTATTTCTTTGGAGAGTCTGGGATGGTAAATGGTAAATGGTGCATTTATATAGCGCCTTTATCCAAGGCGCTTTACATAGATTGTGCATTACATTCACCCATTCATACACCGATTGCGGCGGAAGCCATGCAAGGTACCAACCAGCACATCGGGAGCAATTTGGGGTTCAGAGTCTTGCCCAAGGACACTTCGACATGTAGACAGGAGGAGCCGGGATGGGGTTAGAAGTTGCACCAGAAGGTGCAGTAAGTGTGTTGTACCTCTAGGCGGCGTATGATCTCTTTGAGGGGCAGAGCACTGTCACTGCCTCCGATGTACGTGGTGGTGGGCAAGCGGAACACCTTCTCCAGGTCTGACTCCTCCAGGCCATACACACCTGTGGGGACATCAGGGGGACATCAGGGGGACAATCAGGGGCATATAATGGAGACATCATGGGGACAATCAGGGGGACAATCAGGGGGACATCAGGGGCATATCATGAAGACATCATGGAGGACAATCTGTCACTATGAGTATGCTCCATGTTCTATGAGCAGGGCCTGGCTGGAAACAAGTTCTTGAGCTTAGCCCAGATACCCTGGGTAAATATAGATTTCATTTCATTTCATTTCATTTCCACAGTACCCATTTTGATAGGCTGAAATGGCTTATATTGTTGACGACAGAGTACAGCAACTTGGGCCTGGTGGTCTACGAGATTCGCTACACCACCAAGATACTAGTGTTGTAGTTCTCGAGACATGGTCTCGTCTCGAGACCGGTCTCGAGACCACATTTTCGTTGTCTCGGTCTTGTCTCGGTCTCGCGCCTCTCGCCTTTTTTGTCTTGCGGTCTCGTCTTGGTCTCGCCCCTCATTTGTCTTGGTCTTGTCTCGGTCTCGCGCTTCACACCTTTTTTGTCTTGCGGTCTCGTCTTGGTCTCGCCCTTCATTTGTCTTGGTCTCGTCTCGGTCTCGGACCAATTGTCTCGGGTCTCTTCCCCCACCGAGACCACTCGAGACGAGACAATGCAAAACGTTCTATCAACCCGATCGCAAGGACTGATCCCATTCATATTAACATTAAAGACAGCTGTAGGAGCGCAGCGCAGCGCTGAATTAGAGCACACGTAATCTTAAATCTATTGAAATTGGTTAGAACATGTTCTGATTGTATGAAATGATATCAGGCTGGCATAAATAAAGTGTCGGCCGGGTGGCGGAGAGTTACACAGCGCCACAGCCTGACTTTTTTGGTATAGTGCGAACGGCGTCGGTGCGGCTTGCGAGGCCTCGCGCTAGACAGCTTTTTTTTATTCTTTGAAATGGGAACGGGGCTAGCTCTCTCTCTCTCTCTCTCTCCCCCCGTCTGTGTGTCTGTCTGTCTGTGTCTCTCTCTCTCTCTCTGTCTGCCTGTCTGTGTCTCTCTCTCTCTCTCTCTCTCTCTCTCCGTCTGTGTCTCTCTCTCTCTCTCTCTCTCTCTCTGTCTGTGTGTCTGTCTGTGTCTCTCTCTCTCTCTCTCTCTCTCTCTCTCTCTCTTAACTATTTAATTACATATTTCCATTTTGCACCAATATTATACTACCATGTCTTAATACAGTGTTGCTTTTTACAAATAAAATAAGCAAATTAAGGTTGATCACAAAGTTAGTGTGGGTATCAGCAGGCTACTTTGATGGGAATGCGACGGGTTGAAGAACAACCGCTGCAGGGTTTGACTGTGAACAGTGAATCATTCTAGTTTCTTACCTTGTGGCTCATGCTAGTCATTTGAAGAATTTTATAATCCAATAATTATATAATCCCAGGTTTGTTTGTCTGGAGATCCAACGCTATGTCATATTATTAAATTAAGTAAACTTTAAGAAGCGCTGGTCATTGTGCTGCAGTCAGTGAGAAGCTGGTCCGCTCTGCTAATTGATCTGACCTATATATTTGCGCAACTGACTGGCATGAGGGTAATTACTTATTTGGCAGCACCTGCAATTCCAATAGGACATTTGAAAAGGCTTTCATATATTAATATTTTTTTCTAATAAGGTTTGGCCTTATAGATTTTGTATAGTTTTGGATATTGATTCATTAATTAACACAAAAATGTTTCTC
This sequence comes from Electrona antarctica, assembly GCF_951216825.1. NCBI lineage: Eukaryota > Metazoa > Chordata > Actinopteri > Myctophiformes > Myctophidae > Electrona > Electrona antarctica. The sequence goes on along the minus strand of NC_136797.1, from coordinate 6,707,170 downwards.
CCAGGCGGCTCTGATGTGCATGCCTCATTGTTATTCATTAATTGATATTTAAAATAAATATTTGAATGAATCATGCTGTAGTAGGCCTATACCTAATTTTGTAAAATCTATTTGCACTGCAGTGTTTCAGATCAAGATTGTTTTCTGTGCCTATCAAATAAGAGGGAAAAATGGTCTTGGTCTCGGTCTCGGTCTCGACCTGCTAGGTCTTGGTCTTGGTCTCGGCCCCCTAGGCTCGCAGCGGTCTTGGTCTCGGTCTCGGTCTCGACCTGCTAGGTCTTGGTCTTGGTCTTGGTCTCGGCCCCCTAGGCTCGCAGCGGTCTTGGTCTCGGTATCGGTCTCGACCTGCTAGGTCTTGGTCTTGGTCTTGGTCTCGGCCCCCTAGGCTCGCAGCGGTCTTGGTCTCGGTATCGGTCTCGACCTGCTAGGTCTTGGTCTTGTCTTGGTCTCGCTTTAGGTGGTCTCGACTACAACACTACAAGATACCCTGCATGTCCCTGTCTAAATAAAAAAAAAAATGTAATGATCTTTTTTTTTTTAATTCAGACAGCCAGCAATGGGTAGAACGCTCCCAAAAAAATTGTCTCTGTGACACATCTAGGGGCCGCAATCTTCATTCAAAGATGTTCCTAGAAGCTTTGTCATTGGTCGAAAAAAAACCCGGTCGCAATAACTAACCAATCAGGAAGTACAGGGGCGTAACTACCGTGACGCAGACAACGCGACTGCGTGGGGGCCCAGAGGCAAGGGGGGCACACGGCGTGGGGGCCCAGAGGCAAGGGGGGCACACGGCCGCCCACCCGTGCCGTCTGTAAAATTAAATTATAATACAGAGGCGGAGCCTGGTGGTGGCTGCTGCTAGTAACCTGACACCGCCAGATGGGGCAGCAGAGAGCACACTGGGTAGCAGGAGGGGGGAACCCAGTCCCAGTGTACTCTCTGCTGCCCCATCTGGCGGAGTCAGGTTATGCTGCTAGCACACACAGCCACAAACCATACCATATGCATAGGCAGTGCCTTTTAATAGACGCGCAGGGAACAGAGCTGACCTACAAGCCCACACCGCGTTGCATCAGCGACGCGTTGTGGGCTTGTGGCTTGCAGAGGCGGAGCCATCTCTCTGCATGGAGTTAGTTGTCGAGGAGTCTAGAGACAGAGAGACGACGCGCTGTGCAGAGAAGCATTGAAGCAACATAATTATTAAAGTTTCTTAAACGTAATTTTCATGTTTTCAGTTTATGGGAGGAAACTTTTAAGAGTGTGCCTTGCCTGAGTTGCCTCACTGCATGATGCATGTGAATCAACATGAGACGAGAGAGGAAGCGTTGGTGCACCCACTTCGAATGCGTGCCCGTGTGTGTGTGTGTGTGTGTGTGTGTGTGTGTGTGTGCGTGTATGCCCGTGTGTGTGTGTGTGTGTGTGTGTGTGTGTGTGCACATGCGCATGCGTGCTGTCGGGGACACTCGCTGATCAGCCTGCGTCAGGGCCCAGTGACATCTAGTTACTCCCCTGAGGAAGTAGACAGGCAAATCGACCAATGCATGGCAAAACTTCTAGGAAAATCTTTTAATGCAGATTGCGGCCCCTAGATGTGTCACAGAGACTACATTTTTTGGGGGGGAGCGTTCTACCCATTGCTGGCTGTCTGAATACCAAAAAAAGAATAATAAAAAAAAATAAAGTCAAAATGTTGACTTATTAATGCTTATAGCAGCTTTAAATATGGCACGGCTGAAATCAGTCGTGTCAACTAAAAACTTGTACTTTATACCACCAAGTAAAAGTTTTGAATACAGGCCATATAAACAGGGCCTCAGACAGTGCACTCACAGCCCAGACATGTGTAGTATCGACGAGCTGTTACTGCAGCCCTACACTACATTGTGCAGACAGAGACAGATACAGAAAGCCTTGCATAATAATAAACCATCACCTTTTCTCTCTTCCCTCTCCTCATCTCAACAGCAGCTACTTTTCAACTGATTCTCATCCGTAGTACTTATTATATTTCTCATTAATAAGATGTGTGCGTGTGTGTGTGTGCTTGCGTGCGTTTTTTTGTTGCCTTCCTAAGCCGATAATTTGCCGACCAGCAGATCCCGTTCCCTATATGGAGACACGAAGGAGACTCTTTGTGTTAAATGTGAGCGTTGAGTTCATTTCGGACGGATTTTGATTGCCAGCAGCGGTGTGTGCTTACTGTATATAGGTCAACCTAGTATCTGGTGTGTTCTTTAAATAACAAGGACATGCTGCACTGAGGGACTGACTGACTGGGTGCGTTAGACTTTAGACCAGGACACAGAGATGGTCTAATAAGGGTTTAAATAACAGGGACATGCTGCACTGAGGGACTGACTGACTGGGTGCGTTAGACTTTAGACCAGGACACAGAGATGGTCTAATAAGGGTTTAAATAACAGGGACATGACTGCACTGACTGCATTTTTATTTAACCAGTAAAAAAAAAATACATGTACAAGTTATACAACAGACTGCAAAAGGAGAAGTTATACAAAAGAAGAAGTTATGCAAAAAAAAGTTATACAACAGGCAAACAATAAATCCATGAAAAATACCTCCAGAAGCCTATACAATATTATACAGCAATACTCCAAAATAGTACACTACCAATAACCGGGTACAAGAACTTTTGCACACAAATACACAAGTACATTTATGGACGGGAACCAAAAAACAATAAATATATGGGCATATGCGAAGGCTAGTACACATCCGAACATGTGCAGGTGTTGGACTGTACTGTACAGTTAAGACGATCCTTTTGAAACTTCTCAAGGGAACTTTCAAGGCCAATTTTAATCTGGCTTGCAGGTCATTCCACGACCACCAGGGGGCCAAAGAAAGTAAGACACTTTTTTACCCCCCTCAGATTTAAAGGCTGGTGGTTCTACACACTGCATGCATGCGTTAGACTTTAGGTTTAGATTTAAAGGCTGGTGGTTCTACACACTGCATGCATGCGTTAGACTTTAGGTTTAGATTTAAAGGCTGGTGGTTCTACACACCACGTGCATGCGTTAGACTTTAGGTTTAGATTTAAAGGCTGGTGGTTCTACACACTGCATGCATGCGTTAGACTTTAGGTTTAGATTTAAAGGCTGGTGGTTGATAGATAAATTCTGACATGTTGTTTACACGTCATGTCAAGTTGGCCACTCCATCATATTCTGTTGCTTAACACATATAGAACTTTGGCCCAGACCGTGTTCCATATAGGTCATATTTTGTCATCTTGCCCTTTTATCATCATTTTACTCTTAGCCTACTGCCTGTTTACTCCGGGTTGTTCTCCTTATCCTATTTATGTCATGTCACCATCCACGTGCCTAATCATCTCAGCCCTATATTATCCTTTATATTATTTTATCATACTTATATTATGGATTTCCTGATGCCACATTCAGATTTAATATCATATATCTTGTTGACTCCTTATTCGGTCTCCATACTGTCTGTCCCCAGGCAAGTTAACTCGCATACTGAGAGGCCTATTTTGATTTGAGACATGTATTTGACCTTGGTGCCTAGTGAGAAAGTAGATAGGAGTATTTCTCTCTGTCGAAAGAGTTCACAGCTAGCAGGGAAAGAATGTTATCTTCAGGTTGCCATAGCAACGCCAGCCTCTGTGCTTTCCCGGTCTATGGCCATCAATGACGGAACCAAGGAAGATGTCACAATACCAGTCTCATCATCCATGTGCTGGTCCAATGAGTGCTCGACAACCAGCACCACCGTGGGATATTGCGGAAATGAACTATTTACCAGCCAATGAACGTTTATCAACAACTGACGTCAGATGCAGTATAAGCCAGGAAGATACTGTGAAGAGGGGCAGTTCGGATCCAATTGAATACTCTAAATTATAGTGATGTATTGTACTATTATTATTATTATCTGAACCATGTAGCACATTCTCTATGTAAATTTACTTTATTACCTACTAAAAATTACAGTTAAAACCTTAAACTTCCTCTCAGAACTTTATTTCGTCTGTCTCCAATTCGTTTTTAAGGTATCCTTCAATTTTTTTATGGTAGAGTGACTGTCATTCAAGATTTAAAGGGCTACTCACTCATTTTTAAGGTAAATACAGCACGGTATTTGGTCTCCCTGCTGGGTTATTGAAGATATATATTTACAGTCCTTTCTAATTAGCATTACAAAATAGATAATTTATCCATTAATTGATCCTTGGGGTCGCCGGAATTTTATTTCCATCAGTGGTGCTACACACCGCGTGCATGCGTTAGACTTTAGGTTTAGATTTAAAGGCTGGTGGTTCTACACACCGCATGCATGCGTTAGACTTTAGGTTTAGATTTAAAGGCTGGTGGTTCTACACACCGCATGCATGCGTTAGACTTTAGGTTTAGATTTAAAGGCTGGTGGTTCTACACACCGCATGCATGCGTTAGACTTTAGGTTTAGATTTAAAGGCTGGTGGTTCTACACACCGCGTGCATGTGTTAGACTTTAGACCAGGACACAGAGATGGTCTAATAAATAAGGCACATTCAGTTCTGACTTCTCACTCGGACCTACAGTACAGCGGTGGTTCTCAAATGTACACAACAAAAATCACACCCGTGTGAACTGAGTGGTGCAACTCCCCTCTCCCCTTGTAGTGAGCAACCCACTACACCAGAGGAGGGCAACTTTGATGAAGGAAAGGGCCACTCACTCCAGAGGGCCACAGTGCATATTACTGTCGTAGCAAAAGTAGCCAATCTACAAGCTCAAAACGCGTCGCAATGCGACGCGTTTTGAGATTGTAGATCAGCTATTTTTGCTATATTTTAATTGAAAACATGAATATTTTTTTGCTATTTTTGAATTTGGAATCCTGAAAAGTAACCCTTTTTATTGAATTTTAAATGCATTTAGTTATAGTTATGTTAACTTTAGGAACTGTTAACATAACTACATTGGACACAAAAAGACAATAACATTTTAATACTAGTCATTAAGTACTAGTCATTTAATACTAGTCATGAAGTAATTAAAGTGGGTTTGGAATTGTAAACAGATGAAATCAATACTATATCAGTATTCTGATATTAACATGCGGGCCGCATTAAGTGAAGTTGGGGGCCGCATGTGGGCCCCCGGGCCGCCAGTTGCCCACCCCTGCACTACACCTACGGGCACACTTTCAACACGTGCTTGGCATCAAAACATGCACTGCACCGTTTGTAAACTATATCTATACTACAGTATGATGACAATTATTGCTCTGACGTTGTGCCAGGATTAAGATAACACTGATCATTTTATAGTGTTGTAGATTAGCAGAGATTAAAAATAAATAAATCCTATCAAATCCGTGACGCATTGTGAGATTGTAGATCGGCTATTTTCCAAGTAACTACTAGTATAAAGTTTTCAAATAATTGTAGTGGAGTAAAAGTACAATATTTGCCTCTGAGATGTAGTGGAGTAGAAGTAGAAGTACTTAAAATTGGACCATTTGGTTCCATTTGTACACTACACTCTCAGAGTTACAGACACATAAGGGTCCATTTGTACAATCTCAGAGTTACAGACCCATAAGGGTCCATTTGGTTCCATGTGTACACTCTCAGAGTTACAGACCCATAAGGGTCCATTTGGTTCCATGTGTACACTCTCAGAGTTACAGACCCATACGGGTCCATTTGGTTCCTATTCCTAACTATAGATAAGTCTGTATGGGGACCACCTGGAACCCCCCTCAAGGACCCCTGGGTGTCCCCGGACCCCAGTTTGAGAACCTACACCACTGGCATACAACCAGTAACCTTTTGTCCAGCCTCAGCCCCTGAGTTCACCACACACACACACACACACACACACACACACACACACACACACACACACACACACACACACACACACACACACACACACACACACACACACACACACACACACACACACACACACACACACACACACAGTCCTATTACAGTACATGTCATGACAATTAGCTGCCTATTGACTGCGTGCGTCCGTCCCTTTCATTGTAGCCACTAAGCCACACAATACTGTACTCCACCGGTTCCCAAACAGTGGCTCGGGACCCATTTGTGCCTCGTGGGGGATACATATATGGGTCCCTTTATTTTGTTGGTTTCCTCCTACATTTTGTTTTGAATTCAACTCCAACACCATAGCTCACACATGCACACACAACGCCCATACACATGCACACACAACGCCCATACACATGCACACACAACGCCCATACACATGCACAACACATGCACACACAACGCCCATACACATGCACAACACATGCACACACAACGCCCATACACGTGCACAACACATGCACACACAACGCCCATACACATGCACAACACATGCACACACAACGCCCATACACGTGCACAACATATGCACACACAACGCCCATACACATGCACAACACATGCACACACAACGCCCATACACGTGCACAACACATGCACACACAACGCCCATACACGTGCACAACACATGCACACACAACGCCCATACACGTGCACAACACATGCACACACAACGCCCATACACGTGCACAACACATGCACACACAACGCCCATACACGTGCACAACACATGCACACACAACGCCCATACACGTGCACAACACATGCACACACAACGCCCATACACATGCACAACACATGCACACACAACGCCCATACACGTGCACAACACATGCACACACAACGCCCATACACGTGCACAACACATGCACAACACAACGCCCATACACATGCACAACACATGCACACACACAACGCCCATACACGTGCACAACACATGCACACACAACGCCCATACACATGCACAACACATGCACACACAACGCCCATACACATGCACAACACATGCACACACAACGCCCATACACATGCACAACACATGCACACACAACGCCCATACACATGCACAACACATGCACACACAACGCCCATACACATGCACAACACATGCACACACAACGCCCATACACGTGCACAACACATGCACACACAACGCCCATACACATGCACAACACATGCACACACAACGCCCATACACATGCACAACACATGCACACACAACGCCCATACACATGCACAACCAACGCCCATACACGTGCACAACACATGCACACACAACGCCCACACACATACACAACACACCCATACACAACACATGCACAGCACACGCCCAGACACATGCACAACAAACACACAGAACACGCACAAAAGTCATGCTTCCCTGTGTTGTGTTCCGAGCCTTGAACCTTCATAAAAAGGTGCGATAAGGGTGGAGCCTTCCTTCCTTCCTTCCTTCCTTCCTTCCTTCCTTCCTTCCTTCCTTCCTTCCTTCCTTCCTTCCTTCCTTCCTTCCTTCCTTCCTTCCTTCCTTCCTTCCTTCCTAAAGCTGTCTGAGTGTTGGGATGTGGAATAGTGTAAGCCAGTGTTTCTCAAACTGTGGATCGGGTAGCCCAAGAAAATTGCGTGCGTGCGTTGGTGCGTGCGTTGGTGCGTGCGTGCGTGCGTGCGCAACAAACAAATCAAAAGTATATAATATATACTATAGTACAAACTATACTATAAAAACTGGTCAAACATTAAGGCCAAATTGTCAAATAATAATAATAAAGCAAACATTTTCAAGTCTCCAGGTTTTCTTCAGAATATTTATGACACTGATTTACTACGACAAGCACATTATGAGCTATAGTGCTAGTCTGGTTCTCAAACGTTTAATTTGCAACATAACTCTGAGAGGGTACAAATTTGAACCATGCAGTGTTGTTTTTGGCAGCAAATTTTGATTTTAGTTTTAGTCATAGTCTCTTGAATAGTTTTAATTTAGTTTTAGTCACATTTTAAGTCACCTGGAATGTTTTAGTGTTAGTCTAGTTTTAGTCGACTAAATATCATAAGATTTTAGTCGACCAAATCTACAGTTGATGTAGTCGACTAAAATGTATTTTGATGCCGTGGTAATGACTGATTTTACACCTGCTGAAAATAGCCAATCTACAAGCTCACAACACGTCGCGCTGCGACGCGTTGTGAGCTTGTAGATCGCTATTTTCAGCATGCAACCAAGTGTAAAATGACTAGTCCATCCACTAGTCTCTTCCTAACATTTTTAGTCTAGTTTTTAGCTGTTGATGAAATTGTCAATACATTTAGTCTTAGTTTTAGTCATCATAGCGTAGGGTTTTTTTTGTTTCCATTTAGTTTTCCTCAGTGGAAAAAGGTAGTCGACGAACATTTTTCGTCTTAGTTTTAGTCGATGAAATCAACACAAACTCTCAGAGTTACAGACAATGTTATGGATGGTCACTCAGGGCTATCTCTGTATGGGTCTCTGGTAGTATTGACCACTCATTTTGTATGTCCATGCGACAAAAAATGGAATAAAAAAAAAAAAAAATCCATCACAACTCACAAGCCAACATAGCGAATTGCGATGACCACACGTCCACCGTTCAAATATGATTCTTTTGGGGGGGGGGGTCGCGCGCCCTGGAAAGGTTGAGAACCACTGGTGTTGCATAAGCCATGCATTTCCACCTGAACATTCCTATTCACAAATGGTGCACAACAAAAGGACTTTGTTTGAATGGCGGTCCTGTGAACAAAGCTTCTCTACACAACGTTAGAACAATATAGTGCTACTGGTACTACACTACCAGCGGCAGCTCAGTGGCCTTGTGGTTAGAGTGTCCGGCCCTGAGACTGGGAGGTCGGGGGTTCAATTCCCGGCCGGGTCAAACCAAAGACTATAAAAATGGGACCTCCCTGCATGGGACTCAGCATGGCAAGGGTTGGATTGTGGGTAAGACCCTGCTACATACTAGCGTCATGTCCAGGGGGTACACGCTACAGAAACAGGAGAGCCTCATGGCTCGGTACTCTATGTGCTTTCCATTAACCGGGGCAGCAGAGAGTACACTGGGTTCCCCCGAACCCAGTGTACTCTCTGCACGCACGCCCTCTGAGGCTACCCGCTTTCATTGGCCTGTATCTCCAAATCGGCAGGCGCTGTGATACTCACGTTCGGGATTTTTCACCACCGACCGAGAGAACAACAACCGGTCAAGACACCACACACAGCATTGTGTCATCGTAACACCCGGTTACAGATATTTGGCTCTTCAAAATAAAAGGTTGAAAGGGGGAAAAAACCATGGCAATGTGTGATAAATAGATGAATTAATCCTAGCGGTCAGTGTTTTAATGGATCCAAATATTGTACATTAACCACTTCATTTCGGCCATTTGAATGAAAATAGGCGATCTACTGTACTGTACTGTACTGTACTGTACTGTACTGTACTGTACTGTACTGTACAAGCTCACAATGTTAAAGATTGCGATTACTTTTCCCACCAGTGAATATGCTGTTTCTCACCAACGTTCTGGAAGCTACAGGGGGCGTCGTCAAAGTCCACACAGCTGATGTTCAGCGGGTCCAACTTGGCAATGTGGTGCCCACGCACCTGGAACACAGAGCAGGGTTGATATGGATAGAATTTATTTTAGTTTTAGTCATTTTTAGTCACACGGAATGTTTTCGTGTTAGTCTGGTTATAGTCGATTAAGTATCATAAGATTTTTTGTCAACCAAATCTACAGTCGATTTAGTCGACTAAAAGGACGCCGTCGTAATGACGTAATGATTTTACACTTGCTGAAAATAGCCGATCTACAAGCTCTGACCCTCTGATCCCATTTAGACCTGAGGCCGATTGAAAACAAAATGCTTGTAAATCCTATCAGTTTTCTGATAAACCTGTTTCTATGTCAGTGGTTCTCAACTTTTTTCATGTCAAGGACCCCCAGAATTATCTTTATTTGGCCACGGACCCCCATCTGAAAATATGTTCTTCCAGGGACCCCCCAGAAGCAAAGATTTGAGTTAACCCATTCTGGGCGGGAACCCCTTTTGGTGTTAACCCTTCTGGAATGGAAACCAAAATGGGTTTAAAATGTTCACTCTGAAAGAATATATATATTGAAAGATTTGTGCGACATTTTCACGATTTAAAAAAAATAGCAGATCTACAACCTTGTAGCGCGGCACTCGGTGCCACGCTATGAGCTTGTAGATCTGCTATTTTTCCAACAGCTAAAGTATAACATAATGCTTAAAAACACCAAAAGGTCTTCCCCGTCCTGAACTGGGTTAAGATGGGTTTATGGGTTATTCACCTGATAAGCTCGTATGAGCGTCTGCACAGCCAGGTGATCCTCCACCAGCTTCGCCACGTCAGGCTGTGACCTCGCCAGAGCCTGCCGGTGGCCGCCGACCAATCCCTGATGAGCGGCGGCCCCGCCCAGCGGCGGAGGGCTCTGATAGGCTGCCCCGGGGGGAGCCCCGGCGTTGGCGTTGCGGAAGAAAATATCCCAAGACTGCAAGGAGAAGAAAGAATACAGTAAAAAAAAGATTAAACAAAATTATAGGCAGAAAGACGTGGAAGTAACTTAGTTACTTCCACACATTTTCCCCCCCTTTATTATATTATTATTCAGTGTCTCATTTTATTAAGTTGTTTTGGCAGCATATTTCAAGCCAATGTAATTGAATTATAATGACATTGCCTTGGCTATGAGCGAACCCACTACACCTACTGGCACACTTTCAGCACGTGCGTGGCATCAAAACAAGAACTGTACTGTTTGTAAACTACCTACACTACAGTATGATGACAATTATTGCTCTGATGTTGTGCCAGCCCAGGAGTAAGACACATACACCGATGGCAGCGGAAACCATGCAAGGCACCAACCAGCACATCGGGAGCAATTAGGGGTTCAGTGTCTTGCTCAAGGACACTTTGACACTAACTCTGGGGGAAGCCCGGGTTCGAACTGGCAACCTTGCGGTTGGCATCCGGCCACTCTACCCCTGAGCCACCGCCACCCACCTATGCACAGCCACACCAGAACATGCTCTCAGCCTCCCAGGCTCCAATACACACACACATTGGACAGAACCTTTCTCCACACTACTGTCCAGTACGCGCACGTGCGACTACTGTACGTATTGATTGTGTCTATTTGAACAACCCTCACCCCAGTTCTTTTTTGAACAACCTTTCACACAGAAGTGATCATCAAACATCTCAATAAGCAACAAACAATCTAGTGTTGCAAATTGCAGCTACGTAGGTGCCCAGTATAAATTAATGATAGTTATAGGAACCAAATGGACCCATAATGATTTGATTGTGCAGAGTGAAATGAACACAGCGGACTTTACCGTTTAGATCACGGTCCCACAGATTTGAAAACAAAACGAGTTTAACCACCAAATGTACTTCTGTGGAAGGAAGGGATGTTTTACACCCGTTTTAGTGCTGCTCAAATCAAACACCCCCAGGAACTGCGAGTGCCGACAGAAACCGAGTAGAAAAAGTAAAACAGTGTCATTTTATCATGAGCATTAGTGAGGACCAGTTACTGTATATGAAACTGGGTGAGGTCGTCCTTGAACTGTCTAGACTGTGTACAAACATGTACAACAATCTAAACTGTACATGTTGTACGGTACCTTCATGATAACGTCTGTGTTTCCGGCTGTAAATATTATGGCCAGTTTTGTTTTGACACTGATATGAAAAGAAGCTGCTTTCATTTTCTCTCCTTGTGTATGTGTGCAATGGGTCATTCATTTCATAATATCCATAAACATTTCCCATCAGCGCAGTTTTGTTTTGAGACACTTTCATTTTTTTTCCCAAGATTTGTTTTTGTTTTTTGTGCCTTTATCGATAGATAGTCACAGTGAAGACAGACAGGAAAGAGGGAGAGAGAGAGAGAAGGGGAGCGACATGCAGCAAAGGTCGTCATGAACGGGACTCGAACACGCGGCACGCTGTCAGGCAAGAGCCTATAATAATATAGGCCCTTGCCTGACAGCGTCCGCTGGCCGAGTGGTCCACACACACACACGACACACGACACACACACACACACACACACACAGACGACACAAACACACCTAACCTTGTGCACACTTTTGGGGTTTTCCAGCCACGCGTAGTACATCTCCTCCACGTAGTTGGAGCTGGTTCCGTTCAGGAAGGGCTCGGCGGCCACGGAGGCGGTGAGGCTCCGCCGGGGCTGCACCGTGAGGGTCCTGGGAGGTCCTTCCAGCCTCGCCGCGGCTCTGGGAGGAGGCTGGGAGGAGGAGTGTGACGAGAGCGACAGTCTCTGATGGGTCTCTGTCCGATGAGCATGAGCTGTGATGGGCCGGAGCCTCACCACCGTAGTCCTTAGACGGTGCATGGTCTCCCCGAGTCCAGTAGTCCACACTCCACCTCCAGTAGTCCACACTCCACCTCCAGTAGTCCACACACAACCTCCAGTAGTCCACACACAACCTCCAGTAGTCCACAGGAATACCAGATCGGCTCGCCTCAATACAGTCGCGCCTCTGGCGTTTAATCCGGTGGAAAGGTCTCTCTCTACCTACCTGCTTGTATTCCTAAAACGTAACCAAAGTAAACTATATGCCTAAAAACGGTTAAACCTAACCATATTCCTAACCTTACTTAACCTCAGTAAAACGGTGACAAAACCTAAGCCTATTCCAAAAACCTAACCTCAGTAAAACTATGCCTAAACCTAACCCTAAACTTAACCTCAGTAAAACTATGCCTAACCCTAAACGTATTTCTAACCTGATCCCCAGTAAATAATAATAATATATATTTTTTAAATACACAGAATACAAGAACCGCCCCACCTAGCGGTCGGCGTGCGGCCGGCGCGTAAAATGTAAAACTGCGGGCGAGCGTACGTGCTTTAACGAAGGCGAGCTAGCCTTCCGGAAAGCAACAACAACCTCGTATAGGAGGTTATTTCTTTCTCCTCGTGAGGCTATACTTTTACGTAAGTATACGTAATTTGGTTGTAGCTCTGGGCGGGATACCAGGAGGACAGCGGTGTGTGTTTACGTTCTGGTTGGTGTATAATAATACTAATTATACTATTGTATGATACAGTTCATTGTCGACGCTGCTTATGTGTGACTATTATTCTCCCTCGCCGCCCTGACGCCCTATAGGGTCCCTTTGCTTTGTTGTACTGTACCTTTACAGTATACTGTATATCCCCTTACTCTAGTAACGGTAACCAAAGTGCTGTGCTGCCTCTGGCGACTGAATCCAATAAAAGGTGTGTCGTCGTGACTCTCACGGCTGTTCCTCTGTCGTCCTCCAGGTGTCAGCCTTGCTCCTCCTCCACATCAGGGGTCTGTATGGAGTTAAGAAAGTGATGTGTTATGGTTAAGACTAGCAGTGTTTTTATTTAAAAAAGGTAAGTAAAAGCTCTGCATAATCATAGTAACAGGGGTCAACCAGGGAGTACCCATAGTTATACAAGCTTGCTAAAATACATGTTTTATTATGCTGTTTCTAAGTTAAGTACTTGTTTGTGCAATAACAGCTGCAACTAAGTGTGTACTGTGCAATATATGTCATGTGCAATAAGGATTTGTGCAATAACATGAAGTATGGTTATGTGTGTGTTCTTGTTGTATTAGTTTTTATATTCTTAGTTTATGATGCACTGATCGGTTGGCACTTTTAATTTCGTTGTACTTGTTGCAATGACAATAAAGATCTATATATCTATCTAAGCTTCAAATGTATGGTTGGTGTTCCAATTCCAATTTTTCATTCATTCGTTCATTCAAAAGAGCTGGAAAGATGTGTTGACCTCTTAGAGCTATTTAACACTTTTAGAAACAGAAATAAATAAATAATATATATCACCTATACTGTAAGTGTACAGTGTCTGATTGTTTAAAGGTAGGCTATAGCCTACTGTACGTCCTACAGCTTAACAAACCTTTAAACACACCTACCTTTAAACAGTCAGACACTGACACTATGACATTCAATGCTCATTATGATTGATTGATTGATATTTGTATTGACAGTTTAGAATGGGTACAATATAAGGGGTACAGTTCAAACTGATAGACAACAGTACAGGTCAATCGTTACATAATCGTTTCAAGCTGCAAAAGAACGCCCAAAACAACCTATAACTATTAGCGCCAGCTAGTGGGGCTCTGCAGTGGTGCTGTGAAGGTTCTAGAGCTTGGAAGTTACAGTAATGTCTGGTCCACCTGATGATCGTCTCTTAGCCCCATGGTCCAGTCAGGGCTGTCAACACTCCTGAATCCGGAAAGAGTCTCCTGAACCCCATCTCCAGGAGATTAAGAAATTAAGGGGACAGGAGCACCGCAGGAGAATTGTCATTTCCCCTTAATGTCTTAATTACCGTCCAGACGCACTGGACCATGATGGGGCTAACCGTCTCTCAACAACAACCAGTTGGACATTACACTATACACACGGCTAGGCTACGGTTATAATGTTATACCATATTTAACTGAGATAAAAGCTAAAAGAGTGTCATTTATAAATGAACACAGGGAACAAACTAATAATATGTAGCCTACACTAACTTGTACACTATAGCAGACAAGCGCATGTCTGCTATAGTGTACAAGTTACACTGCGCAAAAAGCATGGAATACGGATGTGTATATTACAGGAAACTCCCGTTAAACTTTCCAACAAACTCCGGTAAACTCCCGAATTGTACCTGTATATTACCGTAACCGTATATTAACTGTATATGCCCGCTAAACGGGCAAAATACAGTGCCCATAATTGCCCGTTAACTCCTCTTTTCACGCAAGTGTAAATACTACACTTACCGTGCGCGTGTGGTGTTAGAAGCCGTTGTTGAAGCAGGCTGGCTGAGTGTGTACACAGATATTATGTACACACTAGTTACTATACTAGATGCAGTCACTGTCTCTCACACAGTGATCTGGAGTATAGGCTACAGTGACAGACAGTGTGTTGGGACAGTCAGTCCGTCCACTGAACTGACTCACCGTTCGGTTTCATCACCACCTGCAGCGCATGGAACTGAATGATCCATGCGCGTCACGCGCTGGTGGCCTTACGTCAGTCCGTGTGCGCGCACATGCACACGCACGCACACACACACACACACACACACACACACACACACACACACACACACACACACACACTTTCAGTTTACATGAGTATAGGCCTAGGCTATTTATTCAGTGGTTATCTCGAACTTGTGTTTTCATTTCCAGTTCCGTGTGCTTTAATGCCAGCTGATCTACAACGATTTTCAGGCCAAAGACTCCTCCTTAGCTACATATACTTATATAGCCTACATACGCCTATATACAATATATTAATAGTAACCTTTTTTCCCTCAAATATGTCATAGCTTAATAGACAACACTATCATCAACTCTTATTATTATTATTTAATGTGCATTTTCAGAGATTTAACCGTCCTGTAAAGTTGACCTTTAATTGGTTCTGTAGCCCATGGGTTCCCAAAGTGGGGTCCGGGGACCCCCAGGGGTCCTTGACGGAGATCCAGGGGGTCCCCCTGCAACTAAATGATAGTTTGGAACCAAGTGGACCCGTTAGTAAACTCAAGAGTTAAATTAACATTGATTGTACAATAATCCCCGGACCCCACTTTGGGAACCACAGTGTATAGAATAGATAGAACATGTGCTTACTTAGCAGTTTCTACCTACATGACTCCGTCTGACCTCACTTTATTGATGCAAAGTGACTACAGTTCAACTTTGCCCCTGAGTGCAAAGGTTGAGCTGGATGTGTCTCCCTTTCTGCCTAATCCATGTCATCACCTTGAAATGAAATGATAAACGCGCGCGCACGCACGAGCACACAAACACACGCACACACACACACACACACACACACACACACACACACACACACACACACACACACACACTCTATATACTATTGATGTGTGTCTGTGTGTTTCTATGTGCAGGGCGTTGCTGAAAATGAGCACTTGTGCTCAGCTACTACCCTGGGTAAATAAAGGATACAAAAAATTATATATATATACACTATATATACTTTTGAGTATATTTCGATGCTGATGTACTTTTTGTACCTGGCTCAAGTACATTTTGAATACTTACCGTAGTATTTCTACTTTGCAGTATAGTGATACTTTTACTCAAGTAAAACATGTGAGTACTTCTTCCAACACTTCAGAGCAGACACACACACACACACACACACACACACACACACACACACACACACACACACACACACACACACACACACACACACACACACACACACACACACACACACACACACACACACAATACCGTAGTAGACCAAAAAGAATGAGTGATATGATTTCAATTTTATTCGTTTTCACATTGATAACATTTTTCACTTTTGCTTTAAACTGACAGCACTGAGAATATAATAAATATAAATAACACGTCGGAAGAATCATTGTCATAAAAAAATCCAACCAAATACACTTTGTTTTCCCATTAAGAGCTTTATGTTACAGAGATTGAGCTAATATATCAATCACTTTCCTTTTCATTCAACCAAGAGGGGAAAAAATGCAAACAAAAAAAATGCTATATATATATATATATATATATATATTTGCATACAAACAGCTCCAAAAGACAGATCTTCATTCTTAACTTCAAAAAGCCATATACATTATAGGAGCAACAAAGTGGTAATATCAGTATCGTATATTACACGTCATGCAACTGCGAAAACACTCACTCATAAGTACTGTATATACTCAATCACATAATTATTTTTTACAGCCTTTGCAGTCCAACTGTTGTCTGCTTATCAGTCCTAGCACCATGTACAATATATATGGATGTTAATGTTTACCTTGTACTGTTTCTGCCAGTCTCACAAAGTACACAACGAACCCCCTGGACTGCTTGTTGTTTGTGACAATTACACTTGTACAGTTACCACTCAAAATGTAAGCAACAGAATATCAACAGGTGTATTATTTTATTATAGGAATGTTACACACCATTAAATGCAAGGCCTGCTTACAGCGTGAATGTTTAAGTGTATGTTGTTGGCGCCCTCCTGTGGATAGTAAGAGTATTGCAACGGGGGCCCAACTTAAATTATATATATAAAAAAAAACTCTGCATATAATTATGTTTTGCGAGGGGGGGCTGACCTGACATGGCCCGCATTTCACTCGCCGATAATGTGTGTTTCCCGATCCTTTCAATGCCTCAAGGACCTTCAAAATGAGCCATCGTCTCTGGCTAAATGTGAAATGAATTTAAAAAGAAAAGAAAATAGCCGATCAGAAAGCTTGTGATGAGCATTGTGGGCTTTGTAGATCTGCCATGTTTTGCTATTTTCCAAAAATGATATGTCCAAAATTGCCATGTTTTGCTATTTTCCAAAAATGGCATGTCCAAAAGGATAGCCACCATCTTATGGATATTTTTATTTATTTGTTTTTAAACCAAAAGTGTTTTTGTGCAAAGGTTAAACCTTCATATTCTGGTCAGTAAACGTTGCTATATGCACATAATTAATAAATGGAAAATACATTGCCAGGTGGTTTGGACAGATCCAATTTTGTTCTGCTCATTTCTTGGGTGTCATCACTTCTCAACTATCCCCAGTTCTCTCTCTCTCTCTCTGATTGGATGAAATTGTTATCCCGACCTGAAAATGTATTTTCCGTTTACTAAAGCACTGGAGATGCGCCCGTTACTGAACACACACACCAGTGAAAACCAGTGTGCCAATTATACACATTGCAGGTTTGGCCCAAGCCTGGAACAGGGCCATTAATTCATCGGCACAAATTGTATTTTTCCAATAAATCATTTGAGCTTGAATTGTGTACTTTTCCATTCATCTTTTCCAGAACCACTTCAAAATCAGCGGTTCTTTAAAAGTAATGAAAATAAAAAATCACACCCGTGTGAACTGAGTGGTGCAGTGACGTCACACACTAACCATAGCAACCATGCTCACCTGTGTGTGGGCCTGTGCGTGGGGCCACGTACAGGTACACGGGTACACGGGTACACGTACAGGTACACGGGTACAGACAAAGCTGGTTGTTGGAGTGGTTTGCACCACTCAAAAAGAAAGAAAAAAGACATGCTATAATCACCAAAACATACCGAAATATCAATTAAAAAAAGTATTTATGCTGTTATAGAGGTCGGAAAATAGTAGTTAATAATACTAGCAGTTTGCCTGCTGTCAATAAAAAAGAAGTTAACTCTGTAACTGTAGCAACAGTTAGCAACATGTCGATTATCATGCAACAGAATACCACCCACGATACTTTGTAGTTTAAAGTCAACCTCAATGCAGCTGTAGTTTATTATATTTTCTTCTTCTTTTTTTTTAATGTAACGAACGATGCATTACTATTAGTTTTAAACATATTTATAATTCCTCATTTCAATGCTTACTTGCAAGTGTTTATACACAGAGAGTCAAGTAAGAACAACAGTATACATTAATTAACATGTTTGGCATGCTAAGTGATGTCCATTGCACTTGGCTCTACACAGTTAAATTAATTAATTGAAAATTCCTAAAATGAATTATTTTTTAATTCATTGAATTAATTAATTTACCTCTAAAAGGGTGAAAACAAATGGACCCCATAAGGGTCCATTTTGTGCACCCTTCAGAGTTTAGGGAACCAAATGTACTCGTCAGAGTGATTTGGACATGTTCCCGAACATCCGACCATCATTTCTCTCCCGATACCGATATATATCCGCAATCTGTGTACCGGGTTCGATACAGAGTATACCGATCCGATGCGCAATTTAAAAACAAATCTAGGAAGGAACACATAACAATTCCATTAATAATTGTTAAAGTGCGGAACACAAGTTAGTAAAAGAATCATGTAAATAGTACAGTTAAGAGTATAAAACAGTAGTGCAACATCAAGCATTCAATTCAAAAATCTAAAATAAGTGTTTACGATAAATTAAACACCATCATGTGATAAATCGCGTGGCATCGGACCGGCATATATATATACGTTAGACTCGCCGATAACAACACTTTTTTCCGATACTAAATTATCGTATCAGAACGACTAATATCAACACTGAGGTTTTTGGCTGTGTAGGGTTCTGACAAGTGTACACCACTCAATACGTTTTTATGCAGCTATAGGTACGGCGGTCGGCCATAAAACCTCGACAAAAAAAAAAACCCAAAAACATTACGTATCAAAAAACAAACAAGGTCCAGTCACTGTGATATATGGTACTGTAGATCCATTTTAAAACGCAGGCAGACTTATTCATGCAGAAAAAACAGTCCTTGGTGTAACACGTAGAAGTCATGCTCAACTTTTAGACGGGGAAAGACGTGTTAACGTCACGTGTGTGCGTGTGCGTGTGTGTGTGTGCGTGTGTGTGTGGCGTGTGCGTGCCTGTGTGTGTGTGCACGGCTGCGCGCGTGTGTGTGTCAGAGAAAGAGTCAACCATTAGAGACACTCTACAATTTAAAGAGACAGCAGTCGTCGTCAAAATACTGTAAACTAGTAAGAAACAGAAGTACATTTTCATGGAATTAGAAACGATGAATCTCCGATGAGAGTATTCATTAATATGATTCATACGGTGTTTATGCAGCCGATCTACAAGCTCAGCTATACGGTGCGAGCTTGTAGATCGGCTGCTATATGTTCCGCAGTCACGGCAATGCCACGACTCATCCTCGTATAATGCTATACGAGTTGAGAAACAGAAGTGCATTTTTCATAAAAATCAGTCTTTCTTTGAATGAGAGGGAGATTAAGTCAATTAAGCGATATTACACGAGAGGGTGTTCTTTATCGCCATGAATTAACGCACGCCTGCGGTGCCGTAGGAAATCGCCGGAAAATGATATATTTTTTAATGACAGATGTAGTCACTACGACCACAAATGTCCCAAGAAACTAGCTATAGCCTAGCCACCGCGTCTGCTGCGCTCTGGGAGAAAAAAACACAGCTGAAATCGTTGTTTTGAGTAGGTGTTCCTTTGCGCTGGTTTAAGGAACGGCTAGAAGCTGATAATTCAACCAATCAGATTGCTTCCTCGAAACGACCTGTTGTATAATGTCGCTTAATGCTCGCCTGGGAATAAGACCGTCTACAAGCTGACGGCTGTGTGAGCTTGTAGATCGGCTATTTTTTTGGGCGGGTGGAGGAATGTAAATGGTCTAAACTAAAGGAGATACTGTGAGTGAGTCAGTGATGGCGTGTGAGTTTGGAACACTGTGCAGCAGCGGAACTAAGTACATTTAATCAAGGTTTACTACTTTAACACCATAAGGTCGACCGGAGTCCCTCAGGGCTCTATGCTCGTGTATTTTCCGTTTTCTGTTATTTGTGGGGGAGAAAGCTGTCGCAGGAAAATAGCCGATCGGCAAGCTCACATTGTGACGCGATGCGTTGCGCTGTGAGAATGTTGATCTGCTATTGTCCCCCAATGCTTTATACTTCTACTCAACTACATCTCAGAGGCAAATATTGTTTTGTTGTTGTTGTGGGTGTTGTTTTTACTTAAGTTACAAGTGACTTTGTAGATTTTGGTCATTGTTACAAATCATATGTTTTCACTTTGTGCTATTGCTACTAAAACAAAAACAAAAAAACAATGGGAACGTCTTCCACACTAGTGTTGATTTTGTCGATAGCAGATCTACAAGCGCTGCGACGCATTGTGAGCTTGTAGATTGGGTATTTGCAACCACGTGTAAATAAAAGCAGTCATTACGGCCCCATCGAGGCCCGCCAAAATACATTTTTGGCGACAAAATTTAGTCGACCAATGACTAAATGGAATGTTAATCAAAAGACCATGACTATTAAAAAAACTACATCAACATTTTCCTGTCAAAATCAACACTATTCCACACTAGTGACGGAGGGCATACGTACAGCAGTGTTCCTGACTCACATGAGATGTCGTAGCAGGTTGTTGTAGCGAGGGGTTGCAGAGTTGTAGAGGTCTTTATGGTGAATATCTTTGTTCTTGGAAGAGCAAACGGTGAAGTACATAGTCCTATTATGTCCTACCGTTGAGGTTTTATACTTGACGACACACACAGAGAAAGGGAAGAGCAAAGTTATTTCTGAAACCAAACCTTGGTCTCCACTTTTCATCCACTGGTTGGTGGTGGTTCTCCTTTTGTATCCTTTATTAGTGTTGGTTCCCGTTTCTTTTCTTTCTTTCTCCATCATGTCTTTCGTGTTATTCTAAGGGGAGCACCAC
This sequence comes from Electrona antarctica, assembly GCF_951216825.1. Taxonomy (NCBI): domain Eukaryota; kingdom Metazoa; phylum Chordata; class Actinopteri; order Myctophiformes; family Myctophidae; genus Electrona; species Electrona antarctica. The sequence goes on along the minus strand of NC_136797.1, from coordinate 6,686,010 downwards.
CGTCCTGCAAGAAGAAGGGACATTTACTTTACTTGTTTAAATTTGGACAGGACAATGCATATTAAAGGAGCATTCAGTGATTTGAGTGATTTGGAAAACCACCCAGTCCGCCCCGGTAACAAAATGTGCACATGCACGCTCTACAGTGGGGGGAAGTGCAACAGGCCAACAGCATGTGCACCAAGGCTCGATCATGATTGGAGGAAGGCCCCTCTCATCCTGATTGGATGAAGACTTTGCCACCCGCCACCAAAACTGAAACTAGGGTTTTTTGACCCCAGGGGCTCACTGGGGACAGGGTGGAACTCCTTATGTGATCAGCACACTCTATAGTAGGGAGGATTATCCAGAAAGAAAAAAAAAAAAAGTGATATTTAGATTAAGTCAAATCACTGAATATACCTTTAAACCATTTTGACCTGAGGCCGATTAGAAAAAAACAGTTCTCTTAAAAAATGATGTTTCTATGTCAGTGACGCTCAACCTTTTTCATGTCAAGGACCCACAGAATTATCTGTATTTGGCCGCCGACCCTCATCGGAAAATATTGTTCCAGGGACCCCCCCAGAAGCAAATATTTGAGTTAAAAACGTTCGCTCTGAAAGAATATATATTCAAAGATTTGTGCCACATTTTCACGATTTTTCAAAAATAGCAGATCTACAAGCTCGTAGCGCGGCACTCGGTGCCGCGCTACGAGCGTTCCCCCAGGAACGGGTCCAGGGGGCCGGGCCGGTTCCTGCGAGCCGACCCGCGTCCGAAACGCTTGGTGGTGAAAATATGCTATTTCCGTACTCAGACCCAGGGACACAGCCAGCCAGGGACACACATAGCTGTCTATAGGAGTGTTTGCACCACTCAAAAAACCCATCAAAAGTAGCAGATCTACAAGCTCAAAGCGCGCTTCGAGCTTGTAGATCTGCTACTTTCAGGGATCCGGTTTAGCTTTTCAAAATAAGTCACAGATAATCAGTAAATCTGACCCTAGATCTGTACTCGGAGGCATTAAATAAAAACACCGGTCGTGTCTTTCCAGTCGAATTCCAGGTTTTTATTTGTGTAAGGTCCAGGAAGTTGCCTCTGCTTCCACGCAGCATTATGCGATGCGTTTTTGTCTCGTGGGAGTCTCAAACAAGGTTGTTTCTTAGAATAAATACGAATAGAAATTGTAAAATTACATACATAATTTACACCCGTGACATATTTTTTGGCTGTGTATGATAGTTTTCTTTCAAATACGTTTAATTTTAAGCCTCCAGTACGATTATTGAAAATTTCCCATTTGGCAACACTGCCTACTTTCGATGCTTACTTTTGACACTATAGTAAGGCTTTAAATTACAAAACAACTGCTCAAATGGCAAAAAAATAATGGACCCTGATATGAAAAGGGTTGAAACCCACTGGTATAGCTGTGTGTGTGTGTGTGTGTGTGTGTGTGTGTGTGTGTGTGTGTGTGTGTGTGTGTGTGTGTGTGTGTGTGTGTGTGTGTGTGTGTGTGTGTGTGTGTGCACGCGTGCGCGTGTGCCAGAGGCGTAGTGGTGGCAACCACTGGTATACGTCTACGGCTGACAAAAGCCCTGAGTTGACCATCAACTCAGAGCCCATGCGTGTGTATGACCTACATGAGTCATACAACTACCTAGGGCATAGATTTAATATCGCAGGGGAATGGAAAGAACAGGTTGAGTACATAACATCTGAGTTTACAGCTATAAGCTGAACCTGATTGATGCTTCACCACTACCACTGCTGATGAAGCTGGAGGCTATTAGGCAGGTTGCCCTGACTAGAGTACAACACCTCTTCTCCAACGTTCATCTAGCATGTAAAACACAATAATTGGCAGTCGCCATATATGGAGAAGGCGATGCTTTCTGTACCCGTGATCTGTATCCTGAAACAGTTTTTCAAGTTTGTGCATCCACTATTGTTTGTGGGGTTATTTAATCCATTACATTATAGCGCCACTTTTACCGACGGACCGGATGTTGTTGTGAATGTGTGTGTAGCAGCTAACAATAGCCACGCCACTTCAAAGTCGATCGCTAACAACGGGAGGTAAGAATAAATCTATCGCGACTAGCGACTGGACTGCGGATGGCCGTGAAACACAGGATCTTTTTTCATAATTAAACGGGATGATTTAGATCGCGAGTTATTAATGTTTTAAGATTTTCGTTTTCGTCGGCTAAACAGGGGAGGAAGTTGACGTCTCACTCTTACGCAACATCGAGGATTGCCCAACAGGTGCTCCCAGGCGGTGGAGCCATGCGATCCGTTTTCAGATCAATAAACTTCGTCTTTTGGACAATTCTTCGTCCTGGGCGTCGGGCGTTACTAATAGAAAAGACTAAGATACTTTGTCCTGGGCGTTCTAGGTGTTAAATGCGTGCGTGTGTGCGTGTGTGCGTGTGTGCGTGCGTGCGTGCGTGCGTGCGTGCGTGCGTGCGTGCGTGCGTGCGTGCGTGCGTGTGAGAGAGAGATTTTGCATCGATGGGTATCATCATGGCGTACCTCATGCCTGCAGGGGCGAGGCGGGTGACCCGGAGCAGTGGAAGTGAACCGTCTGCCAGCGTCCGTCTCGGCGGTGCCACACCCTCGTCTCCTCCGACTGGTTGGAGCGCGGGCGGCCCTGGCCGTCCACGAACTGCGTGAGGCGGATGTAGGCGATGCAGGCGGCGTCCTCGCCCACGATGTGGACGTGAGGGTTCAGGATGGTGGTGTGGATGGGACGGCTGTTTTTGGACAGGACTGGACGCGGTAGAGAGAGTAGAGGAGGAGGAGGGAGTATAGAGGGAAAGAGACGAGGTTTGTAGAAGCAACAAGAACAAACAATGTGCCTTTTTAACTCCCTTCAGCGGCAGTGGCACGTTTAATATCAAGTTTTAGTCGCAAATTGCCACGCTTTTCCAGCCGCCAGCTGATTTGATGAACTGGAAGTAACAAGCAATCATTTCCGGGGGCACTCGCTAGATACTTTCGTTTTCATCACAAGCGCTGATACGGTACCGTGAGGTCGCGAGGATGTTTTTTATTAAGCTCCTAAAACATCAATGTTTTGTATGATCACCTCAGATTGAGGTGATCATACCTCGCCCCAACCAAAGTGTGGTTGGGGCGACGGAGACGCCGAGAACCGGCAAAAAATTATTCTAAGCGATGCTGGATGCATTATAAACTAAGGGGTCGTTTGATGTCGTCCTAGGCGATCTAGGACTTTTATAAAAGGTCGTCCAATGTCGCTCTAGGCATAGAATGAGTTTTAATAGGGGTGTAACAATTCATTTTAACTACTAAAAGGCAGATGATTTTTGTCGCACTGCGAAAATAGTCGACCTACAAGCTCACAACGTGCTATGAACTTGCAGAACTAATTAAATACATCCATAACAACTCCAGCTAAAAGTCCAGAGAGTAGTCTTACGGTTGTCAAAGTAGAATCTATGGAAGTCCATGCCCTCCACCAGGTTTCCCAGCCCCTCTGGCTCAAACGATGTCAGGCCAGGATCACAGATCTTCCTGCAAACAACCACACACATTACACATTACAGTCACATCCACAAGTATTCATAAAAAACAACCACACACATTACACATTACAGTCACATCCACAAAGACTCATAAAAAACAACCACACACATTACACATTACAGTCACATCCACAAAGATTCATAAAAAACAACCACACACATTACACATTACAGTCACATCCACAAGTATTCATAAAAAACAACCACACACATTACACATTACAGTCACATCCACAAAGATTCATAAAAAACCACCATACACATTACACATTACAGTCACATCCACAAAGATTCATAAAAAACAACCACACACATTACACATTACAGTCACATCCACAAAGATTCATAAAAAACCACCATACACATTACACATTACAGTCACATCCACAAGTATTCATAAAAAACCACCACACACATTACACATTACAGTCACATCCACAAAGATTCATAAAAAACCACCATACACATTACACATTACAGTCACATCCACAAGTATTCATAAAAAACAACCACACACATTACACATTACAGTCACATCCACAAAGATTCATAAAAAACCACCATACACATTACACATTACAGTCACATCCACAAAGATTCATAAAAAACAACCACACACATTACACATTACAGTCACATCCACAAAGATTCATAAAAAACAACCATACACATTTACACATTACAGTCACATCCACAAACCACACACATTACACATTACAGTCACCTCCACAAAGATTCATAAAAAACCACCATACACATTACACATTACAGTCACATCCACAAAGATTCATAAAAAACAACCACACACATTACACATTACAGTCACATCCACAAAGACTCATAAAAAACAACCACACACATTACACATTACAGTCACATCCACAAAGACTCATAAAAAACAACCACACACATTACACATTACAGTCACATCCACAAAGATTCATAAAAAACAACCACACACATTACACATTACAGTCACATCCACAAGTATTCATAAAAAACAACCACACACATTACACATTACAGTCACATCCACAAAGATTCATAAAAAACCACCATACACATTACACATTACAGTCACATCCACAAAGATTCATAAAAAACAACCACACACATTACACATTACAGTCACATCCACAAAGATTCATAAAAAACCACCATACACATTACACATTACAGTCACATCCACAAGTATTCATAAAAAACCACCACACACATTACACATTACAGTCACATCCACAAAGATTCATAAAAAACCACCATACACATTACACATTACAGTCACATCCACAAGTATTCATAAAAAACAACCACACACATTACACATTACAGTCACATCCACAAAGATTCATAAAAAACCACCATACACATTACACATTACAGTCACATCCACAAAGATTCATAAAAAACAACCACACACATTACACATTACAGTCACATCCACAAAGATTCATAAAAAACCACCATACACATTACACATTACAGTCACATCCACAAGTATTCATAAAAAACCACCACACACATTACACATTACAGTCACATCCACAAAGATTCATAAAAAACCACCATACACATTACACATTACAGTCACCTCCACAAGTATTCATAAAAAACAACCATACACTTTACACATTACAGTCACATCCACAAGTATTCATAAAAAACAACCATACACTTTACAGTCACCTCTGCAAATATTCAGAAACGCTTCATAAGCATAATACTGTGTAGAAGACGGACAGAGAAACATTATTTTGGGCATATGTGGCCTACTTCCAGTTCATTTTCCGGTTTTATCAATGGCCTAGCAACCAGAAGGACTATAGCGAGTTGGAATGCGACTAGGCATGTTCTCCCCGTGTCCCCTAGGACACGCAGCAGTGGCCGGCGAACTGTGTTCTTCTGGATCGGACTAATGAAGAAACGCGGGGAAGGTTGGCGTATATTAGATAAGTCGATGGGTGGCTCGTCCAAGAGAGATTTTGCGCTCTCATTAGAAGGCAGGTGTAAGTGCCATCCAGCCGTTTCTCTAATTTCTTTGAAAAGGGTCCATGTCTCAGAGCCCTAGAGTAGAATCGGCTCGATGGTCGCCCTAAATATTTTTACTTTGAACCTCTTCTCTCTCTCTCGCCTAAGGGGGGACGGACGTTGAAGACCCTTGTCCTATGCTGTTGTACCGTCAAATAAACATAGACAAGTGTGGAGGGACAGCTGCTACTGTATGTGCACAATAATAATCCTATAAGAAGTGTTTGGTACTCACGCGTACGCCTCAAAGTCCCCATTGTTGACCGCTTCAATCAGCTGCTCTGTGATTTTGATGATCTCCTGTTTGCGCGCTGCGGAGAAACACACAGTCTCAGAGAGGGACAGCGCTTCCATCTCACAACCCCACACACAAACTCACAACGGACTCCACACACACATAACCCCACACACCCACTCACAACGGACTCCACGCATACAACCCCACACACACACTCACAACGGACTCCACACACACACACAACCCCACACACCCTCTCACAGCCCCACACACCCACTCAACTGACTCCACACATACAACCCCACACACCCACTCAACTGACTCCACACACACACACAACCCCACACACCCACTCAACTGACTCCACACATACAACCCCACACACCCACTCAACTGACTCCACACACACAACCCCACACCCACCCAACTGACTCCACACACACAACCCCACACCCACCCAACTGACTCCACCCACACACACACACAACCACACACCCAACTGACTCCACACAAAACCAGGTCCACAGCTAACCGACTAACCACTTCACACGACCAAGCACACTTCCACAGCACCACGCACGCACACCACTGTTGCCATGTCTGCTTATTATAAGCGACTTGGGGCTTGTTGTTTTCTGTATAAAAAAGAATATTGGTACAGTAGGTGCAGGTGGCGTTTTTTCATGGGCTTTGTTTTAAAAAGGTAAAAAAAAGTGACTAGTCGCTTCTTTTGGGCATGTTTTCATAGACCTGGTTACTTATTTCTATCGCAAACTCTGGCAACACTGACGTGTGCGGGCGCCGCACAACACACACACACACACACACACACACACACACACACACACACACACACACACACACACACACACACACACACACACACACACACACACACACACACACACACACACACACACACACACACACACACACACACACACACACACACACACCTAATCTGCAGATTAGTGAAACGCTGAGGTCTCATAATTCCATGAATCACTGATAGTCATGTGATCCTTCAGTGTTGGGTGAGGTCACTGCTGCTCATCAATGCCCTTCCTTCCTTCCTTCCTTCCTTCCTTCCTTCCTTCCTTCCATAGCGTATGATGCACACGCCCCCAGCCCTGAACTGTTTACTGTACATATTTTTCTTTTTGACTTGACTAACTGTTTATATGATGTTTTACATAAGTATTGTCTGTCTCCATGAATTGAGTACAAAAGGACCCTAATAGATAGATAGAATAGGTGATGTATTGACCAGTGGATCTGTGATGAAGGAGAAGCAGTACAGAAGAGAAGTTCTTTGTCAAATAAGTCTGTTTATTCAGAAAATCTCTCAGTTACAAGGCGTCACAAAGCAAAGGTCGTGACATACTAGTCACACGGCAATCTACCAACAGGCTTTATTGGGTTTAAATCCTCTAATAGCAGAACTGTGTGTGTGTGTGTGTGTGTGTGTGTGTGTGTGTGTGTGTGTGTGTGTGTGTGTGTGTGTCCACGTGCGTGCACGTGCGTGCGTGCATGTAGAACCAACCTTTCACATCTTCATCTTCAATCGTGGCGTTACTACTGTCAGACGATCCCTACAGTGACACAGGGACATGGAATTGATTTTAAACATGTGCATGAGTGCACGCACACACACACACACACACACACACACGCACACACACACACACACACACACACACGCACGCACGCACGCACACACACACAAACACAGTGCATAATTTCATGTTGCATGCTTAACATTAAGGTATCCAAAGTGATGTTATTTAACACCACAACACAACCCTTTTTCACGGCAGCCATATTGCCATACCGTACCTGTATCTGTATAGAGTAATGTTACATCCAGTGTTTGTCATAGTCTTTTGAATAGCTTTTAATTTAGTTCCTGTCACATTTTAGTCCCCTGGAATGTTGTAGTGTTAGTTCTAGCCTGGGCAGCATTCCTTTTCGGGTTTACGATCCGGTCAGGATAGTTTTGTATCAGGATGATATCGTTATGTCATGTTGTAGTCATTGTTTTGTAGTCATCAGGATGATATCGCTACGTCATGTTGTAGTCATTGTTTTGTAGTCATCAGGATCATATCGTTATGTCATGTTGTAGTCATTGTTTTGTAGTCATCAGGATGATATCGCTACGTCATGTTGTGGTCATTGTTTTGTAGTCGTCACGATGGTATCGTTACGTCATGTTGTAGTCATTGTTTTGTAGTCATCAGGATGATATCGCTACGTCATGTAGTTGTCATTGTTTTGTAGTCGTCAGGATGATATCGTTACGTCATGTTGTAGTCATTGTTTTGTAGTCATCAGGATGATATCGCTACGTCATATTGTATAGTCATTGTTTTGTAGTCAGGATGATATCGTTACGTCATGTTGTAGTCATTGTTTTGTAGTCAGGATGATATCGTTACGTCATGTTGTAGTCATTGTTTTGTAGTCAGGATGATATCGTTACGTCATGTTGTAGTCAATGTTTGTATCAGGCAGGAACAATCAATCTGGAACTTCCTTTTCCCTCAAACCGATTCTTCTCAATAAAAGCCTCAGGCTACGAGAGCTTTTATTGTTATTAGTCCGGTTTGAGGGTTCCTGCCTGATGACTACAATGAAAACAATGACTACAACATGACGTAACGATATCATCTGCTCCAGACCGGTTCACACGGCAATTGAGTAACACAGACCACCAGGCTTTCCTCCGAGGTGGAAAGCCTGGTGACGCGAGATTAGTGTTAGTCTAGTTTCACTCGACTAAATCTACAGTTAATTAAAATGTATATTTTGGCATTTTAGATGACCACTCTACCTTCTGAGCCACTATTACAGTAGTGTCCTGACAATATGGCTGATGTGAAAAGTGAAATTTATGCTAAAGCACAGAAAAACAAAACGACACAAAAAAACCCACCTGGAACCAAGTGTGATTCAACAGAATCTTGTCTATTGACTGAGCCACGTGTTGGTTGGAACGGACAGACTTAGGGCAGTATTATGCGTGTCTTAAGTACCAGGTCTTATGACTTAACTTAAGACCTGGAGGCGTGATCAATGCCATTTGGCTATTCTGAGTGGCCAAATGGCATTGATCACGCCTCCAGGTCTTAAGTTAAGTAATCATAATCATAGATTATTATGTATATATGTAGATATATTCTTATTATATGTATAATTCACTGCATGCTTCAAGCGTTTTAGCTCAAAACCCAAAAGAGTAATTAGCCCTTCACTAAATCCCACCCCAAACAGCGATTGTCCAATGCCAATCCCAATAGTTTAGCAACAGTTGCTATGCAGGTCAAGCTTTATTCGCTGCCAACGTGCCTATTGGACAAGGATGGGTTGGGGAGGGACTTAGTGAAGGGCTAATTAGACGTTTGCCCGCCGGTACCCACACAAGTGAAAATAACAGATCTATACAAGCTCACAAGATCGTCAATTTTCACTACTTGTTAAAGATTTGTTTTCTAATTCAAGTATTTTATTTATTCATGAAATTACTTAAAATAAATCAGTGATTGTTTTTGAATTCATGAAAATCTTAGCTTCTTTTTTTTTTTTTACAAAATGTAGGAAAAGTTTTGTCCATGGCCCACAAATGGGTCCAGACCCCAGTGTTTGGGGAAACAGTGGTATATAAATGTTATGTTCATGTACTGAATATGCACATTTTTTGACAATACATTTACAAATCAGTCAATCAGCGCTCAGCCAATAGATCAGGACTGTACATCACCTAGGAGGCGGAGCTAGCAGCAGTGTTGAACTGTGCAGTCGCCGGTTGGTTTATTTAAACGGGTTAAAAAAGGTTTCATGACAGCAAATTTCCATTTTATTTATTTATTCATTTGTGTTTTCAGACCTCAATTATACCCCATTGACCCCAATAACTGGAACTTTGAACCATAATTTTGAACGTTTTTCTGAATAATTAGGCTCAGAAAAGTGCTGTGCAATCGGGATCGGGAGTCGAACCCGTGGCACACTGCCAGACTGGATTACCAGCCAAGGTGCCTGGACCGCTGAGCCACGGCCCAGGCCAATCCTTTAGTTTTAATACATGTTTGAAGGACAATGATAAAGACTTTTAAAATAGTTCAAATAGCTGATCTACAAGCTCACAACGTGTAGATGTAGATGGGCTAGTTGAACTATTTTAAAATGATTTTCAAAATAGTAAAAAAATGGCAAATAAGTTTAGGGATAAGGGATAAGGGTGGCGCAAGATGGAGCCCCCAATGTTTTGTAAAACCAGCATGTCATGAAACCATGTCATAATTTAAACACAAAAGAGCAGTATTGGACATCTGAGACCACACACACTGCATTATATTATTACAGTTACTTAAAGCGCAATGCATGTTTCTTTCAGAAAGGGAGTTGATATATAACTACAAATTGACGTCATTCCGAGCTTCGGGAGGGCGGTCCCAGAACTTGTCCTCAAAACCAGTGGCACCTCCAAGATGTCACTGACTTTCCAAACTACACAGTTCGGGAATCCATTCCGAACTTTTGGGAGATATTTTCCGAGTATATATAAACGGTATATTGCGCTTTACAGTAAGTCAGACACATGTTCACAGGAACCAACAGAGGACAGCAGCACACAGATCAAATATCCAGTGAGATACTGTACAGTACAGATGTTCAGAAGAAAAAGAAATACGCCAAAAGAAGGCGGGGTCTAATAAGGGCGTGGCTCCCCATGTCGATGTTGTACTTCCTGTATAGCTGCGGTCTGTGATGTCATGTAGCCGGTCTGTGATGTCACTCTATGTCACACTATGACAGTGGTTCTCAAAGCCAATTGAGAGTAAGTCATTGATATGTAATCAATTAGTAATAAAAATAAAAAATAAAAATACGTTAATTAAGTCTTTGGCCAAATAAAAGTTAAAAGTGCTTTAAAGGAGCATTCAGTGATTTGAGTGATTTGGAAAACCACCCAGTCCGCCCCGGTAACAAAATGTGCACATGCACGCTCTACAGTGGGGGGAAGTGCAACAGGCCAACAGCATGTGCACCAAGGCCCGCCCCCACTCGATCATGATCGGAGGAAGGCCCCTCTCATCCTGATTGGATGAAGGCTTTGACACCCGCCACCAAAACTGAAACTAGGGTTTTTTGACCCCAGGGGCTCACTGGGGACAGGGAGGAGCTCCTTATATGGTCAGCACACTCTATAGTAGGGAGGATTATCCAGAAAAAAAGAAAAAATAAGTGATATTTAGATTAAGTCAAATCACTGAATATACCTTTAAAATGCTTGCAGCGTTTTCAAAGCATGTCTATATTTAAACGATCAATCAATCGATTGTGTTACGGCTGGGATCAAAACACTTTAAGTTCCTAATTATGTATCATCATGAAAATTCATTTTTCAAGGTTTTGAGTAAAACATACATATAGTTTTGTTTCTACTTTTACATTGTTTGATATTAATGCTATCTTATATAAATAAAATCGTAGTGTTTTGCCAATTATTTGGGGGCCCATATTATGCTCACGGCCCACCAGTGGGACCTGGCCCACAGGTTGAGAATCGCTAATCTATACGACATATATGCTTCCATATTTGGTGAACGTTTCAGCCCAGTCAGTCCAATCCGTTGTCTTCCGTTCAAAAATGATTTAATAAAATACATAACTACTTGGTCTACTGGCAGCAGGCGCAAGAAATGCTGGTGCCGACTCATGGCTGAGTGGTTTGCAATATTGTTTGAAAGACCGACGGACAGGACAGACTCACAGACCCTTTTCTAGACGTCTTGCCACCTATAAACAGAGCCACGCCGTTAACACAGACCTTCTCCAAACACAGCTTGATCTAAACCGTACGTTGGTACAAACACACACAACTAAAGAAAGAGTGGAAATCAAGACGGATGGATAGTATACACACATGACTGGGTGAACATTATATGGAAATGGGAGGTTGGGGTTAGAAGGATGTATACCTTGACCACTGGTTTATGGATAACTGTAGTCTGTGGCTCCTAGAAGACGGATATGGGGGGAAACAGACCAACGGAGGGACAGACAGACAGACAGACAGACAGACAAGACAGACAGAAAAGATAATGGACGGACATCATAGTACAACAACAGAAGGACGTAGACACATGAGAGAGATGTCTTTGAGATGACAAGATGATGATGAAGTGGTCGTGCACTGGTTCCCCGACAGTAGGTCGCGGACAGGTCCCTTTATTTTTGTTTCCTACATTTGTTTTTTTATTATTATTATTATTATTATTATTTCAAAACATTTTCAAAACGACATTCGCAAAAAGCTATAAACATTTTTAATTCAAAAACGACATTATTTTTCTCTCTTTCATGAAGAAATAAAAGAACAATCTAAGAAATTCCATAAATTAGAAAACTACCCGTGCAAAACATATCAAAATAACGGTAGTGGGTCGCTGTCCCTGTTCAAAAATGAAATAAATGTTTTGAACTTAAAGGCGTAGTGAAACGGAAATGGTGGACATTTTATTTTGAAGTTTCAGACGGTCTCAAGTTGAAACACCGCTATGAAGTTTCTGAACAAATCAGAGCGTCGCATCCCTTCAGGGGATGGGACGGTAGCCAGGGACGGGTAGCTATGCTACGCAGGACAGCGTGTGGATGTTTGTTTACAAATCAGATAGTCGGCCAGCTTTACCAGTTTACACTTAATGTGGCTTATTTCTACCCTATAATGTTTTCAGATACATTTTTTAGCGTGATGATTAAGTTGAAACCGAGTAATACACTCTCTGGATGTTATCTTGAGGGAATAAAAACGGAAGATTTCTGTAATCAGTAGCAGCTGTGCAGCCTGTGCTGGACGGATGCGGAGATATGGGGAATTAAACTGGTGAGCTTCATTTTTATTGGCTTTTATCGATGTGGGCCTCGACACGTCATCACGCAGCACGTTTTCAGGAAGTAATAAAAAATATTTTTTATGGACTTTTAATATAAAAACACACAAAAATTAGAATTTTCACATTTTTTTGGCATCCATTGTTAGGTATGCCCATATGATGACCATGGATATGGTCTAAAAGTGTGAAAAACTTATTTTTCATTTCACTACACCTTTAAGTCTTGGTGTGTGCGACCCTTGATAAATTAGAAAACAAAATGTTTAGGAGCTATAGTGAAAATAGCAAAAGTTTAATTTGTCTTTTGGGTCTTGAGCTATAAAGTTTGGGAACCAGTGAAGTGGATGATGATGATGGAACAATGGCAATTAGCAGAATATAGAAAGGCTGGTTGTACTGACTGAGTAAACAATCAGTAATGGAGGTTATGATCGTGAAAAAGTCTCCACAGCTAAATCATTCCTGTGGCTTATTGAGCTTGACCAAAGTAAGTAACACAAAAACAAACAATCTGCTCACAGGATCTCATCCAATATTACATTTAAAGTTTTCCTTTGCTTCCTGTATATCTCTGCTGTCCGGAGGAAACCTCATAACTCCAAAATGTTAATTTTTCAGGAAATGAAAAATATACATTTTTAAGGAAATTAATAAAAACCTTTTTTTAAACGATGCAATACTGCCTCATCAAAGTTGGTGTTGTGACATTAGATATTGTCAATTACTTGCATGAGAAGGAGAGAGGTGGTGGAGTTAGCGGTTTTAGCAGTTTGAGGGTCCAATGGAGTTAAAAGGTTTGGTCCAATGCGTATTTTACTATTTTCGCACTGATTTATGGGGAAAAAAAATCAAAAATCAAAAACCTCAAATTGAGTTATGAGGTTTCCTCCGGCAGCAACAATTCATACGCAATGCAGATGGATAGATGGTATGTCAGAACATCAAAGGTGACATGGAGGGGATGGCACGGAAAGGACAGGTCATGGGGGTCACTCAAATACTTTTCCAGTGAACGCACGAATGCACTCAGCAAGTTTGATTCCTTTAAGATTGTTGTTCTTTTTTTAATAATTGTTGTGCAAGTGGACATTTTGGACCTAAAAGTTGGAGCTAGAGGAAAGGCCGTTCCTGAAAAGCACAATTTCCATTTGCGATCCAGTCAGACCAGACACGGCACAGAGCTGTGCCGAAGGTATAGCTGATCTACAAGCTCGTGCATCAGCTACTATTTCCGGCGGGTGGAAACCTCCAAAACTGTTACTTTTCAGGACACAAAATTCAAACGTAGCAAAAGTAGCAGATCTACAAGCTCCAAATGCGTCGCTTTGTGACGCGTTTTGAGCTCGCGGATCTGCTATTCTTGACTCTTTTGTGTGACGCTGCTCAAGTAGGGCTGTTCATTCATACGAATAAAAAAAAAACACGAAATGTTTGGATATGGAGATAATAGGTTTCTTTCCCCGACAGCAACAATATGTATATTTATTAGGCATAACCCGTGCATGATGGAGTTGAAAGGAACTGGTTGTAATAACGTGTTCCTTCCACGCGCTACTACATCCAACCGGGGAAACCTGCTGTCAGGTGAAAAGGACTCCTCATGCATTGAAGGAAGCATGAGGTCAGTCCGTTGCTCTCCCCAGGTTGGCAGAGGGAGTGTAGAGCGCAGGATTACATTAGAAAATTGACACTTTGGGTGAAAAAAAATGGGTTACAAAATCGTGGGATAAAATGTAAAGAAAACGGGCATATAACCCGTGCATGCACCAACTCACACTACTCTCTCTCTCGCTCTCACACACATACCAGTGAAGTGTGAATGAAGTGTGAATGGGCGTTCAGACATAGGATGCATTGGTGGGATGCGGCGCTGCATGCATGCATGCATACGGTACCAGGGTAGCGGTGGGTGCGGAGGAGGAGCCTTTGACACTGGTGACTGTGCTGCTTTTCATGCTGTTTGACTGTGGCTGTGTTGCAGGGAACACAAAAGGGTTAAATTAGTTAGAACAACAACACAATAGAAACAGGGAAGTTGTGGTGCCATAGCTGGAAAGCTGGAAAGAGAACAGAACCGTGTGTGTGTGACGTGTGTGACGTGTGTGTGTGTGTGTGTGTGTGTGTGTGGGGGGGGGGTGCTTTATTTGGATAACACAGTGGAGGGTGACAGGATACTTCCATGTGAAGCAATATATAGTCTAGAATAAGTGCAGAAAAAGGCGTAGCGAGTACAAGACATCTTGTGCCCAGCTGTTCACGAGATCAGCCCTGGGGACGGACGGACGTACAGACAGAGACACACACGCACGCACGCACACGCACGCACGGTAGTATGAATTTACAGTTCCTGCAGTACTTGGATTTGACAAATCTGAGCATTTCTGGGACTTCTAATTAGATTCTCAAGGCATCCTACACTAGTACAGACCATTACATTTAATTACTGAGATATCATCACACCTGTCTCGACAGAGAGCAGCAGCACTGACTCCCAGAGAGGGCGGGGGGAGGGGGGGGGAAGGCTGCTAGTCCACTGAGGGAGAGAAGAGCTGGTGTTACGTAATGGCAGATTAATCATCTGCATGGTGAGATATAATCTGGGATTATAGACACACACAGAGAGAGAGAGAGAGAGAGAGAGAGAGAGAGAGAGAGAGAGAGAGAGAGAGAGAGAGAGAGAGAGAGAGAGAGAGAGTGTTGAGTGGCTGCAGCAGAGGTCGTTATGGGTGAAGAGATGCAGGGTCGTTGGACTCGTTAGAGGTTGAGAATCACCTGGTGTAGATTCCAGTCAAACTGACACAAATGTTTAAGTCTATAGTGAACAAAGCTCCTGTAGTGCTCTCCACACGTAGACCTCAAAGAGGGGCTTCAGCCCCTGCCCTTTTACCCGTCTGTAAAACAACTGCCCTTTTACCCGTCTGTAAAACAACTGCCCTTTTACCCGTCTGTAAAACAACTGCCCTTTTACCCGTCTGTAAAACAACTGCCCTTTTACCGTCTGTAAAACAACTGCCCTTTTACCCGTCTGTAAAACAACTGCCCTTTTACCCGTCTGTAAAACAACTGCCCTTTCCAGACCATGAATGCAGCAGGTGAGAGAAATGCAAATGCCACTCCTTTCCTTTTCTTCCATGCCATGCCGGGCGGAAGGCAGCGTTCAGTCTCCTGAACTTCCTTTTCTTCCATGCCATGCCGGGCGGAAGGCAGCGTTCAGTCTCCTGAACTTCCTTTTCTTCCATGCCATGCCGGGCGGAAGGCAGCGTTCAGTCTCCTGAACTTCCTTTTCTTCCATGCCATGCCGGGCGGAAGGCAGCGTTCAGTCTCCTGAACTTGAACACAGTATTTTGCGTTGAACAAATTTGTTTAGAAATCCAATGTCGTACACACCGCATCTCCACTAGCTAAAGAGTGCTGGGTTGCCCCCCGAAAATAGCTGATCTACAGTACAAGCTCTCAACACGTCGCAGCGCAAAAGTGCCCTCTTACGGGATATTATATTAGTTATACTGATGACAGGTTCCTGGTTCCTTTGAAGATCACTGAGGCACTATAACTGTCTCTCTGCATTTGATGTTTGCCTTGCTTACTGTAATGTAAGTCGCTCTCTGGATAAAGAGCGTCTCCAAAATGCCTAAATTGTCGAATTGTAAGAGTATCTACTCATGCACAAATCCACAAAAGGTACTGCTGGTGGAAAACACATTTCCCAGTGGGAAAGACACCCACACACAGACATTTGCAACAAGAAATATCACAAGCAAGGTCCATCACACACACACACACGCACGCATCGCTGCACGCACGCACGCACACACACATCGCCGCACGCACGCACACATGCACCCACGCACACACAGTACCCTGGGGTGAAATGACAGCTAACTCCAAACAAACGCCACAGGAAAGCAGAAAGCAGTACACGAGGAGGAGGAGGAGGACAAACACGAAGAAATGATGGCATAGGCCTACTGTACATTATGTTGTCACCTCAAATCACATCACTAGTGTTTACACCACCGTTTGACTCTCATTGGAACCAGGAACCACATCACTAGTGTTTACACCACCGTTTGACTCTCATTGGAACCAGGAACCACATCACTAGTGTTTACACCACCGTTTGACTCTCATTGGAACCAGGAACCACATCACTAGTGTTTACACCACCGTTTGACTCTCATTGGAACCAGGAACCACATCACTAGTGTTTACACCACCGTTTGACTCTCATTGGAACCACATCACTAGTGTTTACACCACCGTTTGACTCTCATTGGAACCAGGAACCACCACCGTTTGACTCTCATTGGAACCAGGAACCACCACCGTTTGACTCTCATTGGAACCAGGAACCACCACCGTTTGACTCTCATTGGAACCAGGAACCACCACCGTTTGACTCTCATTGGAACCAGGAAAACACACCACCGTTTGACTCTCATTGGAACCAGGAACCACCACTGTTTGACTCTCATTGAAACCAGGAAAACACACCACCGTTTGACTCTCATTGGAACCAGGAACCAGGAAAACACAGGATCACATCACTAGTGTTTACACCACCGTTTGACTCTCATTGGAACCAGGAACCAGGAAAACACACCATCGCAAAAAAACAGCTGCCGTCCGCTCCCACGTTACTGCACTTTTAGAAATGACATCATCTCGGCCTCTGTGTCTTTCCTTTTATGGTGTTGTCCAGTGAGGTATTTTCAATGGAACCTAACTAGAGAACAGATGGTCGCAGATGACCAAAAAATTATAATAATATTAATAACAACTTAAAATCGTTCGTACTGGATATAAATATTCTGTGACTACTTGAAAATTAAGGAAAAACTCAAAATGGCTGGCAGTGGGTGGATTATTTATGTATTTCTCCGGAAGGAAATGAGTTAATTAATGAGTTAAGGGGGCAGACACTTACAAATAGTAGGGGTGCACGATTATGAAAGAGGACCATAATGGAAACAAGCATATAGGCCCTAGGGGTTATTAAAACGTATTCAATCGATCAATAAAAATGACATTTGATTTGGCTTTTGTTCTAGACAAGAGGTACGATAAACTTTTGATTTATATTGAACTCATTAATGCATTTTAATTTAAAAATGTTTTGCTGGTGAAATTTACATAAATAATCTACATGTTTTGAGACCATTCCGATACCAATATGGCATTTGTATGGCCGATATGGCCGATTCCGATTACGCTGCCGATTATATCGTGCATCCAACAAATAGTGTTCAATGGTGTTTAGAAGGGTACTTTTGTTCAACTGAAGAAGTTAACAACAGCATGACTTTTGAACCCTGATTTCTTTGGCTGTGTAGGAAAAAAGACGAGTGATCAAATGACAACGGGAGGGATTTTAGAAGAGGAGAGACTTCACCTTACCTTGACATCAACCTTCTTGTTGAGAAGACTCTTGGCTGCTGCAGAGAGACAGAAGGACACACCGTCAGACGGGAGGGTGCACATGATCACCGAACACCTTTAGATCTGCTCTCAACAGACACAGACCTGATGGTCTCTACCTTCTCCAAAAAAAGAAAAGAAAGCTTCTTAAGACAATATCCTAATGTGACGCTCAGCATGTGAAACAGTGAGAACAGTCGACTTATACCGTCCTCCTCTTAACTGCCCTTCAGGGGGGAGAAATGATTATGGTGACATAATTCAGCAGTCCCTCACTCCCTCCCTCTTCACACGCAAGGTGTCACACATCGAAAAATAGCCAATCTACAAGCTCGCGACGCATCACAGTACGACGTGTTCGCAAGCTTGTAGATCAGCTCTTTTCTTTTTACTAGATAAGCATAACTCTGGCTTTAGATGAAAACAAGAGGAAATTGGACACATGCAAAGTCTCTCTACACTTTAGATAGACTTTATGCTTTCAATACACGATTTGTCACATAATCCACACCTGCGTGTGCACGCGCGCACACACACGCGCACACTCATACACACACAGCTGGGGGGATTAGAGTTGAAAGTGGAAAGTGATGGGAGAAGCCTGTGTGTCACAGATTGGTTCATCTGTATTAGATGGGAATGGTTTAGGACAAAATAACGTGACTTCAAATAGCACAGCACAGTGCTTGTGTGTGTGTGTGTGTGTGTGTGTGTGTGTGTGTGTGTGTGTGTGTGTGTGTGTGTGTGTGTGTGTGTGTGTGTGTGTGTGTGTGTGTGTGTGTGTGTCAGATCGGCTACTTTCGCCATTTGCGAGGACACACACACGGCCGCTCGTTATTACGCGGCGAAAATTGTTATTATGAGGGTCAGCTTGGCACTTTTTGGCACATTCTCCCCCCCCCGCTTTGGCGTGTTGCCCTATTCAGCGTATACGTAGCGACGGAACTGACAGCACACAAACGTGTGTGGGGAGGAGGGAATAATTGGCCTGATAATGACTGAATTTGGGTGAAAGAAAAGAAGGAAAAAAAGGTGGAAAAGGCTTGTGCTTATTGGTACATATTATGAGACCTTGATCTGGTGCATCTCATAGCAAACCACACACAGTATCGCCTCTTTTATAAGAGCAGCTTTTTGCTTCTACGGGCCGACGGCGTGGAACAAACTCCCCACTAAACCTTCGATAAGCAGCCTCTGCAGACATTTTTAAAAGTACAGCTCAAGACCCACTTCTACACTCTTGCTTTTAGTTGAGCTTTTAAAATCCTTAGTTATTCATGTCCTCACTGTATTGCATTACTGCTAGAAGACCCAGCCAAAAAAAAAAAAAAAAAAAGTAAAGAGTCTTACCTTGGCACACAATTCAGAAGCACAAGAAAAGATTCAAGAGAAAAAAAAGCGATTAAAACAGTATAGTTGATAAATATCAGTGGCGTGCACAGATAGACACTAGGGGGTGCTAGAGCACCACCTGCCCTTGCCCTCTGGACAGCAATGTGCCCTTTGTACAGTGTACAGTATGTGGACCAATCAATTCTTGATTAAAAAAAAGCTTCTAATATATTATTTATGCCTCAAAATCTATAAATCTCACCCATTTTGACCTGAAATCAGATTCTATAAATGTCTTCTACATCCTGACAGTTTTCTGAAAAAGCTATGTTTCTATGTCAGTGGTTCTTCGATTTTTCAGAAATAGCAGACCTACAAGCTCGTAGCGCGCCACTCGGTGGCGCGATATGAGCTTGTAGATCTGCTATTTTTCAATAGCTAAAGCATAACATAATGCATAACATAAACACCAAAAGGGGTTCCCGCCCCAAAATGGGTTAAGGCAACCGGCCGGTTCCACGCGCTGCACAAGGTGCCCTTTTTTCACTTGAGCACCTTCCCCTCTAAATGTCTGTGCACGCCACTGATAAATATACAGTAGACTGAGCAATATGGAGTGAGCATGAGAGAGGAGGAAGAGTCCCTGAAAGACAGAGACAGAAACAGCTCCAGACAGAAGTATATAACAGTAAAACAGACAAGACTACCCGTCGGATTGATGCCTGGTCGCACGGCATGTTGTTACGCAACCGAAAACCCATGTCGAATCTACAAAGCCTGTCCGAGCGACACATTGTCAAGCTCGTAGATCGGTCTATTTTCGGTCGGACATGCAACAACACCACCCCGGGCGGCGTGGCAACAACTACATTATAAATAACTCCTACCTTGTTCCACGATGCCAGCGGTCGTCCCAGGACAGACGGAGGCCGGGGCTGTCGTCTGTCGACCCACTGGTGGATGGAGAGAGAGAGAGAGAGAGACACAGAGAGACACAGAGAGAGAAGTTGGAAGTGTTACATTTACTTTAATTTTTGAAAAATCGTGAAAATGTGGCGCAAATCTTTGAATATACAGTATATTCTTTCACAGCGAACGTTTTTAACTCAAACCCTTGCTTCTGGGGGGTCCCTGGAACAACATATTTTCAGATGGGGGTCGGCGGCCAATTACATATATATTTTTGGGGGTCCTTGACATGAAAATGTTTGAGAACGACTGACAAAAACATAGGGTTTTTCTGAAAACTGTCAGGATTTAGAAGCCATTTGTAGAATCGTCCTCAGCATTTCCACACAGGGCGCACTTGGCATCACAGGTGTTTCACTCAATCAGGCCCAGACGATGCGGACCACTGTCCACTTAAAGCTACACTTAAAGAGGCATGAAACCCCAGGCTGATGATTTAGCAGTTTCATTTTCCAGTTCAGGTGCAAAACTACAGCAGTAGGATAGACAGCATTGTAATAATACATACAATTACATGCGATTTTCAAGGTACTCAAAGTCGCTTTACAGAACAGAAAAATAAAAACAATTAGAAAAATAATTGTTGTAAAAACTAGAAAACGTATTGTACTATTATTTCTGAACATAACAAACTGAACCCACAGGTAGGAACTAAAAGTTATGTATCGAAGCTTTGAGATACTGATACTAATTTAAATTAAGCCACACTCACTGGAGAAGTTCCTGGACACCAGCATGGTGGTCAGAATGGCGCCCTGAATTACAAACACAGAGAGACACGAAGGTGACAGAAAAGGAGCAGAGGGGTAAGGAATAGGGAAGGAGCTCGATAACCGATACCGTTATCAATAAGCATTGGGCTCCGTTATCAATAAGCATTGGGCTTATTGAGTACCCGTTATCAATAAGCATTGGGCTCCGTTATCAATAAGCATTGGGCTCCGTTATCAATAAGCATTGGGCTCCGTTATCAATAAGCATTGGGCTCCGTTATCAATAAGCATTGGGCTCCGTTATCAATAAGCATTGGGCTCCGTTATCAATAAGCATTGGGCTTATAAAGCCTGTTTTGAGCGTACACGTGATTTCTCTATTTCTTTGGCCGTGTACGATAGATTTAGTTCAAAGACGATCATTTTATATTAAGCCTCTGGAATGATAATTCAACATTTCCCACCTGGCAACACCACACTAGTCCCAAGATTTGTGCCGAAACGAAATCGCGCTAAGCCTACGACTGTGTTGCACGGCGTAAAACAGCCCTTCTACTACACGCTCACAGCTGTTTTCAGGGCGCAATACAGTCATAGGACGGAGCATACATGATGATGTCGGAACGTTGCAGAGGAACATTCCAGCGGTCTGAACTATATAGTGAGGACGGCATCTCTGGTATTGAAATAGACTCAGGTTATTTGGACGAATGCAGACCTTGAGTTTCCTCCTGGCGTTGAACTTCTTCAGGCACTCCACGGTCTCCTGCCTGTGCATCATGGAGGCCACCGTTGAACGTTGCTGTGGACAAACACAGAGAAGCACGACGTCAAAACCAACACAGATTCACATTCACTTTATTGTCACTTAGATGCACGGTTTAGGTACATACATGTAAAAACCTTTTTGTTTTGTTCTAGACCTTTTCTTTATACTAGGCAATCATGCTATCTGTAAATTATATGTATTCCATTCAAATCATTTTCTTAAAATGTTTTGTTGTACACAGGTTGAGGCCTCGTACAAGCCCTTTGGGCGCCTTATTGCCTCCTCCTATAGCACTTTCATTTGTTTTCCTTCGTATCTTCCCTTTTTGTACTGTTTTTATACTGTGAAAATAGAGTCAAATCAAATGTAGTGCAGAATACTCAGACGTGCATAGTGCAGAGTACGGAGGGTTATTGCACATTCACAGTCACTTTTCATTTAGTATCCTGACAGGGTGCAGTACGTAGTTCAGACAAGTCATTGGTCCGACAAATGACAACCCACCTCATCTCCTAACCTAACCATAACCGCAAGCACGGGAGCAGACGCTAGTCCGACATGCGGATGAATGTCGGACTACTGACAGCCTGTGGGAGGAAAAAAAAAACCCTGTTCCTCAGCCTGCTTGTGCGTGCTGGGAGGATCTGGTACTCCCTTCACCCTTTTGAAAAACCCTGTTCCTCAGCCTGCTTGTGCATGCTGGGAGGATCTGGTACTCCCTTCACCCTTTTGACCTGTTGGGTGAGAAGAGTCTTTTGTGGGGGTGGATGGGGTCTTCGATAATCCTCAGGGATTCTTTTGATGCAACGCAAAATGCTTCGATTAGAGTGGCGAATCAAGACACTTTAACCCATTTTGGACTGAGGTCGATTAAAAAAAAGGCTTCTAAATCCTAGTCAGTGTCAGTGGTGCTCAACCTTTTTCATATCAAGGATCCCCTATGAGCTTGTAGATTTTTTGTGTTTTTGGGGCTCCCATATGTGTTTTCTATCCCCACAAATAACCAATCTTGAACAATCAGGCTTTCATGTCATATTGGTGCTTTAATGGAAATTGCTCTGAGGAACAGCTCAACTGATTTTGTCCTCATCGTGATGTCATTAATGTCACCCTACTTTGTATAATTCCTCCTCTACTTCAGTCTTCAGTTCCACATTTGCATTTCCACTTTGTTTACAATGTCCACCATTGTTGATTTTCCAAGCTGGCATGGAATGGAAACAAGCCTGGTTTTATCTAGAATCAGTATTATAATGACTCAAATATTAAATAATCTGCATATCAGCACCCCCACCACCTCAGGACATTGTGGTACTGCAGCTAAAACTGCTTTCAAAGTCCAGAAAGAAATGTTATGGACTGGTTCTATCAGAGTGGTGATTGAGGCTCAAACCACTAGAAATAACTTTGAGGGACATAGACAATATGATATTAAATATTAAAAGCAGTTTTAAAATGCATGTTATTTGCGCTTTAAGTAGAACAGAATGCTTCAAACACCAAAAGGGGTTCCCGCCCAAAATGGGTTAAGAAGACTTTCGGGGCCATAGACCCCTGAAAGTCTGACATAATTTACACGTCCTATCTGGGTCGCACCCCCCCCCCTTCAGAATTCCCATAGACGTTTCTTATATTGAGTCAAATAAGAACTGTCTGCCAAAAATGAATAAAATTATCCCCGCGGTGTGAATCAGAATATTCATAATTATTATGGATATGAAGAATCAACAGACGATCAACGATATCTACGATAAAACAATGTTACTGCCGTAGAAATTGTTAACATTCTCGCCAGAATCAGAAACTGTATAAAATGTGAGTGACTGAATATCGTAAATAATACAGAACCAACTCCCTGGCAAAAAAGGCCACAACCCAGGGGGGAAAGAGTGACGTCAGGCCACAACCCAGGGGGGAAAGAAGCCACAACCCAGGGGGGAAAGAGTGACGTCAGGCAAGGCCACAACCCAGGGGGGAAAGAGTGACGTCAGGCCACAACCCAGGGGGGAAAGAGTGACGTCAGGCCACAACCCAGGGGGGAAAGAGTGACGTCAGGCCACAACCCAGGGGGGAAAGAGTGACGTCAGGCCACAACCCAGGGGGGAAAGAGTGACGTCAGGCCACAACCCAGGGGGGAAAGAGTGACGTCAGGCCACAACCCAGGGGGGAAAGAGTGACGTCAGGCCACAACCCAGTGGGGAAAGAGTGACGTCAGGCCACAACCCAGGGGGGAAAGAGTGACGTCAGGCCACAACCCAGGGGGGAAAGAGTGACGTCAGGCCACAACCCAGGGGGGAAGGAGTGACGTCAGGCCACAACCCAGGGGGGAAAGAGTGACGTCAGGCCACAACCCAGGGGGGAAGGAGTGACGTCAGGCAAGGCCACAACCCAGGGGGGAAAGAGTGACGTCAGGCCACAACCCAGGGGGGAAAGAGTGACGTCAGGCCACAACCCAGTGGGGAAAGAGTGACGTCAGGCAAGGCCACAACCCAGGGGGGAAAGAGTGACGTCAGGCAAGGCCACAACCCAGGGGGGAAAGAGTGACGTCAGGCCACAACCCAGGGGGGAAAGAGTGACGTCAGGCAAGGCCACAACCCAGTGGGGAAAGAGTGACGTCAGGCAAGGCCACAACCCAGGGGGGAAAGAGTGACGTCAGGCAAGGCCACAACCCAGGGGGGAAAGAGTGACGTCAGGCAAGGCCACAACCCAGGGGGGAAGGAGTGACGTCAGGCCACAACCCAGGGGGGAAAGAGTGACGTCAGGCAAGGCCACAACCCAGGGGGGAAAGAGTGACGTCAGGCAAGGCCACAACCCAGGGGGGAAAGAGTGACGTCAGGCAAGGCCACAACCCAGGGGGGAAGGAGTGACGTCAGGCCACAACCCAGGGGGGAAAGAGTGACGTCAGGCAAGGCCACAACCCAGGGGGGAAGGAGTGACGTCAGGCAAGGCCACAACCCAGGGGGGAAAGAGTGACGTCAGGCAAGGCCACAACCCAGTGGGGAAAGAGTGACGTCAGGCAAGGCCACAACCCAGGGGGGAAAGAGTGACGTCAGGCAAGGCCACAACCCAGGGGGGAAAGAGTGACGTCAGGCCACAACCCAGTGGGGAAAGAGTGACGTCAGGCAAGGCCACAACCCAGGGGGGAAGGAGTGACGTCAGGCCACAACCCAGAGGGGAAGGAGTGACGTCAGGCAAGGCCACAACCCAGGGGGGAAGGAGTGACGTCAGGCCACAACCCAGGGGGGAAAGAGTGACGTCAGGCAAGGCCACAACCCAGGGGGGAAGGAGTGACGTCAGGCCACAACCCAGGGGGGAAGGAGTGATGTCAGGCCACAACCCAGGGGGGGAAAGAGTGACGTCAGGCCACAACCCAGGGGGGAAAGAGTGACGTCAGGCAAGGCCACAACCCAGGGGGGAAAGAGTGACGTCAGGCCACAACCCAGGGGGGAAAGAGTGACGTCAGGCAAGGCCACAACCCAGTGGGGAAAGAGTGACGTCAGGCAAGGCCACAACCCAGGGGGGAAAGAGTGACGTCAGGCAAGGCCACAACCCAGGGGGGAAAGAGTGACGTCAGGCAAGGCCACAACCCAGGGGGGAAAGAGTGACGTCAGGCCACAACCCAGGGGGGAAAGAGTGACGTCAGGCAAGGCCACAACCCAGGGGGGAAAGAGTGACGTCAGGCCACAACCCAGGGGGGAAAGAGTGACGTCAGGCAAGGCCACAACCCAGGGGGGAAAGAGTGACGTCAGGCCACAACCCAGGGGGGAAAGAGTGACGTCAGGCAAGGCCACAACCCAGGGGGGAAAGAGTGACGTCAGGCCACAACCCAGGGGGGAAAGAGTGACGTCAGGCCACAACCCAGGGGGGAAAGAGTGACGTCAGGCAAGGCCACAACCCAGGGGGGAAGGAGTGACGTCAGGCCACAACCCAGGGGGGAAGGAGTGATGTCAGGCCACAACCCAGGGGGGAAAGAGTGACGTCAGGCCACAACCCAGGGGGGAAAGAGTGACGTCAGGCAAGGCCACAACCCAGGGGGGAAAGAGTGACGTCAGGCCACAACCCAGGGGGGAAAGAGTGACGTCAGGCAAGGCCACAACCCAGGGGGGAAAGAGTGACGTCAGGCCACAACCCAGGGGGGAAAGAGTGACGTCAGGCAAGGCCACAACCCAGGGGGGAAAGAGTGACGTCAGGCCACAACCCAGGGGGGAAAGAGTGACGTCAGGCCACAACCCAGGGGGGAAGGAGTGACGTCAGGCAGTGTTGTTTTTGGCAGCAAAATTTCTATTTTAGTTTAGTCATAGTCTTTGGAATGAAACTTTAGTCATATTTTAGTCACCTGGAATGTTTTTTTGTTAGTCTAGTTTTAGTCGACTAAATGTCATAAGATTTTAGTTGACTAAATCTGCAGTTCATTTTTTTATTCGACTAAAATGTATTTTGGCGGGCCTTGATGCCGTCGTAATGGCTCATTTTACACTTCGCGTCACAGTGGGACGTGTTGTGAGCTTGTAGATTCAACCAAGCATGCAACCAAGTGTAAAATTACTTATACTGGATCTCTTGTCCACTAGTCCTTTCCTACCATTTTAGTCTAGTTTTCTATTTGTTGACGAAATTGTCAGTATATTTAGTCTTAGTTTTAGTCATCATAGCTTATAGTTTTCATTTAGTTTCCATTTAGTTTCCGTCAGTGGAAAAAGGTAGTCGACGAACATTTTCCGTCTTAGTTTTAGTCGACAAAAACAACACCGACGTCAGGACTTCGGTACTCTATAGAGCAGAGTGACAGTAACAAGAAAACTATTTTTTGCTTTCGGACTATTTGGGGGTTAGTTAGGCTACGATCCGGTCACACCAGCACACTAGCCTATCGGGGGGACGGTAGACGGAAAGCGGCAACGATCTCCAGCTTTTATCGGCTTCAAATAGACTTGTTCTATATGTGAGGCACCCTGAACACAAGGTGTGCACAGCGAGACGCCAACAAAACTCTCCGTTCCCATCGCACAAAGACGGCCCCCATAGGTGACGAGGTCACAATGTTAGGTGCATGACAGTAGCCGTATAGTAGTCTGTTACTGCTGGTTTTACTCTGCTGCGCTAACGTCCATTTTTATGTCCAATATTGTACATAGTGTACAGTGTATTTTAGTATTTACATTATATAGTCCAAGTGCAGTGGGTCAGACCAGTTGTTGTTGTTGCAGCCTGGTTGTCTGCGACTCCTCTCCTAGCCCAGGGCTGCCTTCCTACTCACACTTGGTTTTGTATTTCGTCATCAGCATGCCTCCCTCCCTCCCTCCCTCCCTCCCTGTCTGTCTGTCTGTCAGACAGACAGAAAACATATTTAACCTATGAGGATGATGATGATGATGATGATTATGGTAATTAATTTATAGGGATCCTGGTGGATCTCTATGGTGACACGGGGGTGGGTGGGGTATGGTGTTGGTTCTCGTCAATTGGTTGTGAATCTTCTTGACGGTGGTGTTAAATTGTTTGGATTGTTTATTGTAATTCCTTCAATTGCTGTAACCACGTGAGGATGTTTTATTTTGATGTTCGTAGGATAGGCATTTATAAGCTTTCAGCTTCAGCCTATTCCTTTTGATCACCTCCAGTTCCTTTTGGTTATGTAACCGTGTGTTAACAAATAAGCTGTTTTGTTACTGTGAAGATGATCAAATAAACTAAACTAAACTAAACTAAACTAAAATGAGTTGTCACCATCCGAGTTGGCTTTGTCTGAGGCTTCAAATTAAATGCTTTCTGAAACGTCTATGGGAAAAAAATGAATGGGAGATTCTCTTCCGGGGAAGAGAATCTCGTCGGGGGCGGGATTGCGATGCTCTATAGCTGAGTGGTTAGTGAGCCCGCCTGGGGAGCCAGAGCCCCCCGTTGTCCCAGGTTCGATCCCAGGCCAGGCCAGCAATGTGTCCACGTGTGTCCCTGAGCAAGACTCTTAATTGCTCCCCGAGCACCGTCCGCACGATGGCTGCTCACTGCTCCTAGTTGTTATAGGATGGGCGAATGCGGAGGACAAAATGTGCAAATGCACAAAAATGTGCACTTGTGACAAAAAAATTAAGTAGTAGTAGTTTGTTAAGAGATGTGAGGTTTCTGGCCGACACCCATGTAATGATGCTGTACATGATCATTGTATTGTTACTGGTCTGGTTTCTACACTGTGTGTGTGTGTGTGTGTGTGTGTGTGTGTATGTGTGTGTGCGCGCCCGCATGCGTGCGTTGTCTACTGTCTACTCACATGCACCCATGGGTGTTTGAGTGCCTCTGTTGCTGTGATCCTATTGGACGGATTGATGGTCAACATCTGGTTGATAAGGTTTTTGGCCTCAGGTGTCACTGTGTCCCATTCTGGAGAGGGGAACTGCACACACACACACACGCACGCACGCACGCACGCACGCACGCACACACACACACACACACACACCGTCTTTAGGAACCCAGACAAGACTGAGCTTCTCTTCTTCCCAGCTAAGTCCTGCCCTATGCGGGAGCTAACTATTTCCGTAGACAACGCCCTGGTAACGTCTGTCCCAACAGCCAGGAACCTTGGTGTAGTC
>NC_136797.1:6637524-6652524 GCF_951216825.1 Electrona antarctica | reverse complement strand
CAACCCATTGTTTCACCCAGTGTCAATTATCTAATGTAATCCTGGGCACTACACTTCCTCTGCCAACCTGCATGGGGGGGCGGACTGACCTCATGCTTCCTTCCATGCATGAGGAGTCCACGCTGCTTCTTTTCACCTGACAGGGGGGAGTTTCCCCGGCCGGACGTAGCGCGTGGAAGGAACACATTTATTCCGACAACAAGTTCCTTTCCCCTCCATCAGGTGCCCTGGCTGTCCAGGGGGAGGCAGTTTAGAGACCAGGATTACTGCATGTTTTTTGTGATGGTATATACCTACCCTAGGGGACACGGGGAGAACATGCAAAGTCCACACAGAAAGGCCCTTTCTCCCCTGGCCAGCCGGGGCGCCTGATGGAGGGGAAAAGGAACTGGTTGGAATAACGTGTTCCTTCCTTGGACACTCATGCATGAAGGAAGCATGAGTTAAAGTCCGTTGCTCTCCCCAGGTTGGCGGAGGGTGTGTAGAGCCCAGGATCACATTAGATAATTGACACAGGGGTGAAAAATGGGTTACAAAATGGTGGGATAAAAGAAAGGCCCTTTCACACCTTCACCGCGCCAGCAAGGATTTCTTGGACTTCACACTGACTTCCCAATGAAGTAACTGAACTCCTAAAGCCTTTGAAGTAATGGTCAGATGTCTCATCCGTTACCAGTACGGTCAAGCAGTTCCAGGAAATATATACACAGACCACATGCACAGAGTACTGTACTGCGCGACAGGCACAAACACATGCTAGGAACTCACGGAACAAACACAATGCTAATTACTATGTGCTACAAGCAATACTTACCCTGCTTTCTGTACACCACAACACAGACCACAACACACACACGCACGCACACACGCCCACACACACCCAGCAGATCACTCACCTTGAGGTCTCTGTGCACGACCCCCGACTGATGGCAGTGCAGTACCGCCTCCAGAATCTGCTGGATGCAATGACTGCATGCAAACAGCAGGGGGAGCAGGTTAGTCTGAACACATTCACCACAGCCCACTATATAGAATCCAGACTCATGCATCAGGCAGCGATGCCTCAGCATTAGTGCGCATGCTACGCCGCGCACACACACACACCCCTGTAACACGCATACATACTCACACGCGCACAAACACAAACACACACACACACACACCCCTATAACACGCATACATACTCACACGCGCACAAACACACACACACCCATATAACACGCATACATACTCACACACGCACTAAGTGTCCGTTTCTATAGTCTCTCAGAGTAAAGCTAACACTGAGGACATTGCTGTGTGTATGCACGAGTTCTAGCGCCAGTATGCAGACGCGCACGCACGCACGCACACACACACACACACACACACTCTTGCCTCCTCTCTCCATTGTAGTAGAGGCAGGTGGAATATTGACAGAGACAATGTGCTATTTTCAGTAAAGATTTTGAACGTCAAGTCAAGCAGTGTGTGTGTGTGTGTGTGTGTGTGTGTGTAGTGGGGGGGGGGGTGCACTGCTGCTCTCTGCGTGTGTGTGTGTGTGTGTGTGTGTGTGTGTGTGTGTGTGTGTGTGTGTGTGTGTGTGTGTGTGTGTGTGTGTGTGTGTGTGTGTGTGTGTGTGTGTGTGTGTGTGTGTGTGTGTGTGTGTGTGTGCACTGTGCATGGCTTAAGCTATCGTTGCTGTCGAGCAGAAACCTCTTCTCTATTATTTTTTACCTTTTTTGTGCAGTGTATGGAAATTATTGCCCTTAATTCATCGTACTGTAGCACATCTATATATATTATTACCTAACCCTAACCCTTAATTCATCGTACTGTAGCACATCACCTATATATTATTACCTAACCCTAACCCTTAATTCATCGTACTGTAGCACATCACCTATATATTATTACCTAACCCTAACCCTTAATTCATCGTACTGTAGCACATCACCTATATATTATTACCTAACCCTAACCCTTAATTCATCGTACTGTAGCACATCACCTATATATTATTACCTAACCCTAACCCTTAATTCATCGTACTGTAGCACATCTATATATATTATTACCTAACCCTAACCCTTAATTCATCGTACTGTAGCACATCACCTATATATTATTACCTAACCCTAACCCTTAATTCATCGTACTGTAGCACATCACCTATATATTATTACCTAACCCTAACCCTTAATTCATCGTACTGTAGCACATCTATATATATTATTACCTAACCCTAACCCTTAATTCATCGTACTGTAGCACATCACCTATATATTATTACCTAACCCTAACCCTTAATTCATCGTACTGTAGCACATCACCTATATATTATTACCTAACCCTAACCCTTAATTCATCGTACTGTAGCACATCACCTATATATTATTACCTAACCCTAACCCTTAATTCATCGTACTGTAGCACATCACCTATATATTATTACCTAACCCTAACCCTTAATTCATCGTACTGTAGCACATCACCTATATATTATTACCTAACCCTAACCCTTAATTCATCGTACTGTAGCACATCACCTATATATTATTACCTAACCCTAACCCTTAATTCATCGTACTGTAGCACATCACCTATATATTATTACCTAACCCTAACCCTTAATTCATCGTACTGTAGCACATCACCTATATATTATTACCTAACCCTAACCCTTAATTCATCGTACTGTAGCACATCACCTATATATTATTACCTAACCCTAACCCTTAATTCATCGTACTGTAGCACATCACCTATATATTATTACCTAACCCTAACCCTTAATTCATCGTACTGTAGCACATCACCTATATATTATTACCTAACCCTAACCCTTAATTCATCGTACTGTAGCACATCTATATATATTATTACCTAACCCTAACCCTTAATTCATCGTACTGTAGCACATCACCTATATATTATTACCTAACCCTAACCCTTAATTCATCGTACTGTAGCACATCACCTATATATTATTACCTAACCCTAACCCTTAATTCATCGTACTGTAGCACATCTATATATATTATTACCTAACCCTAACCCTTAATTCATCGTACTGTAGCACATCACCTATATATTATTACCTAACCCTAACCCTTAATTCATCGTACTGTAGCACATCACCTATATATTATTACCTAACCCTAACCCTTAATTCATCGTACTGTAGCACATCACCTATATATTATTACCTAACCCTAACCCTTAATTCATCGTACTGTAGCACATCACCTATATATTATTACCTAACCCTAACCCTTAATTCGTCGTACTGTAGCACATCACCTATATATTATTACCTAACCCTAACCCTTAATTCGTCGTACTGTAGCACATCACCTATATATTATTACGTTAAATATAGGTATATATGTCGCACAATTTATTTCGTGGAACAACAAGTCCCCAACAACATTTCGTCTGCTTGTGCTTGTATGAGTCAGTGACAAACAAATGCCTCTGGATTCCTGATTCTTTAGGCATTTGGCAGACGCTCTTAATCCAGCTGTGACAAAGTCAAAGTCCAAGTTGTACGATTAGTACGATTAGTACAACCGCAGTGAAATTTGTTCTCCGCATTTGACCCATCTCCTGGAGCGGTGAGCTCGGGAATCATTAGTTGTTTTGACCCCCAATCCAATCCTTGATGCTGAGTGCCAAGCAGGGACTGACCCCCCAATCCAACCTTTGATGTGCCAAGCAGGGAGGCATTGGGCCCCATTTTTACAGTCTTTGGTATGACCCGGCCAGGGATCGAACCCCCAACCTCCCAGTTTCAGGGCGGACACTCTAACCACAAGGCCACTGTCTGGTGTCTGGCAGACACTCTAACCACAAGGCCACTGTCTGGTGTCTGCGACTTACAGTGAGAAGGTAAACACAAGGTAACACATCAAGCGCATAGAGAGGAAGGTGTAGAGCCTCAGTAGTCTAGGACCATAGCAGGCAACCCAATAACCTGTCATCAGTGTAAACATTACCAGTAAGACGCCCTGAGGGCGAGAAGCTGGCGTGCCCGCATCCGCCTGGTGAC
Source organism: Electrona antarctica (assembly GCF_951216825.1). Classification (NCBI taxonomy): domain Eukaryota; kingdom Metazoa; phylum Chordata; class Actinopteri; order Myctophiformes; family Myctophidae; genus Electrona; species Electrona antarctica. Next base: position 6,648,494 of record NC_136797.1, on the reverse strand, counting down.
GGCAGACTGCTGGGCGAGGGCTGGTGCTTTGGCATGGGGGGTCAGATCAACATGGAATGAATTCTGTACTGGCCATATGTGACCAGATTTGACTGAGAGCCTGCCATCGCGCAACCTCCAGCTTTTCACCAGAGGAGAAAAACTTTTTTTTTCTTTTCTCCAAAATGAGTTAACAGGCAGACTCTTCACATACTATAACTGAGATAAGTGTCAGAGCTGAAATCGACATGTAAATATGAACTAAATGCCACAGAAGTGAACCTTTCAAGCCTGTTTTCTCAACTCGCTGTTTTCTGCAAGACATTACTCTATAAGCCACATCTCCAAAACTGGTGGGTCAAACTGAACAACCAATATGTCAATTTGAAGCTATGATTCCCTGCTTTCATATGACATGAAAACAAAAACGAAAATTCAAAAAAATCCAATGGCAGTCCCTCAGTCAAATTTGGACACATATATGGAGTGTGTCTTGAGTGTACAGGGTTTGATGAGGTCAGATCAACATAAGGAATGTCAGAACAGGTCAGCCTTAAGTATCGGGCCTATTGAGAACTGTAGTTTTCGCCGGCTGCAGCTGCACTAATAACTTTGGGGCGGGCCCGTCTAGAGTTTGAATGGACATGTATCTATCAAAAGGGAGACATTGAAGAGGAAGGACGGGTGGGGAAGGATCAACATATATGGAATGTCAGAACAGTCAGTTCCATATATGGAGATGGAGGCGCGAGGTCACGAGGCGTGACTATATATGGAGGTGTGATGTGACACACAATAAGGTTTTCATAGTAAATGCGACCTACGGTCGCAATAATATCAAAAGAGTAATAGGAACCTGGCATCTGTCTACATACCATAGGATCTACATTACATCTTAACCTTTGCATTCGACTGCAGGCAAAGTTCACAGCTCACAATGATCTTGTACCGCTTCTAATTTTAGCAGTTTTTTGGGGGAGGGGAATTTGAATCCTGAAAAGTAACAGCAGTGGCGTGCACAGACATTTAGAGGGGCAGGTGCTCAAGTGAAAAAAAGGAACCTTGTGCAGCGTGTGGAACCGGCCGGTTGCCTTAATAGTGTGAGATTTATAGATTTCGGGGCATAAATAATATATTAGAAGCTGTTTTTTTAATCTAGAATTGATCATTGTCACCATTGTCCACATACTGTACACTGTACAAAATTGCTGTCCAGAGGGCAAGGGCAGGTGGTGCTCTAGCACCCCCTGGTGTCTATCTGTGCACGCCACTGAGTAACAGTTTTTCGGACATATGAGACAGCGACGCTATACGAGTTCCCCTGTGTTGTTATTTCTGGAGCACCAGACAGCAGCAACACATCACTGATCATCAGACAGCAGCAACACATCACTGATCATCAGACAGCAGCAACACATCACTGATCATCAGACAGCAGCAACACATCACTGATCATCAGACAGCAGCAACACATCACTGATCATCAGACAGCAGCAACACATCACTGATCATCAGACAGCAGTAACACATCACTGATCATCAGACAGCAGCAACACATCACTGATCATCAGACAGCAGCAACACATCACTGATCATCAGACAGCAGCAACACATCACTGATCATCAGGCTTTGAAGCACCAGAGATATTAAAGCACCGACAGACTTCAGTGTGTTCACATCACTCTCTCTACGTCCTCCTTTGTCGACATTTTTCCTTTCTCTCATTTTCTTTCCAATTCAATCCTTATTATTATGCCAATTTCCAGTGTATTCCTACTAACAACACTACATGTTTAAGACAGAAGTGTGTTTATATTCCTACTAACAACAACACTTCATGTTTAAGACAGTAGTGTGTTTATATTCCTACTAACAACAACACTTCATGTTTAAGACAGTAGTGTGTACTGTGTGTTTATATTCCTACTAACAACAACACTACATGTTTAAGACAGTAGTGTGTTTATATTCCTACTAACAACAACACTTCATGTTTAAGACAGTAGTGTGTACTGTGTGTTTATATTCCTACTAACAACAACACTACATGTTTAAGACAGTAGTGTGTTTATATTCCTACTAACAACAACACTTCATGTTTAAGACAGTAGTGTGTACTGTGTGTTTATATTCCTACTAACAACAACACTTCATGTTTAAGACAGTAGTGTGTACTGTGTGTTTATATTCCTACTAACAACAACACTACATGTTTAAGACAGTAGTGTGTACTGTGTGTTTATATTCCTACTAACAACAACACTACATGTTTAAGACAGTAGTGTGTACTGTGTGTTTATATTCTTACTAACAACAACACTACATGTTTAAGACAGTAGTGTGTACTGTGTGTTTATATTCCTACTAACAACAACACTACATGTTTAGGGCAGTGGTGCTGACAGGTTCTGCTGCTAGCCAGAATCTGTCTTGGAGAGAATTATTTTCACCTGACAGTGAGGACTTTTCACCAGGAGGACATACAGTACTGTTCCACACACCCCACTGAACAGAACAGGCCCTGACCAACCCCCGCATTGGGACAGGAGTGTCTGCTACTCCTGCAGCCATAGAGATCACCTGCTCCTGCAGCCATAGAGATCACCTGCTATACTGCAGCCATAGAGATCACCTGCTCCTGCAGCCATAGAGATCACCTGCTCCTGCAGCCATAGAGATCACCTGCTACTCCTGCATTGGGACTATAGTGTCTGCTACTGCAGCCCAGAGCCATAGAGTATAGACAGAGTTACGCAAACTCCGTTCACTTCATGGGGCCAGTCCAATGGCGGCTCTTCTACATAGACTTCTATTGGTTTGTCCCTAATTGAAGGCTCCACATATAACAACCGGAGGTTTATGGAATGCATTGGAGTCTATGTGCTCACGCGAGTACATGAACCATGACCATGACCAGGCTGTTTTCTGCCCCCTCAATGTCGTAACTCTTCTATTAGATGGCTCTGCTGCAGCCATAGAGATCACCTGACCAACACTGACTCACTCCCCAAAAGGCATATTGTGACTTAGTCCAAACGTCAACATGAAATAGGGCACGTCATGTTGGGCACACATCGTATTTGACGATCTGTCAAGCGGACTTGAGCCATGTTGGGAAGCACCGCTGAGCGAGCTTACATCAAGGCACATGTTGAAGTCAAAACTAAATATGACTTTTTTATGAGACACCTGCCAAGCCAGAAGATTCAATGGACAATCTACAAGCTCACAACGCGTCACTGTACATCAGCTATTTTCGGTATTTTAAAATGCTTTTCAAAATACAAAAAAATGCCTAATAAGATTGATCATAAGGCATGACACCACGCAAAATAGAGTCCCTAGTCTTACGCACACACACGCAGTCACACACACACACACACACACACACACACACACACACACACACACACACACACACACACACACACACACACACACACACACACACACACACACACACACACACACACACACACACACACACACACAGCTCCATTCGTATACTCCCAGATTTCAATTAAACGCTGAAGATTTGGGGTACCAAAGATGTTAAGAAAATCATATCATATCAAACGGCGGTCCGTGGATCCTAATGCATAACATCAACCTGAATATTAAAACAAATAATAGAAGAAACAAGAGTTGAGAAGGACTACAGACAGAAGTGCATCAAGACAATAGAGATCCAAAAGCGAAAGCTATACAAACAGGCAGGCGGGCACAGAGACGGGCACAGAGACGGGCACAGAGACGGGCAGACGGGTAAAAGCACAGGCAGGAGGTGAGCACAAACAGAAAGACCAGCCCCTTGCATCCAGGGTACAGGGGGACAATGACCCCTTGCATCCAGGGTACAGGGGGACAATGACCCCTTGCATCCAGGGTACAGGGGGACAATGACCCCTTGCATCCAGGGTACAGGGGGACAATGACCCCTTGCATCCAGGGTACAGGAGGACAATGACCCCTTGCATCTAGGGTACAGGAGGACAATGGCCACTTGCATCCAGGGTACAGGACAATGCACCTGGTGAGACACACTGCTGGGCCCTATGTTCCCCATTTATATTTTTTAGGGGGCGCTAGCCCCTCCTATAAACAGCTATGGTGTTTAATGTGTGTTGTCTGAACAAACTGGACAATTAATGGAGAATTTACGTCATGTGTGTCTGAGCAAATCGGCTGGGTATGTCGGTGGGAAGTACTGGGAACCCTTGGCCAATAAGGGACCACCATTCTTGATGATGATGTATGATGATTAGAGAGCCCCTCACTTCACACGGGTGTGATTTTGTTTTACATTTTTATCCCACGATTTTATAACCCATTTTTTCCACCCGGGGGCCAATTGCCTAAGATGTAATCCTGGACGCTACTCTCCATCTGCCAACCTGGGGAGAGCCAAGAACTGAGCTCGTGCTTCCTTCAATGCATGAGGAGTTAGCAGGCCACTTCTTCTGCTTAACACCCGACAGGGGGTAGTTTTTTCCCCGACAGGACGTAGCACGTGGAAGGAACACGTTATTCCAACCAGTTCCTTCCCCTCCCCCTCTATCAGGCCACACAGAACGGCCCTTTCACCAACCCCACCTAGCTAGGGTCTACAGTACGTTCCCCAGTTCTATATGTTTTCATGTTGCCGCTGTGGGAAGGCAATGGTCTGAATCAGCAAGACAACTTAAGGGGGGGGGGAGGGGTCTCTAAATTGACACTTACAAGTCTATTTGAATACCGTCAGAGTTACCTCTGACAGTATACAAATGGAACCAAATGGACCCCGGCGGTTCCATTTGTACACCGTCAGAGTTAGGGACCCACCCTTTCCCAGGGGGTTTGGCTCAGGCGGACAGGGTTTTGAGGTTAGGTTAGGTTTTGAGGTTAGGTTCGAGTTAAGGTTAGGGTTCGGCATAGTGTCTGTGAGGTTAAGATTAGGTGTAGGCATAGTTTTAGTGAAGTTAAATGTTAGGTTAGACACAATCAAAGGCCTTGATTGCGTCTAATCTAACATTTAACTTCACTAAAAAGGCTAACACAGGGAAAAGGGGAGTCCTGGGTAAAAGGTAGTGCAAGTGATTTTCTTTGGTTAAAATAAGTGTTAAAAAGCTCTATATCGTGATAGTACTCATTGCTCTCCATGGAGTCTCCATGTCTCTCCAGCTGTTTTATTAAACAGAAAATGTATTTCCAGAAGCCGAAACTGAAACTGGGATAGCAATTGTATCCAATCAGGTTAGAGAACATTACATTACAGTCATTTAGCAGACGCTTTTATCCAAAGCGACTTACAATAAGTGTATTCAACATAGGTAGGGAACAAAAACTACTAATCACCAGAAGTCTTTAGTGCATTTTCTGCAAAAACAAGCAACCAAGAGTATACCTAGCGCTAAGGTAAAAGTGCAATATATCAGCTACCTATTTCCTTAACCGGATGAGACAAAATAGCTAAATCAAATGAGAACGCAGTCAGGATACAGATTAAACAAGTGGAATTGTAAGTGATGATACAAAGAAATGAGCAGACCAAAATTGGAACTGGAACACTATAAAATGAAGCTCATAAATAGCTACTCTCTCCTGAAAATTATTTTTCTGTTTATTAACTGCTTCAGACCATACGACGTGCGCACATTGTCAATGATATCAAACGAGAGAAGAATATTCGGAATCTTTTTTTTTTTTAGTTGGCCTCCAAGGCCACCATACTCTTCGCTCTTCATTCATCCGCGGTCCCGGTCACTTCCCTGTTTACCGCTGCAGAAAGAATCCCTCGTATCTCCTAATCTAGGGCGCTCTCCGTGGTTTTGATCAGATGGATATACTAAGCTCTTCATTTCTGACTTCTGACCTGCCTCTCGTTCAAAATATGAAAGTGGGGGATCATCGAGCGATTTTATCGAAACGAGACCACGGTAAGCAAGCAAAAATATGTCTGTTTTTTTTCCAGAACAGAAGGGGGGAGGGGGGGGGCTTTACAGAGTAAAAGCGGCCATATCTTCCCGGCACCCCAAGCTTCTATTTTGAAAGAATCCCGGCGCTGATTGTGTTAAAGAGTTGTAGAGACAGCTATTAGAATATAGTGATTTAACCTTTTAACAAAAACACTTTTTGTTTTAACCAAAACAATATCACTTACACTACCTTTAAGGGAGAGACCTTGAAAATGTAAACTTTGAAAACAATTGCTGCATGCAGGTAGCTAGCTAGCCCACTAACATTAGCCTAAAATGCGCGTATTCTCAAGCACTATTCAGTCAAGTACTGCAATTTCAGTACAACTCGGAGGTACTTTTATATTTTCTGGAGTATTTACATTTTTCCATACATTAAAATTTAAACTACTACTACTACTACTACTACTACATCTCAGAGGCAGATATTCGGTACATTTTACTCCACTACGATTATTTTTTTAAACCTTAGGTTACAAGCTACTTTTAGAGATTACAAAATATACATTAACCAGAATAACTGCCATATTTTGTACTTTGGCTATTCGAAAATAGCCAATCTATAATAAGCTCACGAAAATTGGAGCGATTGTAAACATTTGGAGCGTGTAAATTTGACACATTTTGAAAATCTTGAACCATGAATGCAGTGATTTAACTTGTAACAGAGTATGTTTACATTGTGGTTACTTTTACCAGTGGTTCCCAAACCTTTTCATGTCAAGGACCCCCAAATTGACACTAATTAGCCCACGGACCCCCATTTGAAGAGATATGCCAGGGACCCCCATAAGAGAAGATTTTTACGGCTCTAGTAGAGATTCTCAACCCGTTTAATTTCAAGGACCGCCTGTTTGACATGCATCAGTCTACGGACCCCCATTTTATGGCATTTCTATCTCTGAGACACCAATTTATATTGTAAAATCAATGTTGATTTAACTCTGAGAGTGTACAAATGGTATTTGTACACTCTCAGAGTTACAGACCCATAAGGGTCCATTTGGTTCCAAACTATCATTTAGCTGGGGACCACCTGGAACTCCCTGAAGGACCCCTGGGGGTCCCCGGACCCCACATTGGGAACCACTGACTTATACCACTGGCACTGACCCTGGGGAACATAGGGATGACCCCTGTTAGACACAGACAAACACGCACACACGCGTGTGCGCGCACACACGCACACACACAGTCACACACACACACACACACACACAAACACACACACACGCACGCACGCACACATGCACACACACGCACACACACACACCTTGAGGTCCCTGTGCACTATGTCATGCTGGTGGGTGTATGACACAGAGTCTAGAATCTGATGAATACAGTGACTGTGAAGACAAAAACGACAACAGAGGAACAACAGCGTAAATTAAACAACAACAACAACCAACAACAAACAACAACAGTAAATAAAACGACTGCAGGAAGAAGAAATAAGAAGAGGAGAAATGGTGGACGAAACGTTTACGTAAAGGACGAGGGGGGTCGAGGGGGCAAAGGCAGAGGGCATTCTAACATACACAATATACAGTCAGCCACGACCCGACAGTTAGAGCTGCAATCCATTAGCCTGGCTAACAAGCCAGACCGAATCAGCCGTTGGCAAAAAAGAAATTGCCTGCCGGCGGATTACGGTCTGGAGAGGCTCAATTGTACCTACACCAGAGAACTGGTGTGGCCAATCGGGACAAGGTATGCAATATGGGCGGGCTTTGGTACAGTGACATTCAATGCTTGAGACCTTTGACTGACAGTAGCTCTGACCAATTGCGTCAAAGAGAAAATGTTTGAACCCACCCCCCGGGAAACAAGATCCATACACAGCATCTCCAGACTCAAATACCACACAACAGTGTGATTTTAGTCTGTCTTATTAGCCAGGCTAGCAATCCATCACTTCTCTGACGTCGAAATAAAAAAAAACGTTCGCTCTGAAAGAATATATACCTATTCAAAGATTTGTGCCACATTTTCACGATTTTTCAAAAATAGCAGACCTATAAGCTCGTAGCGTGCCACTCGGTGGCGCGCTATGAGCTTGTAGATCTGCTATTTTTCAATAGCTAAAGTATAACATAATGCTAGTTAAAACACCAAAACGGGTTCCCGTCCAGAATGGGTTAAAGGTTTCATGACATTAATTTGCATTTATTTTTCAATTAGGTTGTATGACCTCAATTACACACAAAGAACCTGAACTTTGAACATTCAGTGGATTTACTGCGGTCTGGAGTTTTCTCTGGGGGTTTGGAGAAGCCTTTTGAGCTGCAATGAAAACAGGCAAAACAGTGAAAACATCTGCTGGCAAATCCCATTGACATATATGGGATTTGCAGGCTGTGACATCACAAACAGCAGGAAAGTCAGAGCACTTGTTTGAGCCAGAAAACCCCCAGACCACAGAAAATCTACTGAATGTTAAAGGACCACTTCACCACTTTTCAACCTATCTTCATATAATAGGTCCTCACTAATAATCATGAAAAAATGGCGCGATTTTTTTCTACTCAGTCTGTGTCTCATAGGACGGCTGTGGGCAGTTTAGAAACCATCATTAGGCAGATTTTTTTACAAAAATATTTAGATTTTCATTATCGTGAGAACGATGGCTTCCATTTTCACATTGCAACTTTTCAGGACTAGAAAGCCTGCAGTTTTTATTAGCTTGTATTCCCCATCGATGATGTCACTGGAAGACGGTTTCTGAACTGCCCACAGCCCTCCTATGAGACACAGACCGAGTAGAAAATAATTGCACCATTTTTTCAGGATTATTAGTGAGGACCTATTATATGAAGAAAGGTTGAAAAGTGGTGAAGTGGTCCTTTAACATCCCGAACACCCGGGGGTATTTAGGACCATTAAATCAGGGCGCCCAGCGATTTTCGAGGTGCACCAGGAGCCAGCCATCTTGGATGTAGCTGAAGTAGCTAGATGTAGCCCAACAACGGGAGGGATGATTACTCCTAACGCGACAATCGACGGGACCGCCATGGGCCGTCAAAACAATAATCTTTGGTTAGAATTGGAAGCATTGATTTTGATCAAGAGTTATTCACGTTTTAAGATTTTCGATCTCATCCACTAAAATGGAAGGGGGACGTCCCAACCCGGAAATTACATCGAATGTTGCCCCAACAGGCGCTCCCAGCCTGTGGAGCGAGGCGCTCGGTTATGATTAATCTCGGTCCTGGGCGCTGAGCGGAACTATTTGATAGGACGGAGACCTCCGTTTATGCCGCTCAAGGTGTTAAAAGTTGGTTTGGTTTTTTTGGGTGCAATTGAGCTCAGAAAACCTAAAAATAAAACAATGGTGGGTCACGGACAAAATAGTCTCACGTAGCCAGACAACATTTATATTAGGATAAATTTGCGCGACTGTAAAGACGAACCGGAAGTGAGGAGGAGTCTCCACTTCCGCTGATGATCAGAGCTTCCGTTGACTGTATGACGGAAGCATTTATATTTTACTCATGATCAGAGCTAACCTGACTCCGCCAGATGGGGCAGCAGAGAGTACACTGGCCAATCAGCGGCAGCTAGAGGCGGGATCAAGGCATACACAGTGCTGCCTTGATCCCGCCTCTAGCTGCCGCTGATTGGCCAGGCCGTTTGGTGGCCGGAGCATCAAGTCTGCCTGAGAGTTCCCAGATGGGAGCAGGAGGGGGGGAACCCAGTGTACTCTCTGCTGCCCCATCTGGCGGAGTCAGGTTAGATCAGAGCTTCCGTTGCTCCAGACTGTATGACGGAAGCATTTATATTTTACTCATGATCAGAGCTTCCGTTGCTCCAGACTGTATGACGGAAGCATTTATATTTTACTCATGATCAGAGCTTCCGTTGCTCCAGACTGTATGACGGAAGCATTTATATTTTACTCATGATCAGAGCTTCCGTTGCTCCAGACTGTATGACGGAAGCATTTATATTTTACTCATGATCAGAGCTTCCGTTGCTCCAGACTGTATGACGGAAGCATTTATATTTTACTCATGATCAGAGCTTCCGTTGCTCCAGACTGTATGACGGAAGCATTTATATTTTACTCATGATCAGAGCTTCCGTTGCTCCAGACTGTATGACGGAAGCATTTATATTTTACTCATGATCAGAGCTTCCGTTGCTCCAGACTGTATGACGGAAGCATTTATATTTTACTCATGATCAGAGCTTCCGTTGCTCCAGACTGTATGACGGAAGCATTTATATTTTACTCATGATCAGAGCTTCCGTTGCTCCAGACTGTATGACGGAAGCATTTATATTTTACTCATGATCAGAGCTTCCGTTGCTCCAGACTGTATGACGGAAGCATTTATATTTTACTCATGATCAGAGCTTCCGTTGCTCCAGACTGTATGACGGAAGCATTTATATTTTACTCATGATTGCGCTTCCGTTGCTCCAGACTGTATGACGGAAGCATTTATATTTTACTCATGATCAGAGCTAACCTGACTCCGCCAGATGGGGCAGCAGAGAGTACACTGGCCAATCAGCGGCAGCTAGAGGCGGGATCAAGGCATACACAGTGCTGCCTTGATCCCGCCTCTAGCTGCCGCTGATTGGCCAGGCCGTTTGGTGGCCGGAGCATCAAGTCTGCCTGAGAGTTCCCAGATGGGAGCAGGAGGGGGGGAACCCAGTGTACTCTCTGCTGCCCCATCTGGCGGAGTCAGGTTAGATCAGAGCTTCCGTTGCTCCAGACTGTATGACGGAAGCATTTATATTTTACTCATGATCAGAGCTTCCGTTGCTCCAGACTGTATGACGGAAGCATTTATATTTTACTCATGATCAGAGCTTCCGTTGCTCCAGACTGTATGACGGAAGCATTTATATTTTACTCATGATCAGAGCTTCCGTTGCTCCAGACTGTATGACGGAAGCATTTATATTTTACTCATGATCAGAGCTTCCGTTGCTCCAGACTGTATGACGGAAGCATTTGAAAATTGCAAGAAGGCAACAACAGTCTGGCAACGGACAAAATACATGTCTGGGCCAGTTGTATGGAGTAC
>NC_136797.1:6242524-6632524 GCF_951216825.1 Electrona antarctica | reverse complement strand
CTAGCACATTGTAACAGGGATAAACTCCATCTCCCAGGGGTCTAGTGCATTGTAACGGGGATAGACTCCATCTCCCAGGGGGTCTAGCACATTGTAACGGGGATAGACTCCATCTCCCAGAGGTCTATAGCGCATTGTAAAGGGCCTTGCAAACGGGGAGCGATAAAACGTGCCTATAGTTCATTTTCAATGAGACCTGCGTTTTTGCTCGGAGAAGTCGCGGTGCGACAACGCAAGCGTATTTACGTGAGCACGGTCCCGTGAATTTGTTGCGCGCGTGCTCTTTACTTGCACACGCCCGCGACTCACCAGACCTGGATTCTGTTTAGCTTTTTTTTTTACGCTTGCGTTGTTGTGCCCCTCTTCAACAGACCTGGAGGAGACCTGTGTTTATCCAGGCAACAACGCCTGCGTTCCTCGCTTCACTTTTGCAAGGCCCTTAACGGGGATAGACTCCATCTCCCAGGGGTCTAGTGCATTGTAACGGAGATAAACTCCATCTCCCAGGGGTCTAGTGCATTGTAACGGGGACAGACCGACAATAAGCCACTCCCGACCTACTTCTTCTTCTATTATGAACACCATTGTGTGTGTGCCCGTGTTCAGGGGGAGGGAAGGCCGGGCAGAGAGAGGGTGATGTTTGACACTGCACTGCACCTCTTGGTTCTCCATCACCTCATACACCAGGGGCCATTTACCAGCTCCCGGTAAGACAGTGGTTCTCCATCCCCAGAAATCGATAGAAACTCCTTAAAAAAACATCTGATCAATAGCCCTAATTTTAAGCCTGGGCCATGGCTCAGCGGTCCAGGCACCTTGGCCGGCAGCCCGAGTCTCGCAGTGTGCCGCGGGTTCGACTCCCGATCCCGACGGCCTTTACTGCATGTCATCCCTCCCATCTCTCTCCCCCATTCCCTGTCATCCTACTGTCTGTCCCTCTATACAAATATATTTTTTAAAAGGCGAAAGCCGCAAAAGAAAAAAAAATAGCCCTAATTTTAATTAACTGACCTGAATAACCTTGATGGAATGAAATGTGACGGGTTGTCATGCTTATTGTTATTTACTTGACTTGTATCGTCTTGAAAATGTTTTTAATGAGACTGTTACATGTTTTATGTGATATGTGTTATGTTGTGGACCCCAGGAAGAGCAGCTGCTACTTTGGCAGCCAAACTTTGGCTAATTTGGGTGCAATTATCTAACTATAAATGCACCAATTAAGGGCCGATTCATACTCCTATTTTACCGCTGTTTCGGCGCTGTAGTGCCGAAATGATTTCGGCTCGTCAGAAATTTTCAGTAGCACCGAAGAGCCGACTTTAGGACGGTACCCGCCCCCCCCCCCCCCCCCCCCCCGAACCTCAAATGACGTCACATTGTAGGCTCTACAGCGCCGAACCGACTTTTATTCGGCTCTAAAATAGGAGTATGAATCGCGCCTTAGTCTCGGTACGTCTGGTACGTGTGTACGTACATACCGGTAATCCACGTAACTCGAGAACCGTTCGCCCCACCGACTTCAAATTCAACACATGCGTTCCACCCCGCCACAGTGGCCGGTGTCGAGTCGGCCAACTGTGGTGGGGTCGCTCCATATATGGCCTGTACAGAATTCATTCCATATGTTGATCTGACCCACCCCATGCCGAAGCATGCAGCGCTCGCCCAGCAGTCTGCCGTCACCCAGACGGATGCGTGCACGCGACCTCGCCTCTCGCCCAGCAGTCTGCCGTCACCCAGACGGATGCGTGCACGCGGCCTCGCCTCTCGCCCTCAGGGCGTCTTACTGGTATACTCAAAGGGACAGTGGCCTCATACAGTGTTGATTTCGTCGACTAAAACTAAGACGAAAAATGTTTGTCGACTACCTTTTGGGCTTTTTCACTGACGAAAACTAAAATGGTAAATGGTGCATTTATATAGCGCCTTTATCCAAGGCGCTTTACATTCACCCATTCTCACACACATTCATACACCGATTGCGGCGGAAACCATGCAAGGTACCAACCAGCACATCAGGAGCAATTTGGGGTTCAGTGTCTTGCCCAAGGACACTTTGACATGTAGACAGGAGGAGCCGGGATTCGAACCGCCGACCCACGGATCATTGGACGACGTGCTCTACCTCATGAGCCCAAACTAAATGGAAACTAAATAAAAACTAAGCTATGATGACTAAAACTAAGACTAAATACTGTATATTGACAATTTCGTCAACAAATAAAAACTAACACTAAAACAGTCCAGGTGACTAGAACTAAATTAAAGCTATTCAAGAGACTATGACTAAAACTAAAATAATGTATGTGTGAATGGGTGAATGTAATGCACAATCTATATAAATGCACCATTTACCATTTATAACATAATGTTTAAAACACCAAAAGGGGTTCCCGCCCCAAAATGTGTTAAATCCCATTGAAATGAGGTGTCATACACTGCCGCCGTTTTTCATATTCCTTCTCTGTAAATATAGGCTATAGCTTTTTTGTATTCGTTGATAACACGTACTTTATGTGTTAATATTCTATATGCTCCGTTGATGAATTGAATACACAGGACCACAATGGAAACCAAGTCCCTAGGCCTTATTTTTTTTGTGTTATCCCTTTGTGTTATCCCAAGTGTTTTACTGTACCTCCGTAATGTTAATGTCTTTGACAAAAGTAAATCAATCAATCAATCAATCAATCTGCACATACTCCTACGTGCTGGGGGCAGGGGTGGACTGGCCATATACTGGCCATAGGACGTACCGGGCATATTACCGGTGGGCCACGACCATAGGGGGCCGCTCAAGTTATGATATGATAAAATAAAATAAAAATGTTTTTTTCTTATTTTTTTTGGACAGGCAGGCATGCAGACCACCGGGAAAGACCCGGGCGTGCTGCCATTCTGCCAGTGAAAGATCCGGGCGTGCTGCCATTCTGCCAGTGCCATCATGATAACTTGAATTTCACTGTACCTGTATCAGTGAGAAAATAACAAATAACAAATAAACCCTCTTATCTTGAATCCTTTTGCCAGCATTCTTGTGAGAGCAACAAAAGGGTTGTGTAGTTGTCTGTTGGTTTGTATCATTTATGTTGTTCTGTAAAAGTGGTGGTATTAGGGCTTGTTTGTTTGTTTGTTTGTGTGTGTGCCTCAACAGAGCGGGCGGTAAGAGTTTCTGCTATCTGCACGCACTGGTTGTGGTGGGCTGGTCTGGGCCAAATTAGCGCGAAAATGACCGGGGCAGAATTTCTGTCCCAGTCCAGCCCTGGCTGAGGGGTGGCACCTGTCAACGGGGAGTGTTGTGCGGGAGGAGTAGGATGGAGGCTCTAATAATACGTCCTCCCAGTGGGGGCTCCTCACCGGCAGGTGAGTCAGTAGGGATACAACCCTACTGACTCACCCCCAGTGGGGGCTCCTCACCGGCAGGTGAGTCAGTAGGGATACAACCCTACTGACTCACCCCCAGTGGGGGCTCCTCACCGGTAGGTGAGTCAGTAGGGATACAACCCTACTGACTCACCCCCAGTGGGGGCTCCTCACCGGCAGGTGAGTCAGTAGGGATACAACCCTACTGACTCACCCCCAGTGGGGGCTCCTCACCGGCAGGTGAGTCAGTAGGGATACAACCCTACTGACTCACCCCCAGTGGGGGCTCCTCACCGGCAGGTGAGTCAGTAGGGATACAACCCTACTGACTCACCCCCAGTGGGGGCTCCTCACCGGCAGGTGAGTCTGTAGGGATACAACCCTACTGACTCACCCCCAGTGGGGGCTCCTCACCGGCAGGTGAGTCAGTAGGGATACAACTCTACTGACTCACCCCCAGTGGGGGCTCCTCACCGGCAGGTGAGTCAGTAGGGATACAACTCTACTGACTCACCCCCAGTGGGGGCTCCTCACCGGCAGGTGAGTCAGTAGGGATACAACCCTACTGACTCACCCCCAGTGGGGGCTCCTCACCGGCAGGTGAGTCAGTAGGGATACAACCCTACTGACTCACCCCCAGTGGGGGCTCCTCACCGGCAGGTGAGTCAGTAGGGATACAACCCTACTGACTCACCCCCAGTGGGGGCTCCTCACCGGCAGGTGAGTCAGTAGGGATACAACCCTACTGACTCACCCCCAGTGGGGGCTCCTCACCGGCAGGTGAGTCAGTAGGGATACAACCCTACTGACTCACCCCCAGTGGGGGCTCCTCACCGGTAGGTGAGTCCGTAGGGATACAACCCTACTGACTCACCCCCAGTGGGGGCTCCTCACCGGGCGGCAGGTGAGTCAAGGCTCATACATAGTCTGGCTTTTCGGTGGTGGGGTGAAGAGCAAACCACCGCCACTGCTCCAGCCCTTCTCTCTGTTTTTACTCACCACCGCTCAACGTTATTTCAGCTCCGGTGGTCAGCTCACCAACGGAGCGGTGGTCACCTCACCACCGAAAATCCAGACTATGAATAGGCCTTAAGTAGGGATACAACCCTACTGACTCACCCCCAGTGGGGGCTCCTCACCGGCAGTTCGTGAGTCAGTGGGGATACAACACCAGTGACCATGCACAGACATGCTGTGTGTGGTGGGGAGGAAATAATTGGCACGGCGACTAAATTGGGCTTGATAAAAAAAAACGGATCAAAAGCAGTGACCCAAAGAAAGAACATAATGCTGGAGCATGTCAACATGAACATAATCATCCGAGGGCAGACAAGAGACAACCAACCGACTCACAGGTCAAACAGGAGATAATGAAAGTCTTCTTCTGAGATGCTGTCGTGGAGACGAACTGGAATAGAGGAGAGAGAGAGAGAAAAGCACAGAGGGGAAGGAGAGAGAGAGAGAGAGAGTGTTATAAAGAGACAGCAGGGCAGAGACAAAGAGAGTGCACTCTTGCAGTGCACTCTGAATTCTTTATAATGGTTGCAGTCGGTGGAAACCGACCGGCACAAGGTAAGGTATGTCCCAAACAGGACATATTTGGTCAAAGGAATACAATGCATCCAATGTAGGGTTTTTTTTATAAGTAGTTAAAATACCAGGGTTACAACATCAGCTATTGTAGTTTGGCTACTTTTGCTCTCGAATAATGAAGTATAGGCATACAGGGCATTAATTAAAGCCGTATTATGTATGCCAAGTGCAACTTTGCCCTGTGTTTTCAGTGTTACTTTCATCAACTAAAACGACGACGAAAAATGTTCATCGACTACCTCTTTTCACTGACGAAAACTAAGACTAAGGACTCTTAGCTCTTGCGCCACCCTTATCCCTTATCCCTAAACTAATGTGCCATTTTTTTGACTATTTAAAAAAAAACATTTTAAAATAGTTCAACTAGCCGATCTACATCGAGACATTGTGAGCTTGTAGATCGGCTATTTGAACTATTTTAAAATGTTTTTTTAAATAGTAAAAAATGGCTAAATTACTTTAGGGATAAGGGTTAAGGGATAGCCAAGGCAAGATATAGCCCTAAATATATTTGACAGTTTCGTCGACAAAGAAAAACGAGACTAAAATGTCAAGGAGGGACTAGAGGAGAAAGGTAGATCCAGTAGAACTAAAAGACTGAAGAGTCATTTCATGTTTGGTTGTGCTCTGAAAATAGCAGATGTACAAGCTCAACAACACGTTACAGTGCGACGCGTTGTGAGCTTGTAGATCGGCAATTTTCAGCACGCAACCAAACTTGTAGAATCAGTCATTAATACGGACGACGCCATCTCAGAGTCTCACCAATGTTGGAGTGCTTCAGCAACCGGCAGATCCTGGCTTCTCTCTCCAGTTTCTGGTGGTCTACAAGACAGTGAACAGAAGAAAGCTGTAATTAGATTTGTTCTGATGGTCTGACTACAAGACAGTGAACAGAAGAAAGCTGTGATTAGATTTGTTCTGATGGTCTGACTACAAGACAGTGAACAGAAGAAAGCTGTAATTAGATTTGTTCTGATGGTCTGACTACAAGACAGTGAACAGAAGAAAGCTGTGATTAGATTTGTTCTGATGGTCTGACTACAAGACAGTGAACAGAAGAAAGCTGTAATTAGATTTGTTCTGATGGTCTGACTACAAGACAGTGAACAGAAGAAAGCTGTGATTAGATTTGTTCTGATGGTCTGACTACAAGACAGTGAATAGAAGAAAGCTGTAATTAGATTTGTTCTGATGGTCTGACTACAAGACAGTGAATAGAAGAAAGCTGTGATTAGATTTGTTCTGATGGTCTGACTACAAGACAGTGAATAGAAGAAAGCTGTAATTAGATTTGTTCTGATGGTCTGACTACAAGACAGTGAATAGAAGAAAGCTGTAATTAGATTTGTTCTGATGGTCTGACTACAAGACAGTGAATAGAAGAAAGCTGTAATTAGATTTGTTCTGATGGTCTGACTACAAGACAGTGAATAGAAGAAAGCTGTAATTAGATTTGTTCTGATGGTCTGACTACAAGACAGTGAATAGAAGAAAGCTGTAATTAGATTTGTTCTGATGGTCTGACTACAAGACAGTGAATAGAAGAAAGCTGTAATTAGATTTGTTCTGATGGTCTGACTACAAGACAGTGAATAGAAGAAAGCTGTAATTAGATTTGTTCTGATGGTCTGACTACAAGACAGTGAATAGAGGAATGCTGTAATTAGATTTGTTCTGATGGTCTGACTACAAGACAGTGAATAGAGGCATGCTGGTCTACAACAGTGTTTCCCAAACTTTTTCATGTCAAGGACCCCCAAATTGACACGTATTAGCCATTTGAAAAAATATGCCAAGGACTCCCATAAGGACTCCCATAAGAGAAGATTTTTACGGCTCTAGCAGTGATTCTCAGCCTGTTTAATTTCAAGGACCCCCAGTTTGACATGAATTAGTCTATGGACCCCCATCGAATGTCATTTCTATCTCTGGGACCCCCAATTTATATTGTAAAATCAATGTTAATGTAACTGAGAGTGTACAAATGGAACCTTTTGGTTTCATTTGTACACTCTCAGAGTTACACACCCCAAAAGGGTCCATTTGGTTCCAAACTGTCATTTAGCTGGGTACCCTCAAGGACCCCTGGGGGTCCCCTGGACCCCACTTTGGGAACCACTGGTCTACAAGTGAATAGAAGAATGCTGTAATTAGATTCGTTCCGATACCAATACTAGTACAGAAAATGCTGCCGATACGATCATACTGCCTAAAATGCTCGGTACGTCAGCCTATGCCATTACGATACCTATGCCATTACGATACCTATGCCATTACGATCATACTGCCTAAAATGCTGCCGATACGATCATACTGCCTAAATGCTCGGTACGCCAGCCTATTCCATTCCGATACCTCATCATTTATCACATGATGACATATTATCATTCACAGTCATATTTGAAATGCCTCATAGAGCGCCGAAGTCCTGACATCCCTCGCTCCTCATCCCCTGGTTCATGGAAGATTTTCTCTATGGAGAATAACATGATGGGGTCGTCTTAAAATCGTCTCATATAAGCATTGTGGTCCAAAAACAATCCTGCCGATATTGTCGGGGAGGTGTTTCTGTATCGTTTATGACAGTCAGTCCCTCATCATTTTGATACAGTCTGTTTCTAGCGAAAATGTAACTAATTCAGCAGCAGTAACATTAGCGTTTTCTCACAGTCATTAATTTGATTCTTTCTATCCCTATACGGTTCGGGATGATTTGCTTAGTTGTTTTTCAATCACAGTTCTTATATGAGGCGATCTAAAACCCCCCTATGGGGATTACAATGACAATAAAAAAGTACATGAACATGTGGACTTATAGCGCCCTCTAGCGGTGCTCTATAGCGGGGGAGGAACTGGTAACAAATCACCAAGTCTTCTAAATACAAATGTCTTCTAAATCATAATCCCTCTTGGATGGATGAGAGCATACAGCCCACACACACCTCCACTTGCTGTAGCCCACACACATGTGCACGCGCACACGCACACACACACACACACACACACACACACACACACACACACACACACACACACACACACACACACACACACACACACACACACAGTACTGTGCCCACCACATAGACACATGTACCACACACAGACATGCTGTGGCCAATCACAGCCGATCTACATCACATTTAACACTTGGTTGCATGCTGAAAATAGCCGATCTACAAGCTCACAACGCGGCGCAGCGCGTTGTGGGCTTGTAGATCGGCAATTTTCAGCAAGTGAAAAAAACATTACGACGGCATCAAGGCCCGCCAAAATATATTTTGTTCGACTAAATCAACTGTAGATTTATGTGATATTTAGTCGACTAAAACTAAAAACACTAAAACGGTCCGGGTGATTAAGATGTGACTAGACTAAATGAAAGCTATAATTCAAGAGACTATGACTAAAACTAAAATCTAAATTCGCTGCCAAAAACAAAACTGCAGTGTGTTCATTATTATTATTTTGAACGTCAACCGACCGCGGATCTGAAGGTCCAAACGAGCAGGCAGAGAGAGAGCACTCCAGCACTCTCAGAGCTCACATTTCCAAACACACCCACCCAGCTAATTGAACTAATGGAATAAAAGTCATCGATTCACTGGCTCTTCTCTTCTGTGAGGTTGAAACCTGACAATAGGTTGACACTTCTGCACTTTGTCTGCATGTACAACGCTGCGCTGTGGACCGCTAACAGGAAGGGTAGAGCGAGTGGCCACTAAGGAAGAGTGGTCAGTCTTAACCCATTAAGAGCTGAGAGCAGATTCTACAAATGCCTTCTAAATCCTGACCCTTATGTTTCTATGTCAGTGGTGCTCAAACTATATTATGTCAAGGACCCCCAAAAATATATGTAATTGGCCGCCGACCCCCATCTGAAAATATGTTGTTCCAGGGACCTCCCCCAGAAGCAAAGATTTGAGTTAAAAACGTTCGCTCTGAAAGAATATATATTCAAAGACTTTTCAAGATTTTTCAAAAATAGCAGATCTACAAGCTCATAGCGCGGCACTCAGTGCCGCGCTATGAGCTTGTAGATCTGCTATTTTTTTCAATCGCTAAAGCATAACATAATGCTTAAAACACCAAAAGGGGTTCCCGTACATAAGGGGTTAACCCATTAAGACCTGAGGTCGATTCTTCTACATCGGTGGTATACTCACACTTTCACGATGTTTTAAAAATCACACCCGCGTGAAGTGAGGGCCGCTCTTATCATCATACAGATTCATAATACATCGTCTCATTTTCCGGCCAATTAGAATTTGCGTCCTCACCTTCGCCTTCAATGATTGTGTTTACACAAACACTCAAACCTGGCCATTCATTGTCAATGGCATGTAATGTTTGTGTTAGGACAATGACGTAAAACTGGCCATTCATTGTCAATGGCATTTAATGTTTGTGTTGGGACAATGACGTAAAACTGGCCATTCATTGTCAATGGCATTTAATGTTTGTGTTAGGACAATGACGTAAAACTGGCCATTCATTGTCAATGGCATTTAATGTTTGTGTTAGGACAATGACGTAAAACTGGCCATTCATTGTCAATGGCATTTAATGTTTGTGTTGGGACAATGACGTAAAACTGGCCATTCATTGTCAATGGCATTTAATGTTTGTGTTAGGACAATGACGTAAAACTGGCCATTCATTGTCAATGGCATTTAATGTTTGTGTTAGGACAATGACGTAAAACTGGCCATTCATTGTCAATGGCATTTAATGTTTGTGTTAGGACAATGACGTAAAACTGGCCATTCATTGTCAATGGCATTTAATGTTTGTGTTGGGACAATGACGTAAAACTGGCCATTCATTGTCAATGGCATTTAATGTTTGTGTTGTATGGGACAATGTGTGTTTACACACACCCTCAGAGCTGGACATAGGAGGTGCTAGCGCCCCTCAAACATGTTCAGAAATAAAAAAAGGTTTTGCTTTAACCAAACACTGTCAAATTGAAAGAATGAATCAATAGAATAATCGCTAATAAGATAACCAGTAGTTGCCAAAGTACTGTTTTTGGTCTTATATCCGTGTGTATGTCTCACCTCTGGCTGCCAGCTTTTTGGTGTTGATGATTTTGGCAGCATACTCTTGGCCTGAGCATTTCTTGACACAGCGGCGCACCACTGAAAAGGCTCCCCTAGGAAACAAAGACAGGAAGCAGGAGGATCCATGGGGTCAATTAACATCATCACACACACAGACGACGACTCAGCACATTCTGTAGTCTCCTGAACCCTCTCTGATCTGATCTGAATGGCTGATAGAGCAATATTACATTAGAGAGAGAGTGTGTGTGTGTGTGTGTGTGTGTGTGTGTGTGTGTGTGTGTGTGTGTGTGTGTGTGTGTGTGTGTGTGTGTGTGTGTGTGTGTGTGTGTGTGTGTGTGTGTGTACGTACTGTATGTATTATTTATTACGACCCTGACTTAGGGGTAGGCCTACCACAGCCACAACAAAAATACAAAGTTAAAAAAGCCAAAATGAATATTTTATCAATTTACCAAAAACGAGCAAACCTAACACTTGTAAACTAAATTGATGGGTTGTGAGGATCAGTGAAATCAATAATGTAGTAGGCCTAGTGCATTAATTGATTGATTGAATATTTTATTAGACAAAAGAAAAATGCAAACAGCACAATGTACAGTCAGGCATTTTGGTCCAAAAGGATTTTCGAAGGAAGACCTTGCGCTCTTGTTTCCATTCGGGTCCCATGCACTCACACACATAGTCATGAACAAGAATCTAAAAGAGCAATTAGTCACCTCCTCTCCCTCTGACCTGCTGACACGACAGGTGACATTTTAGGTCTGTTTTAAAGGAGGCCAGTGATTTTCTTGTTTTAAGGGAAGGGGTCAGGGCATTCCACACGTGAATAGCAGTGCTGCAGAAGGTGAATTTACCCTATTTGTTTTGTAAGTGGGCGGCACCAGATCATTGTTTACGCTACCTCTAGATTTGTGGCTGTCGCTCACTTTTTAAATGGGGACTGAGGGCATGGAGGGCATACATAGCTGCATGACGCATACATGTACAATTTTGAATGTCAGACCCATTTTCTGTCTTCTACCCGGAGCCAGCCAATGCTCTCCATACACCCATGCATGTCTGCATGGGCGTATGTGGCCACTTTTCCACCAAAAGTTCTTAACCCATTTTGGGGCGGGAACCCCTTTTGGTGTTAGCATTATGTTATGCTTTAGCTATTGAAAAATAGCAGATCTACAAGGTCATAGCACGCCACTGAGTGGCGCGCTACGAGCTTGTAGATCTGCTATTTTTGAAAAATCGAAGAACCACTGACAGAAACATAGATTTTTCAGAAAACTGTCGGGATGTAGAAGACATTTTTAGAATCTGATCTGAGGTAAAAAGTTCTTAAGTCCAGTTCTGAACCAACTATTAGGGTTCTGAACCAATTAATTGTCAGTGGAAACACTCTGAACTGGTTCAATGTTAGGCCAACCAGTGTCAACCCCACTGGAAACACTCTGAACTGGTTCAATGTTAGGCCAACCAGTGTCAACCCCACTGGAAACACTCTGAACTGGTTCAATGTTAGGCCAACCAGTGTCAACCCCACTGGAAACACTCTGAACTGGTTCAATGTTAGGCCAACCAGTGTTAACCCCAGTGGAAACACTCTGAACTGGTTCAATGTTAGGCCAACCAGTGTCAACCCCACTGGAAACACTCTGAACTGGTTCAATGTTAGGCCAACCAGTGTCAACCCCACTGGAAACACTCTGAACTGGTTCAATGTTAGGCCAACCAGTGTCAACCCCACTGGAAACACTCTGAACTGGTTCAATGTTAGGCCAACCAGTGTTAACCCCAGTGGAAACACTCTGAACTGGTTCAATGTTAGGCCAACCAGTGTCAACCCCAGTGGAAACACTCTGAACTGGTTCAATGTTAGGCCAACCAGTGTCAACCCCACTGGAAACACTCTGAACTGGTTCAATGTTAGGCCAACCAGTGTCAACCCCAGTGGAAACACTCTGAACTGGTTCAATGTTAGGCCAACCAGTGTCAACCCCACTGGAAACACTCTGAACTGGTTCAATGTTAGGCCAACCAGTGTCAACCCCAGTGGAAACACTCTGAACTGGTTCAATGTTAGGCCAATCAGTGTCAACCCCACTGGAAACACTCTGAACTGGTTCAATGTTAGGCCAACCAGTGTCAACCCCACTGGAAACACTCTGAACTGGTTCAATGTTAGGCCAATCAGTGTCAACCCCAGTGGAAACACTCTGAACTGGTTCAATGTTAGGCCAACCAGTGTCAACCCCAGTGGAAACACTCTGAACTGGTTCAATGTTAGGCCAATCAGTGTCAACCGCACTGGAAACACTCTGAACTGGTTCAATGTTAGGCCAATCAGTGTCAACCCCACTGTAAACACTCTGAACTGGTTCAATGTTAGGCCAACCAGTGTCAACCCCACTGGAAACACTCTGAACTGGTTCAATGTTAGGCCAACCAGTGTCAACCCCACTGGAAACACTCTGAACTGGTTCAATGTTAGGCCAATCAGTGTCAACCCCACTGGAAACACTCTGAACTGGTTCAATGTTAGGCCAACCAGTGTCAACCCCACTGGAAACACTCTGAACTGGTTCAATGTTAGGCCAACCAGTGTCAACCCCACTGGAAACACTCTGAACTGGTTCAATGTTAGGCCAACCAGTGTCAACCCCACTGGAAACACTCTGAACTGGTTCAATGTTAGGCCAATCAGTGTCAACCCCAGTGGAAACACTCTGAACTGGTTCAATGTTAGACCAACCAGTGTCAACCCCACTGGAAACACTCTGAACTGGTTCAATGTTAGGCCAACCAGTGTCAACCCCACTGGAAACACTCTGAACTGGTTCAATGTTAGGCCAATCAGTGTCAACCCCACTGGAAACAGGGCCTGTATGGTGTAGTGTTTTTCAACCATTTTCGTATCAAGGTGGGTCCATTATTTATTCGACATTTGAGCCACGGAACCATTTGATGACATTTAGACTCTCAGACGCAAATCTTAGAACGTTTTGTTGCCGTTGGATAAGATTTTGTCCACAATTCCATGCTGTATTGATGTTATGGTACCATTAGGAGACAACAGGCAAACGTTGATCAAAATGTGTGCTAATTGTGTAGAAGCTTCTTGTAAATTATTAAGTAATGCAGATGTTTAACAATGACAACAACTCTTGAGTGTAAAATGAAACCAAATGGAGTGGACCCACATATTCTATAAGGGTCCATTTGGTTACAAACTTAAGTTCTCATCATTTAGCTGGGGACCACCTGGAACCCCCTCAAGGACCACTGGTTAAAACCATAGAGTATAGAGCGTCGCAGTCCCGCCTCCTACCCTGGACCAGGAAATGAAACCCAATGCATTATTCTCATAGACATTTCTTAAAGTATTTATTTAAAGACGGTTACGCCGCGGACAAAGCCAACTCGAGTCGTGACAACTCATGACAACACAAACAATATTTTGGACCAAACAAATAATTAGAAAGAAGAAAAAAACGGCAGGTTACAACACTTTTTTTTGTTGTTTTTCTTCTTTGTAATTATTTGTTTGGTCCAAAATATTGTTTGTGTTGTCATGAGTTGTCACGACTCGAGTTGGCTTTGTCCGCGGCGTAACCGTCTTTAAATAAATACTTTAAGAAATGTCTATGAGAATAATGCATTGGGTTTCATTTCCTGGTCCAGGGTAGGAGGCGGGACTGCGACGCTCTATATAAAAGGATAGAGACTGAACTGGCGCGAAGCTCCGCCCCCCCAGCTATTCATGTCAGTGGAAGTTGCTCAGTGGCGTTTTGAAGCACCCGGAAGACTGCCGGAAGTACCTTCTCAGAACGTCTACTTCCGCATTTGACCACCAAATTTTGGTGGTCAAATGCGGAAGTGCAACCGAGCGCTCAATGTTAAAGCCCAGCTGCACGGGGTTTCCCGGTCATGAATCCACGGGTCCGCCTGTAGTCCCTCCTCCTACCACTAGGGCCGAGCGCCTCAACGTTGAATAGCCTCACTGGCCCCTTGGTTAAAACCCACTGGTGTAGTGTATGAAAGATGTGTTAACCCAAAAAAAACTAAAAAAAGTGACGCACTACAAACTTGTAGATCTGCTATTTTTGAAAAATCGTGAAAATGTGGCGCAAATCATTTGAATAAAATGTATATTCTTTCAGAGTGAATGTTTTTAACTCAAATCTTTGCTTCTGGGAGGGGGTCCCTGGAACAACATATTTTCAGATACACTTACACCACGGCGCGTAATCAGCGCCTCAAACGGTGACTCCGCCCACCAACGGGGGAAGTTGTGATTTGCGCTCGTTCACTGCAATGCAATTTGCGGCATTTTCAAAACAATATTGAGCAGAGTAGCGATTATCAAACGTATTTGCAATGCCATACGTTGAAAGATCTGTTGCCCGTGGACAAGGCACGCTACCTCCGCAAGTTAGATAGCATCGGCATAGATGTTTGTCCGTATGTGATTAAGGATTGGACCAAGTTGCATTGGCAGCCATAGAAAATTCTTACCCCAGGCTAAAACCGGATGTGACGTTTTTGGGCGTTCCTGTCTAGCGTGGTGTCAGTGTATGGGGGTCCACAGCCAAATACAGATAATTCTGGGGGTCCTTGACATGGAAAAGGTTGAGCACCACTGACATAGAAACATAGGTTTTTCAGAAAACTGTCAGGATTTAGAAGCTTTTTTTTTTACAATCGGCCTCAGGTCTGGATGCATTAAAGGAGATGCAATGTCTTGCATGGTCACTCTGACCTTCATCTGGCATCGAAGGTGAAAGTGGGCATTGCTGGCATTAGGCTGTACTCCCCCCTTTCTCACTCTCATAGTTACAAATGGATATCCTACATACCGGAGGAGAGGAAATCTTAAACCATTTTGGCCTGACATCGAAATTACAAAAAAAATCTTCTAAATCCTCCAGTTTTCTGAAATAAATATTTTCACGATTTTTCAAAAATAGCAGACCTACAAGCTCGTAGCGCGCCACTCGGTGGCGCGCTACGAGCTTGTAGATCTGCTATTTTTCAATAGCTAAACTATAACATAATGTTTAAAACACCAAAAGGGGTTCCCGTCCAGAATGGAACAGCAGCACATCAGGCATGATCATAATATCATTTTAGATTATACGCAGTTAGGTGGATGCCTATATATAGTAAAAGCATTACGGGCGTATAGCAGGTGTTGTCGGAATGTTTACGTTCTCAAATGACTGTTGGCAGCAGCTGTTAATGTGCACAGAGATTTCTTGATGGGGAGGGAGGTGGGTATGGGTTCTCCCGTAAGTGGTATGGGTTCTCCCGTAAGTGAGAACAGCCTGTCTCAGACCCCACTTAGCGTCTAGCTGCTGTGGCTCTGAGAATTTAGAGAGGCTCAACAATGTAGGCTGTTGCCAACGATGCCAACCTCTTCCTCGCTCTCCCATTTATCACACACACACGCACAGACGCACGCACGCAAGCACAGACCCACACACACACACGCATGCACACACGCACACACACGCACGCACGCACACACACACACACACACACACACACACAGCGGTGGCAGCGGTGGCCGAACGGATAGCGGCGCGGTCTAGATACCGGAAGGTTCCCAGTTCGAATCAGCCGTCCGACACGTTAAAATTACCACCGCTGAAATGCCCTTGAACAAGGCATCAACCACTACGATGAAATGTGTTCTATGAGCAGGGCCTGGCTGGAAACAAGTTCTTGAGCTTAGCCCAGATACCCTGGGTAAATATAGATTTCATTTCATTTCATTTCATTTCACACACACCTTCTGTGCACAGTAGAATCACCTGAGTAAGAGTTATATAGTTCAATTGAAGCTATATAAAACGTACCATTATGTCAGAGTGCATGGCAGCCTGCTGTGTTACAAAATACTAACTATATAGCCTACATGCAGACAGTGGGTGGAGGAGGTGGTGGTGGTCATTACATCTATCATGTGTCTATACTCTCTTCCCCTGAGAAGAGACCCTGGTGGTGTCAGTACTCAGTACCTGCTGCCTCATATGCGCAAATCCCCCCTCCCTCCCCAAGCAGGCGAGCAGGGGGTTTCCCGTCTCCTCCTCCCCTCTCCTCTCCGTGAGCGGGTTGGTGATTGGTCTCCCACGCGGGAGCTCGGGGTTCGAATCCCCCATGATGTAATACTAATAAAACGACGATGGTAAAAATTAAACATCGAATTAAATTAATTGAATTGAAGCTTTTATAGCAATGATTTATTTTAGTGCGTGACCTTCTGTTCTATGTGGGCAAAATGCTATTAAACCACCGTCCACGAACCCTTTCCCCCCCAAATAAAAAATCTGCCCCGAGTCGGACTGTCGTTCGGAACAGTAGAGAGGAGAGATGCGGGGGGCGGGGCGGGGGTGCTGTATGTAACGCTAATGCATCGTGACTGTCCTGCTGCGTAAATCGAATCGGGGATTATTTATCATCACCGGCGAGGATATTATTGATCACATACAATCCAAAGCAGCTTAATTATTCAAATGAGACCGGATCGCATTTTAATTGTTCTAGAGAAAATAATACAGAGACAGAGAGAGAGGATGGGGGAGAGAGAGAGAGAGAGAGAGAGAGAGAGATGCGCGCTGCGCTGCGGCGGCGCGCGTTGGGGTTTTGAAGGGGAGGAAGGATGGATGGATGGAACTCCTCGATCCGTATTAGCTCTGATCCATAGCCCTATAATGCTTGATTCTAGCCCCGCAGAATCACGCGTTAGGGCTATGGACCAGAGCTATTAAAACTCCTCCGTGTATTTTAGCATCCTCCAGCATGCAGATGTTGTGCCAGCCTGCGTAAAAAGAAATAAGAAAGTGCATGTGCAGCCAACCAACCACACCACACATTATGAAAAACCACCAACCACCACCACAGTCCCACAACAACCCGACACACAGCAGCCAGCCAGCCCAGCCGATATACAGACATTTATAATGCAGCGAAAACAAACGTCTTATTTTCTTACTTGCCAAGTTCTTCGTAGACTTGGAATTCGTCTGTAAAACGCGTGCATGTGGTCGTTGCCATTATGGATGGTGGTGGTGATGATGATGATGCCGCAGATCTCTTAGCAGCAGCTCCTAGTAGAAATGCGTTCTTTTTTTCCGTGCGGAGGAGGACGACGTTGGCTGCTGTGGTGTGGTGGTGGTGGTTGGAATGGTGCTGTGTGTGTGTGTGTGTGTGGGGGGGGGGGGGCGCTGCATGCGATCTCCGCCCCCTCGAAACGCGTACAGTAGGCTACACCCCCCTCCTCCAGGCTCCCGTCTCTCTCTCTCTGTGTGTGTGTGTGTGTGTGTGTGTGTGTGTGACTGTGTGTGTGTGTGTGTGTGTGTGACTGTGTGTGTGTGTGTGTGTGTGTGTGTGTGTGTGTGTGTGTGTGTGTGTGTGTGTGTGTGTGTGTGTGTGTGTGTGTGTGTGTGTGTGTGTGTGTGACTGTGTGTGTGTGTGTGTGTGTGTGTGTGTGTGTGGGCGCTGCATGTAAACACTTGGATCTGTCCAAGCAAGACAATACACTAGTATAGCCTAGCAGCAGCCTACATTTTTTGTGCAACACAAAATGGGGCGCAGTGCCAGTGCAGTGCAGTGCAGTACAGAAAGTGCAGACAGTACAGTACAGTCCAGTGCAGTGCACAGTGCAGTGCGGAAAGTACAGACAGTACAGACCAGTGCAGTGCAGTTGCAGCGCAACACAGTACAGTGCAGTGCAGTGCAGTGCAGTTGCAGTGCAGTGCAGTGCAGCGCAGCACAGTGCAGTGCACAGTGCAGTAAAGTGCAGTGCAGTTGCAGTGCCTGTCCTATAGGCTAGCTGTATTTTATGGATGGTCTTTCTTGAGGTCTTTTAGGTCATGACCAAAGTGGTCATCGAGGGGTCCCAGGCCTATAGCCAGCCAGGTGGTCATCTTCAAAATGACTTAATAGGTCTATTATTAAATCAGTTTATCTGCTGCGTAAATTAGAAAAATCAGACCTGTCTGAAGTGAGTGGTGCTGTACTGTACTGTACTGTACTGTACTGTACTGTACTGTACTGTACTGTACAATCCCTCCTCCCTGGTCTGTGTGTGTCTGTGTGTTAGGCTGTGAAACAGTGACACTTGGTGGTGAACAAACGCTATTTTCGTGCTCGGACACAGGGACAGAGACACAGCCACACACATAGCTGTCTATAGGAGTGGTTGCACCACTCAAAATAGAGACGATCTCTAGGCCTAAAGCCCACATTGACGACCTGTAGATCTGTCGTTTTGGGGAAAAACATTTTTTATTTGTAGGGCTATTATTAAAATATTTAACACCAGCACAAATCTTTGCACTTATGGGGTGCATACATTGGCCCCAAGTCTTTTAAATTGGGGGTCCTTCCTTGGTCCAACGTCAGGACCCATTTAAAAGTACAAACAGTAATAATCAGGAAAACAATCCAATATTTTTTTCCGAAACAAATGTGAAAATATATATGCGTTGCAAAACTTGTAGATGGACTATTTTTTCAATAGGGCTTCAATAACGTATTGTACTATTTTTGTAAACCTACAAGAAACTATAGCTCAGTGGCAGTGCTGTCAGCACAACTGCTTGTATTCATCTGATAGAAAACAGTGAGACTTTAAAACATGGTTCTCTTCTCTGTGTTCTTTCTCTCTGTCTTCTTCTTTCGTGTTTCATCCTCAAATGTCCAAACTCAGTATCATGTAGCCACGCCCTTGTATCTGGTTCCAATTGGACGAGGCCGGCCTCCGAAGGTACTCTGTACAAGGGGGCAGGTCAGGTGTTATGTGTTCGGCAGACTGCTCTGTCTGTCAAGCCTCACTTCTTCATAACTGATTGTACCTTTGCCAGCGTTGTAGGTTCCCTTCTTCAACGCCATCACCTGGGTCACACATGTAGCGGTGCGGTGGATACGGGCAGACTTCCAGGTTGTCGCTATAGCCACTTCTGGACAAGTCGGGAGGCCGGCCAGGACAATTCCCATGCCAGGACTGGCAGGTATAGGACACAGTAAATGGGTTTCAGGCAGCCAGCCAGTTATGATTCGAAGAGAGTTGTTGATTACAGTATCTACCTTTTTTGACATGTGAGGCGCTCCTACACCAGACTGGGGCACAGTATTCAGCTGCAGAGATAGACCAGGGCTTGGGTGGGAATTCGTAGTGTGATGTAAGCCAATAATGAACGTAATTCTCAAAGTGGCGGCGTACAGGGGGTGAGGGACCACAACGGAAACAAGCCCTCAGGGCTTTTTGTGGTATTATTTTTAGCATTACTTGTGTAATTGTCTGTATACGTACTATTTGCAATTTGTTGATATTCATCTTTTGGATCTCAAAGCTGAAATGTTTGTGAAGCATTGCTGCAGCAGAGGATTTAGTTCCTGCCTCCTGTCTCATCTACAAGCTCAGACTGGTGGTACAAGTCCGTTATATCACTCACTGTGACATTAAAGCCTGATTTATATTTCATCCAGGGACGATTAAGACCTCATGGAGGCCCCTGGCCAGTGATATTTTTCAGGGGCCACCCACACGGTACCCAGAAAGGACAGTTGGGTGGGCGGGCACGAAAAAAACACACCACTCAAGTTGTAAAGCATGGGTCAAGAAAGCACCTTTTCTTCAATAAATCAGTGCTATTGTTTGTCTGAACACTCTTTGTTATGTCTGTGTGTGGGGAATTAAAAGGCGCTTCTGACTAAACCATTGGTCCTCGATCGGTCAAAACCACATTTAACTCCAATTCAGGTTTTATGAGGGTCTCCAACCCCTCCCATGCACAGCTTTGTGTGTTTGTGTGTATATGAACATGGAATGCCTCTGCTCGGCTGAGCACGGAATGTGATGTATGATGATAAGAGCGCCCCTCAAGTTCACATCACATGTGTGATTTTGTTTCACCTGTCTGACTTCCTACTCTGATCCAGTGGCGTGCACAGACATTTAGAGGGGCGGGTGCTCAAGTGAAAAAAGGGCACCTTGTGCAGCGTGTGGAACCGGCCGGTTGCCTTAATAGTGTGAGATTTATAGATTTTGGGACCTAAATAATATATTAGAAGCTTTTTTATCAATAATTGATCAATGTCACCATGGTCCACATACTGTACACTGTAAAAAATAAATTAAAAAGCTTTTTTTTTCTTTTTCAAATGGGCACATTTGTCCAGAGGAAAAAGGGCAGGGGGTGCTCTAGCACCCCCTCGTGTCTATCTGTGCACGCCACTGCTCTGATCAATGATGGACAAAACAACTCCACATTCATGTTCAACACCTCCTAACTCCAGTTGAGCTGGATTTGGGCTCATAGTTCACAGCCTATACTCTCCTACACACTGTTGTATGGGTTCTCAAATATATGCTTCTAGGTTGAGGCCTGGAGTGGAGACACGCACGCGCACGCACGCACGCACGCACGCACGCACGCACGCACGCACGCACGCACGCACGCACGCACGCACGCACGCACGCACGCACGCACGCACGCACGCACGCACGCACGCACGCACGCACGCACGCACGCACGCACGCACGCACGCACGCACGCACGCACGCACGCACGCACGCACGCACGCACGCACGCACGCACGCACGCACGCACGCACGCACGCACGCACGCACGCACGCACGCACGCACGCACGCACGCACGCACGCACGCACGCACGCACGCACGCACGCACGCACGCACACACACACACACACACACACACACACACACACACACACACACACACACACACACACACACACACACACACACACACACACACACACACACACACACACACACACACACACACACACACACACACACACACACACACACACCGAGAGAGAGAGGGGTGAAAACATAATCTCAGTGTTGTGATTTAGTTTGACCTCATGAGTCTCCATCTAAACCAAAGGGGTGGTGGGTGAGCTGAGTGACGTCGTGCTCGCAGAGAACCAGAGCATTGCACATACTGTACAGTCTAGTTTATTAGACACACACAAAGAAAAATATACAGTATGAACAGTCAGCGGATATAAGACATTTGAGGATGAAACACAAAAGAAGAAGACAGAGAGAAGAGAACCATGTTTTTAAAGTCTCACTGTTTTCTATCAGATGAATACAAGCAGTTGTGCTGACAGCACTGAGCTACAGTTTCTTGTAGGTTTACAAAAATAGTACAATATGTTATGAAGCCCTGTGTTATGAAAAAAATAGGAGCCCATCTACGACTACAAGTTTTGCAACGCATATATATTTTCACATTTTCATTTGTTTCTGAAACTATTTGGAAAAGATATTGGATTGTTTTCCTGATTATTACTGTTTGTACTTTTAAAAAACACTGTGCCCTCATCCTTTTTCTTGGAAAAAGAAAAACGGTCCATGCTAGTCCATGCTAGTGAATCAGCTGATGCCAGATTCCATTAGCTGACACAGTGCAGGTGCACCGAGATCTGCTGCTTAATGACACACAGGCAGTGAAGGAGGACACGAAACATACTTAATGACACACAGGCAGTGAAGGAGGACACGAAACATACTTAATGACACACAGGCAGTGAAGGAGGACACGAAACATACTTAATGACACACAGGCAGTGAAGGAGGACACGAAACATACACCGGCATAATTGAGTTTTCCATCAACAATATCATATTATTGGGCTTTAATGCATGATTGGAATGACACATTCTTCCACCACATGCTCACATGTGGGAGCCTGCGGTTCTCACATATAGCAACAGGGTGACGTACACTCTGAAAACACTACACGAAAGCCAGCTCAGTGTTGTCATCACAGCTGCTAGTATCGATCTGACAGAAAACAGTGATGGTTCTGTGTTCTCTCTGTAATGTAATGAAATCTAATGAACTGATTGGAGGTCAGTAGAGCGAGCATTGGGTTCTCAGAGTGGCGTCGACTCCGGGGACCCCAGCAAAAAAAAATATATATATATATATATATATATATACTAATGCAGCATTTCACCAAAATAATCACATTTGAACTGGGTTTGGGTCCTGAGGAGACTCGTTTGGGAACCACTGATAGAAAATAATACATTTATCAGCACAACAGCTTGGCTTTCTCTATTAACAATTAATTTAACGTTTTCTCCTGTGCGATTGTGCCCCCTAGTGGATTGCATTCATCCCTGCACTGATTGATGTTTGTTGATGACACAAGAAATGACACAAGAAACACTTTCCTGGGGGTTTTCGGTGTGCAATATGTGTTTTTAGATTTTAGTCATGGCGCCATATTCATGACCAAAATGTGTCATGAAAATGTGGTCTCACTTCCTTCCTGGACTACAAGTCACTACAAAGCATTATGGTCATTGTAGGCATTCAACAGTCCAGTCAAACCCTAGACAGATACACAGGCCAATGAGGCCATAGGGTGCAAATTTCCAAATTGTGCTATAGCCTATAGGCTACTGTTATCTAGGCCTACTACAAATACTATTAATATTGAGTGACTGCAGTTTCTTCCAGCGATGAAAATGTGGTGTGTGTGTGTGTGTGTGTGTGTGTGTGTGTGTGTGTGTGTGTGTGTGTGTGTGTGTGTGTGTGTGTGTGTGTGTGTGTGTGTGTGTGTGTGTGTGTGTGTGTGTGTGTGTGGTTGGGGGGTTAAAGGATGAATTAATGCCTTATTAAAATCCCATAAGAGGGCACTTTTGGACAAAAAATAGCTGATATACAAGCTCACAACGTTGTGAGCTTGTATATTCTCCTGAATGCTGCCTTCTGGCATGGCAAGGAAAGGAGAGGAGGGCATTTGCATTTCTCTCACCATAGTAAATGCTGCATTCATGGTCTGGAAAGCTGAAGCTGTCTATGTGTGCACGTCCCTGATGTTGAATATTACAATTTACAATTTAGGCATTTAGCAGACGCTCTTAATCCAGAGCGATTTACATTAGGCAAGAACAAAAGTATGGGAATACATCACATATATAACATGCATTTATCAAGAAACATGCGTAAGCTAAGAACGTAACTAGAACATATCTATATAATGACACTATACATATTAACTATACATATATACTATGTATTCAACCATATAGGCCTAATATTGCCAATCATTTTGTTTTTACCAAGCCAATAATTTGATGACTGCATGGCAGCCTCTCCTGTAGGAGACTCAAGTGATCACCTGCATAATTTGAGTCAATGAGCTCATCAAATTATTGGCTCAGATTTTCAAGGTTTAATGGGGTGTGTAATTGTCACTAATTGATAGAAAATACGTTTTTTTTATTTGTTTTTTATTTGTATTTTATTTGTTACATACAGTACAGAAGCGTATAGCATCCATTGGACCACTCGGGCACACAGGCCCAGTCAATTGAGAGCTTGTCCAGTCTAGCTTCTAAAATACGGGGGTGAAAAAAACAACAAAAATCAACAAAAGATAGCCTACATTGGCAGTAACCTCGCATCACCAGACTCCTCCTATCTCACCTCGGAGTGACATTGGCAGCCTCTCACTCTGTCTGCATGCAAATTTCTGTTGTAGCCAACGTGTCCAAAATTACACCAACCACAGCAAGCCCCCTTTGTTTTAAATCGTCCCGTTTCGTCCCAGTCAACATTTGAATCAACGCTACCGGCTGGTATATATGTATACTTGAGCAAGTTCAGTGACTTTCTTCCATCACTTGCTCACATTGAGCAGAGGGTTCAGAGTGGTAGTGGGTGCAGACACAAGGCTGTCACATTGAGCAGAGGGTTCAGAGTGGAAGTGGGTGCAGACACAAGGCTGTCACATTGAGCAGAGGGTTCAGAGTGGAAGTGGGTGCAGACACAAGGCTGTCACATTGAGTAGACCAGGGCAGTGGTTCCCAAAGTGGGATCCGGGGACCCCCAAGGGGTCCTTGAGGGAGTTCCAGGGGGGACCGAGCTTAATGGTACAATTTGGAACCAAATGGACCATTATGGGTCTGTAACTCAGAGAGTGTACAAATGGAACCAAATGAACCCTAACGGGTCCATTTGGTTCCATTTGTACGCTCTCAGAGTTGAATTAGCATTGATTTTACAATATAAATTGGGGGTCCCAGAGACAGAAATGCTATTAAATGGGGGTCACGAGACTAATGCATGTCAAACTGGGGGTCCTTGAAATTAAACGGGTTGAAAATCATAACATAACAATCTTCTTTTATTGGGGTCCCTGGCGTATCTTTTCAAATGGGGGTTCCACGGGCTAATTAGTGTCAATTTGGGGGTCCTTGACATGAAAAGGTTTGGGAACCACTGGACTAGGGTACAGAGTGGTAGTGGGTGGACACAAGGCGCTCACATTGAGTAGACTAGGGTACAGAGTGGTAGTGGGTGGTCCCAAGGCTGTCACATTGAGTAGACTAGGGTACAGAGTGGTAGTGGGTGGTCCCAAGGCTGTCACATTGAGTAGACTAGGGTACACAGTGGAAGTGGGTGGACACAAGGCTGTCGCTGATGCCGCTGTAGAACGGTGCCATGCTGGTGCGAAGCCTGCTCTGCCTCCACTCTTCATGTGAGGTGTAGTGTGTGACCTCACCAGCAGGGGGCCTGCAGGCAGCTCTGATAGAGGGCACTGATGATGATTTCTTGCAGACCGTCTTCCTCTTGTGGCGTTTCACTTTGAAGCGGATGCCGCTGCTGACGCTGTGCTGCTGCTGACCACCACTCTTCACTTTGGACGCAGCGTTACGCCTCACAGCATTTTCCACCTATAAAAATACAATGATAAATAAGACATCCCATTAAGCATAACAGTTAAAACACACAGCATCAGATTCTAGACATGTAAAAAAGGGTTGGGGTTCACAAAAAGGTTAGTCACATGTGTGCCAAGGGCGCAGCTATGGGTGGGCCAGGGTGGTCCCTAGACCACCCATCAATTTTGGGGATTTAAAAAAAAATATAAATCAAATAAAAATGTTTGGGCTAATACAAATCATCTCTAGGGGGTTCCGGTCTTTGGTTCCTGCCACTAAGCTGGTGGAGGTATAGTAGTAGCCTACATAATCATACTATGTTTTGGGGGTCAATCAACGGCATGAAAAAGTTTGAGGATTACTGATTTAGAAGGCATTTGTAGAATCGGCCTCAGGTCCTAATTAATTAATTACAATTTACAATTTAGGCATTTAGCAGACGCTCTTAATCCAGAGCGATTTACATTAAGCAAGAACAAAAAGCATGGGAATACATCACATATATAAACAGCATTTATCAAGAAACATGCGTAAGCTAAGAACGTAACTAGAACATATCTATATATATAATGACACTATACATATAAGCTATACATATATATTATACTATGCTGTACTGTTATTGTGCTGTCTACATGACATGCTATAAGTCTGTTTCAAATGCTATCTAAGGTCACATTCCCACCTAATACTTCGGTAGACTCGATGCGAATGGGAGGAGAATTGGGACTTCTTGCATATTTAATTTGCTGCGGGTTGCCTTCACACTGTCATCCGCAGCTATTGGAAACGCAGCAGGGGGACCTTTATCAATGTGTTCCATTCATAAACTATAGCCTACACAGTGAAATCTATGGTGATACAATTATACTCATAACGTGCATGTGTCGTGCCGTCTGGGACTGGACCCCCCCCCCCCCCCCCCCCCCCTCTCTCTCTCTCTCTCTCTCTCTCACACTATACGCACGCAGCCACGCACTGTTCTTTTGGGCATGGAGGCACAGCGCTGAGCGCACTGATATAACAGACAGCAGCGCAAAATGTTTACAAGTTTATCGAGATAAAAGTCCCTACTCCCCAGTCCCCACACAGTGACAGCACTCCATGTTTACGGCACGCACAGACAGACATACAGACAGAATATTCTGTAGGCTATAATACACAGCAGTGTTTTTATGTGTTTCCTTAAGCAATTGATTAATGTACTCGTCCTAATTTCGATCAGGGCTTCAGACTCATTCCTCCACGTCTATCCACGGTAACGGGACATCTTTGCGCTGCGTAAAATATGCCTTCTCCGTCTCCAACTGTGTTCAGCTCCTCACCCGCCACATTGTTTGCTTCATTTCCTTTATTTACTGCGGATTGCATTCACACCTGCACCGAATCGTAATCTAGTGCGATTGGAAGCGAAGTGAAACCCCCGTTTTTGCTCGGAGTAGAATGCGGTTCTTTGATACGCATTAGGATTCGAATGAGCCTTCACACCTGCCAAACGAAGTGCACTTTCTGACAATGCGCAGCAGGATTCGTTTTAATCGCAGCAAAGCTTTCTGGTGTGAATGTCACCTAAGGTGACATTCACACCAGTGCAGGTGTGAATGCAATCCGCAGTAAATAAAGGAAATGAAGCAAACAATGTGGCGGGTGAGGAGCTGAACACAGTTGGAGACGGAGAAGGCATATTTTACGCAGCGCAAAGATGTCCCGTTACCGTGGATAGACGTGGTCGAATGAGCACTGAAGCCCTGATCGAAATGAGGACGAGTACATTAATCAATTGCTTAAGGAAACACATAAAAACACTGCAGTGTATTATAGCCTAGAGAATATTCTGTCTGTCTGTGCGTGCCGTAAACATGGAGTGCTGTCACTGTGTGGGGAGTAGGGACTTTCATCTCGATAAACTTGTAAACATTTTGCGCTGCTGTCTGTTATATCAGTGCGCTCAGCGCTGTTCCTCCCATGCCCAAAAGAACAGTGCGTGGCTGCGTGCGTATAGAGAGAGAGCGAGAGAGAGAGAGAGAGGGGGGGGGGGGGGTCCAGTCCCAGACGGCACGACACATGCACGTTATGAGTATAATTTGAATCAATTTTGATCACCATATATTTCACTGTGTAGGCTATAGTTTATGAATGGAACGCATTGATAAAGGTCCCCCTGCTGCGTTTCCATAGCTGCGGATGACAGTGTGAAGGCAAAACGCAGTAAATTAAATATGCAAGAAGTCCCAATTCTCCTCCCATTCGCATCGAGTCTACCGAAGTATTAGGTGGGAATGTGACCTAAGTCTAAAATACTGTCTAAGGGGGTAGGGTATTAATTGATTGAACCAGAGACACATGTAGGCCTATATAAACCGTATACCGGTACATACCATCCATAGGATTGAACCAGAGACACATGTAGGCCTATATAAACCGTATACCGGTACATACCATCCATAGGATTGAACCAGAGACACATGTAGGCCTATATAAACCGTATACCGGTACATACCATCCATAGGATTGAACCAGAGACACATGTAGGCCTATATAAACCGTATACCGGTACATACCATCCATAGGATTGAACCAGAGACACATGTAGGCCTATATAAACCGTATACCGGTACATACCATCCATAGGATTGCAGCAGCGTGAACGCAGCACGATGGACCCTGCCCTGCGCCAACACAACTGCATCCTGTCGTCTCAACATCTCCGCCCTTCGTCAGCAGAGCCCAGGCAGTGGAGGACCAGGAGGACTCGTCCATCTGGGTCGGTCCAACGCTCGCCTCCAGATACACAAAGCTGCCGTGCGTGTGCATCAGCACGGTGCCGACTTTGCCTTGGACAAGATGATGTAACCCGGCCTCTGCGTTTCTCATGGCGTTGCCGTCCACCTTGGCCGCCATTTCAGAGTAGTATAAAAACATTTTCTCTGTGGTCACGTCGGGCCATTCGGTCCTGTCGTCCGATTCCTCCCATGTGTGTAGCGTGGACGGATGTGGGAAGGTCAGAACACCACCGTCCATCGTAAGATGAGTGGACGAATGTTCCCATTTCACTTGTTGCATGGTTAAAAAAACAGTTACAAACACACACGTACACTACACTATAATTATATAGGCCTACCACACACACACACATAAACCTGTTCTGGTAAAGCAGGTATCAAGCTGGCTGCAGGCAGTGGCTGCCACAGGACGTCTGCACTCACTCACTTCCACAAATAAATGTGAGAGGAAATGTGGTCATCACGGCTGAAGACTGAGGCACCACCTATATATGCGAGAGAGGGTCGTTGAAGGCCTTATAATGCAAATGGTTGGGTGTGGTCTTGTCTATTGTTATCATTAAGTATCTGTCTCTCTCTCGCTCTCAAACAGCATTTAGGGGCGGCTGCAATTCAAAACAGGCCCATGTAAAAAAGTCCCCCCTACTTGTCCATACTGTACATGTTTTTCCCTTTTTTCCTTTCTTTAACTGTATATGATGATTTCCCTTTTTTCATAGAAGTGTATATTTGAGCCTGATGTAAACAAGTAGTGCATTTTCTGGTATGAACTGCCATTCAGTCAAACTGTGAATACAAATTTCAATTAAACGGGTCAAGTACTTACATGGGAAGTCTTTGAAATTGGTCCAAGAGAGAACTGCAGGGTGGTCAGTGGGACAGATGTAGCCATTTCATAACTTGGCATGGAGGACAAACTGTAAGCACAAATCTGGCAAAAAATAAAGAAAGAAGAAATATCAGAGAGGGTGGTTGGGGGGGGGGGGGGTGTACCACAAATAGGCCTACAGAAATCTGACATTAGAATATATTTGATTGGGAAGATTGACTCCACAAACCCCACAAATATTTGTACACCATTGTACCCAGACCCTGCACTCTTTGTAAAAAGTGTGTTTGACTATAAACTCCATGAAGGCAAACTTTTAATATGTGATAATATATACCGTACAAGGGACTAATAAAAACACACACAAATCTGAGATTTGAGCGGTTACGTTCATCAGGATTTGTTTCAACTTTATTTCCTCTCCTCCATATTTGTGTGTGTGAGAGTGTGTGTGTGTGTGTGTGTGTGTGTGTGTGTGTGTGTGTGTGTGTGTGTGTGTGTGTGTGTGTGTGTGTGTGTGTGCGCGCGCACACGCGCGTGCGTGCGTGTACGCATCGACAGACTAGCACCAGAAACAATTCAGTCAACAATGGACTTTGAATCATTGACCTACAACATTAATGTAAATAAAGATGCCTGCATCTTGTCCACATAAGGAGCAGATTGGTGACATTAACATACCCAAGTGGATGCAAGAATGTAAACCACAAAGGTTTACAAGCAACTTTGCTCCGATAAATTGACCATTTAATACACCACATCCAAGCCATGTCCCTGGCTGTGGAATTAGACAGCTTTTACATGCTGTTATGACAACTGAGTCTAGATACCGGGTGTGATTTTTATTTACTACGTCTACATTCCCACTGATCCTAGAAGATTCAAGACATGTTTAATCTCATGGTTACTTGACCTCTGTGTTTTCTCTCTGCAAAAAATAAAAACTACGACACATTACTATTGTAATTTCTCCTGGGTAATTGGGCCATTTAACTTAGATGGACGTATTTACTATAGCCTATTGTGGAAAAGTCTAATTTTACCAGATTTAAATTAAGCACTGTATGCAATGACCCAGTGTCAGAGCAGCCAGACACATAGTGTGGATTCACTCACGCCTCCTCTTAGCAGGGAAGAGGCATGAGTGTGTATGTCTGGTAAAGCCAGGCCTGCTTGCACAAGAGTAACAAGGCAGTCAACAATGGACTTTGAATAATTTATTCAAGTCCCCCGACAACAATAGATACCTGTGCCGCCCGTCCATTGGCTCCGTGTCCATTCTCTCCCATTAGGCATGCAAATGTCTGGCTTTGTCCTCATTGGGCAGGTAGAAAAGGTGCACAGAGGGGAGCATTGAGCACTCATCCGTACTACACTACACGATGACACCACCAGCTAGGAAGAGCTCCACCATGAAGACGCTACAGCAGAGCCCAGCGCCAGGAGGACCTACCGAGGCGGTACAGGACAGCAGCGCTGCAGGTGAACAAAAGCAGATGGCTGATGCAAGACGAGTTTTGACGGCCATCCTATCCACTGTTAGGTTACTTTCATTCCAGGGAATGTCCATTACCGGAGAATCAGAAGATGATGGTGACAATTTCAGCCCGTTTATAAGATTGAGATCGAGAGATATCCCAGAGCTGCAAGCATGGCTGGATCGTAAGGACAGTGAATGGGTTTCTCCTGACATCCTTAACGAAATGACAGAAATGATGGCTGATGATGTGCTGAGAATACTTCTTGAAGAAGTACGGTCTGCTGAGCATTTCTCTGTGATCATGGAGGAGGTAGATGACAATGACTGGGAAAAGAGAAAATTGTCTGTCTGTATTCGTTTTGTGACCGAAAAGATGGAGACAGAGGAACCTTTTGTTGGATTTCAGCAGACATCAGAAACAACAGCAGACTCATTCTTCCAGCTGTTAAAAGACGTCTTGATGAGATTCTCACTGCCAATCAGCAAATGCAGAGGACAATGTTATGACGGAGTTGCGGATCTCTCTGGTATCCAAACCGGTCTACAAGCCCGCGTGCAGGAACTGGAGCCCAGAGCACTGTACATGCACTGC
Organism: Electrona antarctica; assembly: GCF_951216825.1. Lineage (NCBI taxonomy): Eukaryota > Metazoa > Chordata > Actinopteri > Myctophiformes > Myctophidae > Electrona > Electrona antarctica. The sequence goes on along the minus strand of NC_136797.1, from coordinate 6,602,100 downwards.
ACCGCACAGGTTCTGAATTTAGTTGTTCAGGACGTTGCCCATCATCGCTGCGGCAATGCGTGGAGTATTTTGGGAGTTGTTCGTGACTTAATGACAGTTATAACACTGACCAAAGATTTGCCAGAGCGACCTGCCTGGTTTGAGGAGCACCAAGGCAAAGACTCACCTTCTTTGAGACCCCTGTTCCGCGCACACACAACCATGGACACGGCCTTGTTACAATCCATTTCTTCCAACTACAGTGAGCTAATGGATTTTCTTGAGGACCTGTCTTGTAAAGAAGATGGAGGTGACGCAGGATATAAAGCCGGTTGTCTGGTTTCGCAACTGATGGAGTTTAGCACATTTTTCTCGTTGCAACTCATGCTCAAAACGTTCTCACGCATGGACACAGTCAATGCCGAACTCCAAGACCACCCCTTGCAGTTTCAGAAAGCTGGACAGATGGTGGACACACTCAGAGAAGACATCATGTCTCTTCGTGAAGGATTTCAACCATTTTGGGAAAGCACTACTGCAGCAGCAAATGACCTGAACTTGGAGAGCCCAGCTGTGGAAGATGGAGGTGCTCCTCCACACACCGTCCAAACACCAGAAGAAATGTACAGACAGCAATACGTTGATGTCATCGACACAGCATCAGCATCCCTGAACTGCAGATTGAGTGCTTCTGTATTCAAACACATGCAAGATGTCGAGGACTTTGTGGTCGGAAAGGGCGATTGCAAACGCATAGTGCAGTTCTATGGGAACGATTTTGATGAAGTCAGGCTGACACTGCATCGTGACATGTGCATGGACATGGCAACGCGAAAAGGAGTTGGCCTGTCCACTTTTCACGACATAGTTGAGTTCTTGAAAGGCGACATGGGAGACTACTTCAGATCTACGTTACCAGAGATCACAAAACTAGTGAAACAAGTGCTGACTGTCCCTGTAACTGTAACATCATGCAGCTCAGAAAGGTCCATTTCAGGCCTAGAGAGACTCGGAGAGTATCTGCAGTCATTAGCCAGAATGGGGGAAGCAAGACCCAATCACCTTGCTCTGTTAAGATGTCACAAGGATGTGGCAAAGGAGCTGGACCTGGATGTCATAGCCAATAAGTTCATCAATCGCACAGCTGCAAGACGGAACACCTTCCTCATAAAGAAGATGTGAATGGTAAGTGAAATACAAATCTTTGATTTTTACTGCATGTACTTGTATGCTTTGTTCAAGTGTCTTTGTCTTATAGGCTGTAATTCACTGTATATAGCAATAGCGTTTGTATCAGAACCATGGAGACAAGTTGTTGTCCTTTCATGGTTGTAATATTTTTCCTTCTTTCCATTTTCTATCTTCATTTTTTAGCAATCCATGATCCAGATAGCAGCACCGACTCGAGGGAGTGAAGGCACAGTCAACGAGAGGGAGAGAGTGACAACTGACAAGGTGGCCACACGTCACAAAAAGGGACAATGCCAATTGCTGTACATGCCCCACCAAGAGTGCACACTTGTGGGGTGGTGTATGGATGCAAACTAGGCCTACAGACTTCAGTTACTTCATTCAAGGAAACAATCAGCAGCGATTCACAATCGTCACTCTGCGGATAGTGCCACTGCTCTGCTGTTCAACCGAAAATAATCAAAATTCAGGTCATCATTTAGGTTTGCCAGGAAACGCACCTAAATACGCATGATGTATTTTTGTGCTGGTTTATTGCTAGTGAACAGAAGTGATATAAATCACCCTGATTATTTGAATTTAAAATTCATTTATTTTTATTATAACATTTTGATTGGCCTAATAATTTGTTTTTATTTTATAACACTTCATTTTACATTTGATCATTTTTAAGTATTTGTTTTGAATATTTTATGTTCTCATTGTTTTGCTACTTTATTGCATTGACACTTCAGGGGAAATAAACTGTTAAAATCTGCCAACTGTGTGCCTTGCCATATCACTTGATTATGTTTGGTCGTAGTAGGTTACATACTACTCTCACTGACAGGGGTGTGACAGTGAGACAATTGAAATATGAAAAGCATGTTATATAAGCGTTCTGCTAGTGCTTGTAGCACATGTATTTTGTGAGATCATCAATACATGCCTTCTTTCATAATGTTGGTGCATTGGCTTAAATTACTTTGTGGGTTGGGGTTGAGCAAATGCAAAAAAGATCAGTGCCTACTAACTATTTTGAGTCAGTTCTGAGGTTTCAATACCAGTTGTATTGCCTGTCACTGCTTTTAGCCTTGTTAACCACTGACTCACTTCAACCCGATTATTGTCCCATATTCTGTCCCAAATCAAAAGTAGAATATCTGCAAGCCAACAGTTTCGAGCGTGTAAATATTCTACTATTTTTGGAATTTGAATCCAGAAGAGAGCAACCAGTCCCCATAGTGGTTGAATCCAGAAGAGAGCAACCAGTCCCCATAGCAGTGGTTTTCAAAGTGGGGTCCAGGCGCTTTCACTACACTTTAGTTTTTAAAATGTCCAATACTTTATATGTTTACTCCACTACTACATCTCAGAGGCAAATTGTATTTTTGTATTCTTTTTTATTGCAGATTGAAAAGGCCCTCAGCTCTGAACTCGGTAGAATCTGCACCTGGCTCGATGATAACTAACTTTCACTACACCTGGATAAACTGAATCCATTCTCTTTGGATCGAATAGTAATCTCAGCAATATAATGGGTAAATGGTAAATGGTGCCTTTATCCAAGGCGCTTTACAGAGATTGTGCATTACATTCACCCATTCACACACACTTCATACACCGATGGCAGCGGAAACCATGCAAGGCACCAACTAGCACATCGGGAGCAATTAGGGGTTCAGTGTCTTGCTCAAGGACACTTCGACAGTAAATCTGGGGGAGCCCGGGTTCGAACTGGCAACCTTGCGGTTACCATCCAGGCACTATACCCCTGAGCCACCGCCGCCTATAAGTGACAATATTATCACAAGAAAATATGAAATTACCTACCTAGGCTCCATCCTGGGGGAAATACCCTAGGATCCCTCAAATACAAAAAATCAACTCAAATACAAAAATACCTTGAAGACCCAGGAGCCCTCAAATACACGGTTTCTTCGACTATAGTATGCACCATATGGTACCACACAGCACATCAAAGGCCATTAAAACAAGGCTCCAGACATCCCAAAACAAATGTGGCCTTACTCTCAGAACCCACCTCACCCCTGCCCATTTTGATAGGCTGGAATGGCTCAGGGTTGACGACAGAGTACAGGATTGAAGAGAGGGAGAAAGATCATGGCTGACCCCTCCCACCCTGGCCACGGCCTCCTCACCCTGCTCCCCTCTGGGAGACGGTTGCGGCTGCCGAAGGCTACAAAAGTCCGCCACAGACTGAGCTTTTTCCCCTCAGCCGCCAGGCTGCTAAATGACTCTGGTTTCCCTCCCACCCCGGCCCCCTAGGGAGTGTCACCGGACATGTTTGCACTATGCTCCATAAACTCTGCACTTTATATTTATACTTCCTGCACAGTGTTGCATTTGTGTTGTTGTTATTTTTGTTATATGTGAAAAAAGGAATAAGGAATGCACACACAGGAATTGAAGTCCACACCCACAACACCAGAGGGAGTGCAACGAACCATGTACAACCCAGATTCGGCACAAACAAGGGACTAAATTATTTTCGCTCCTATGCCACCAAAATGTGGAACGCCCTACCAACTGTCATTAAGACATGCGAATCCCTTGACTCTTTCAAAACCGCTCTCAAAGGGCACCTATGGACGGCTGCAATTCGAAACTGGCCCCTGTAAAATCGGAATCCCTCAAACACGAACGCAAGGACAACACAAGAGACGGTCGCGGCCACACAGCCAACTCAAGGTATGGCCACTGAGCCGAATTGGGGACCCAACACAAGGACAACACAAGAGACGGTCACGGCCACACAGCCAACTCAAGGTACGGCCACGGAGCCGACTTGGGGACCCAACACAAGGACAACACAAGAGACGGTCACGGCCACACAGCCAACTCAAGGTACGGCCACGGAGCCGACTTGGGGACCCAACGCAGCTCCTCCAAGGAAAACAAACAAATTAACGGAGCTGAATGTGAATCCCCCCCACCGCCCACCCCTTTTTTTCCCCCTCACTGTATATGTTTCTTTTCCCTTTTTACCTCCTTTATGATGAATTCCTGTTCTGTCTGTAGAAGTGTCTATTTGTACGTCTCTAAATGTTTTGATGATTTGAACATGGTGGACCCTATTGGAAACAAGTGTAATGCTTAATTGGGTCGTCCACTCACAGTTAACAGCCTTTGTATTGAGTTTGTGCTTGAAATGTACTGTAATTCTGCAAACTGTTAATAAATTCTTCAATCAATCAATCAAAACACGCTAATGTCAAAACAAATTCCTATGTGTTTTACACAATGGCAAATAAAGGCATCTGAATCTGAAGCAACTTGCAATGGGTCACTACACCACTAAGATACCCATGTACTGTATGTATGTATACCCGTCAAAATACTTCCTTAATGTCAACAAAGTCCAGAGGGAGTTCAACAAACCACATGCAAACCCAGATTCATTCAGCTCAAACAAGGGGTTAAATTAATTTCCTTCCTATGCCACTAAAATGTGGAACGCCCTACCATCAGCCTTTAAGAAATGTGAAACCCTAGACTCCTTCAAAACCCCCCTCCCATGTAAAAAAAAAAAAAAGGTCCCCCCTACTTGTCCATACTGTACATGTTTTTCCCTTTTTTCCCTTTCTTTAACTGTATATGATGATTTCCCTTTTTTCATAGAAGTGTATATTTGAGCCTTTTCTGGTTTTAATCCTGGTAGCAGTTTTTGTATGGACCTGTATACCCAATGCCATTCTACACACTGTGAATTAAAATTTCAAGGTCAAGTACTTACATGGGAAGTCTTTGAATTTGGTCCAAGAGAGAACTGGGTGGTCAGTAAATGGTAAATGGTGCATTTATATAGCGCCTTTATCCAAGGCGCTTTACATAGATTGTGCATTACATTCACCCATTCACACACACATTCATACACCGATTGCGGCGGAAGCCATGCAAGGTACCAACCAGCACATCGGGAGCAATTTTGGGGTTCAGTGTCTTGCCCAAGGACACTTCGACATGTAGACAGGAGGAGCCGGGATTCGAACCGCCGACCCATGGATCATTGGACGACCTGCTCTACCTCTTGAGCCACAGTCGCCCCATATTGAGCCACAGTCGCCCCTAGTCAGTGGGACAGATGTAGCCATTTCATAACGTGGCATGGAGGACACAAACTGTAAGCACAAATCTGGCAAAGAAGAAGAAAGAACAGAGAGGGTGAGTGTGCCACAAATAGGCCTACAGAAATCTGACATTAGAATATATTTGATTGGGAAGATTGACTCCACAAACAAATATTTTAGAATAGTTGTAGCCTATAGGCTATAAGCTCTTATAATTAATACCATCTTACCCATGACCCAGCAACATTTTAATATACCGGTATGTGATACTATATACCGTACAAGAGACTAACTATGACACTTTAAAAAAAGAATCTGAGATCTGAGCGGTGATGGTCTTCATCAGGAAGACCATACAATCAAAACATCTCTTATTTTGAGGGGCGCAAATACCCTCCTATATTCAGCTATAGTCTAGTGTAGATTCTTGTCCTAACACAAACATTAAATGCCATTGACAATGAAGGGAAAATGCATATGTGGACGAGCAAATTGTCTATTTTTTGTTTTACGTCAAGTCTACATTCCCACTTTCAAGACATTTTTAATCTCATGTGAGCACCCACGGTTGTGTTTTCTGTCTGCAAAAAAGAAAAACTATGACACATTACTATTGTAATTTATTGGGCCATTTCACTTAGATGGATTTATTTACTATATTGTGGAAAAGTCTAATTTGACCAGATTTAAATTAAGCACTGTGTGCAATGATAAAATGACCCAGTGCCAGAGCAGCCAGACACATAGCGTGGATACACTCACGCCTCCTCATAGAGGCGTGAGTGTGTAGCCCTATAGGCCTATGTGTCTGGTAAAGCCAGGCCTGCTTGCACGAGATTCAGTCAACAATGGACTTGATGCATGCAGCATGAATGTAAATAAAGATGCCTGCATCTTGTCCACAATGGAGCAGATTGGTGGCTTTAACATAACCTCCTCTAAGTGGATGCAAGAATATAGACGGCTTTGCTCTGATAAATTCACCAATTAACACCCAAGTGTGGGATTAGAGTGCTTTTACATGCTGTTATGACAACTGAGACTAAAGATTTTACATTTTACAAATTGATATTATTGCAGCTGTATATTCTTTTATAACAAAGTTACTGCATTCTACTCTGGCCAAACTAACTGACAGGTCCTTTTTGGTGTTAATCAATAAAGTATCCTTAATCCAAGTGGCAGATGCCAAAAATAGTTTTTATATTTAAATGATATATATTTTGATGGGCATCAGGGCATGTCATGTCTACCTGCAGGCTGCACAGCCTTTGTGAGCTAGCACTTTTTTATGGAGATATACATAGGAACATATGTGCGTATAGTTACGGCCGGGGACACATTAGATGATGCACTCATGCAGTGTTACGTTCATAACAGACCCCTGTGAACAGACCACGCTGAAAGGATACACGCCTGCCCTGTCTCATCTATATTATTCAATTACAGTACTCATAGAGTCTGGTGTCAGAAGTCACAGTGACAGTCGGAGCCAGTTAGAAGGGCGCTGGTTAAGAGCAGAAACGGGCGTTTGTTCAGTAAGTCCAAGTCGGCGTTGCTAAGCTAACTAGCAGAGTAGAAATTAGTATCAGTGAGAGCTACCGAGTTGTGGAGACTGAGTTCTATTGAAGACAGCATACAGCGCTAGTACACTGGCACCCCAACAATAGATACCTGTGCCGCCCTCCGTGTCCATTCTCTCCCATTAGGCATGAAAATGTATGGCTTTGTCATCATGGAGCAGGTAGAGTAGAAAAGGTGCACAGAGAGGAGCATTGAGTACTCATGAGTACTACACTACATGATGGCACCACCAGCTAGGAAGAGATCCACCATGAAGACGCTACAGGAGAACCCAGCGCCAGGAGGACCTGCCGAGGCGGCACAGGACAGCACCAGCAGCGCTGCACGTGAACAAAAGCAGATGGCTGATGCAAGACGAGTTTTGACGGCCATCCTATCCTCTGTCAGGTTTCTTTCATGCCAGGGTCCGGGAATTTCCATTACCGGAGAATCAGAAGATGATGGTGACAATTTGAGCCCGTTTCTAGAAATGATTGCCGCGGGTATCCCAGAGCTGCAAGCATGGCTGGACAGTAAGGACAGTGAATGGGTTTCTCCTGACATCCTTAACGAAATTACAGAAATGATGGCTGATGATGTGCTGAGAATACTTCTTGAAGAGGTACGGTCTGCTGAGCATTTCTCTGTGATCATAGAGGAGGTAGATGACATTGACTGGTTCAAGAACAAATTGTCTGTCTGTATTCGTTTTGTGACCGAACAGCTGGAGACGGAGGAACTTTTTGTTGGCTTTCAGCAGACATCAGAAACAACAGCAGACATACTGTTTCAGCTGTTAAAAGACATCTTGATGAGATTCTCACTGCCAATCAGTAAATGCAGAGGACAATGTTATGACCACGTTGCGGATCCCTCTTGGATCCAAACCGGTCTACAAGCCCGCGTGCAGGAACTGGAGCCCCGAGTACTGTACATGCACTGCACCGCACAGGTTCTGAATTTAGTTGTTCGGGACGTCCATCGTGACTACCGCTGCCGCGATGCGTGCAGTATTTTGGGAGTTGTTTGTGACTTAAAGACAGTTATGACACTGACCAAAGATTCGCCAGACCGACCTGCCTGGTTTGAGGAGTACCAAGGCAAAGACACACCTTCTTTGAGACCCCTGTTCCGCACACAGACGACCATGGACACGGCCTTGTTACAATCCATTTCTTCCAACTTCAGTGAGCTAATGGATTTTCTCGAGGACCTGTCTTTTAAATTTAAAGAAGACAGAGGTGACGCAGGATATAAAGCCTGTGGTCTGGTTTCGCAACTGATGGAGTTTAGCACATTTTTCTCGTTGCAACTCATGCTCAAAACGTTCTCACACATGGACACGGTCAATGCCGAACTCCAAGACCACCCCTTGCAGTTTCGGAAAGCTGGACAGATGGTGGACACCCTCAGAGAAGACATCATGTCTCTTCGTGAAGGATTTCAACCATTTTGGGAAAGCACTACTGCAGCAGCAAATGACCTGAACTTGGGGAGCCCCGCTTTGCCCCATATACCAAGAACGATTCGCCAAAAATTGGAAGATGGAGGTGCTCCTCCACACACCTTCCAAACACCAGAAGAAATGTACAGACACAAATACATGGAGGTCATCGACACAGCATCAGCATCCCTGAACTGCAGATTGAGTGCTTCTGTATTCAAACACATGCAAGATGTCGAGGACTTTGTGGTCGGAAAGGGCGATTGCAAACGCATAGTGCAGTTCTATGGGAACGATTTTGATGAAGTCAGGTTGACACTGCATCGCGACATGTGCATGGACATGGCAACGCGAAAAGGAGTTGGCCTGTCCACTTTTCACGACGTAGTTGAGTTCTTGAAAGGCGACCAGGGAGGCTACTTAAGATCTACGTTACCAGAGATCACAAAACTAGTGAAACAAGTGCTGACTATCCCTGTAACTGTAACATCATGCAGCTCAGAAAAGTCCATTGCAGGTCTAGAGAGACTCAGAGAGTATCTGCAATCATTATCCAGAATGAGGCTAAAAAGACCCAATCACCTTGCTCTGTTAAACTGTCACACGGATGTGACATGGGAGCTGGACCTGGATGTCATAGCCAATAAGTTCATCAATCGCACAGCTGCAAGACGGAAAACCTTCCTCGTAAAGAAGATGTGAACGGTAAGTGAATAAGTACTGCATGTATGTACTACTTGTATGCTTTGTTCACGTGTCTTTGTCTTATAGGCTATAATTCACTGTATATTAGCAATAGCGTTTGTATCAGAACCATGGAGCACTCTTTGTTTGCGATAATGTGAGATCGATAGAAAATACAAAAAAAGGTCAAGTCAGTTCTGATGTGTTCTGTCAACACCCTTTCATGGTTGTAATATTTTCTTTCTTTCCATTTTCTTTCTTCATTTTTTTTTAGCAATCCATGATGCAGATAGCAGCACAGACTCGAGGGAGCGAAGGCACATGCAGTCAACGAGAGAGAGAGAGACAACTAACAAGGTGACCACACATTGTCACGAAAAGGGACAATGCCAAGTGCTGTACATGTCCCATCAAGAGTGCACACTCGTGGGGTGGTGTATGGATACAAACTAGGCCTACAGACTTCAGTTACTTAAGAAAATTAATTGAGTTAAAACCATGGTTAAATTGCATTTTTTTTTATTGTGGAATTTTGAGTGTCCTAATCATTTGTTGTTGTTTTTTTATAACACTTGATTCATTTTATATTTGTTTCTTTTGTGAGATCATCAATAAATGCCTTCTTTCATAATGCCGGTGCAATGACTTTAATTTATTACTTTGGGTTGGGGTTGAGCAAAAGCAAAACAAAAAAAGCCTAACTATGAGTCAGTTCCTAGGTTTAAATACCAGTTGTATTGCTGGTCACTGCTTTTAGCCATGTTAACCACTCACTTCAACCCGATTATTGTCCCATATTCTGGGGCAAACATTACGTGAAAATGGCAGATCTGCAAATCTCTGCATTGCAATGATTTGCATCGCAATACACTGAAGTTAACACTCAGTGTTATTGCAATGTGTCAGGCTAGTGTGACCTTTTTTGGCAATGCCATTAGACCTGACGTCGAAATTAAAAAAAATGGCTTCTAAATTCTGACAGTTTTCTGTCAGAATTTTCTGTTTCTATTATCAGTGGTGCTCAATATTCCATGTCAAGGACCCCAGAAACTATATGTAATTGGCCACCGACCTCCATCTGAAAATATGTTGTTCCAGGGACCCCCTCAGAAGCAAAGATTTGAGTTAAAAACGCTCACTCTGAAAGAATTTATATTCAAAGATGTGCGCCACATTTTCACGTTTCTTCAAAAATAGCAGATCTGCTATTTTTCAATAGCTAAAGGTATAACATGGGGGTCTCATGAGGGTATCTCTAGAGTCTAGAGATACCCTCATGAGACCCCCATGTTATATCTAGAGTCTAGACCAGTGGTTTTTCAAACAGTGGTCCAGGGACCACCAGTGGTCCTTGAGGAGGTTCCAGGTGGTCCCCAGCTAAATGATGGATTGTTATTAGATCTTTAACTCTTTCAAAAACATTTAACCAAATGGACCTGTCAATTAATGTTAAACATCTGCATTACTTAAGTACATTTAAAATAAGTCTAAATGGTAAATGGTGCATTTATATAGCGCCTTTATCCAAGGCGCTTTACATAGATTGTGCATTACATTCACCCATTCACACACACATTCATACACCGATTGCAGCGGAAGCCATGCAAGGTACCAACCAGCACATCAGGAGCAATTTGGGGTTCAGTGTCTTGCCAAAGGACACTTCGACATGTAGACAGGAGGAGCCGGGATTCGAACCGCCGACCCATGGATCATTGGACGACCTGCTCTACCTCTTGAGCCACAGTCTACACAATTAGAGAATGTAGAAGAATTATTTTGATCAATGTTTGTTTGCCTATGGTACCACATCAATACAGCATGGAAATGTGTACATATTCTTAAGTTTTGGGTCTGCAAGGCTAAATCTCATCAAATCTGTGGCTCAAATGCAGAATAACATGAAAATGGTTGAAAACCACTGCTCTAGAGTAGACAATATAGACCCCTGTGGGACTCCAATCAAAGGAGGGTATCCAGACAATAATATAGACCCTGGTGGACTCCAGTCAACATGTGTAAGCCTGGGTTTAGTCTAGTCTGGTTCATGAGATATTGGTCTGCTACTGTACTTCTGTCTCCACTAGATGGCAGCAGAGTCCTTTATGACAGGTTGTAGCAGTGTATATATACAGTTAAACATTGTATTCAGTCAGCTGTGATGATTATAGGCTGGATTTCAGAAAATGTGCTTATTTGAAGTGCTAAAATATGACTAAACGAAATGAAAATTTATTCAGAAGACGAAACTAAATCAAAATGGGCTGTCAAAATGAACACTGGTAGATTCCTCCTTTTATTACTCTTTTTTTTATCACTAAGCTCTTTTTCTTTCTTTCTTTCTTTAGAAGAAATGTACCAACATAGCAATACTTTGAGGTCATTTTTTCTGCAAAAAACGGACATTGCTATTACAATTTCTCCGGGGTTGGGACATTTTAGCTTAGATTGACTGTATTTAGACTGTATTTAGGCTACTATATTGTGGAAAAGTCTAATTTTACCAGATTGTAATTAAGCACTTACATTTTTAAGTGGCAGCGGTGGCCGAACGGATTGCGGAGCGGTCTTGATACCGGAAGGTCGCCAGTTCGAATCAGCGGTCCGACACGTTAAAATTACCACCGCTGAAGTGCCCTTGAACAAGGCATTGAACCACTACGATGAAATGTTCTATGAGCAGGGCCTGGCTGGAAACAAGTTCTTGAGCTTAGCCCAGATACCCTGGGTAAATATAGTAATCATTTCATTTCAAGTATTCAAAACAAAAGTGCATGCAATTATTAGAGTTAAAAACAAGTTTGTTTTTAACTCTAATAATTGGTGCATTTTCTGAAGGTGTATATGCTCAATGATTTGCCATACAAGTTATATATCGGGAGGAGACAAGCATGTCTATAAGGTCATCAAGGTACTTGATGAACTTGAATGATAATCTCCAGGAAGGTGTTTCTGCACCCATGTGCTGGGATCTCAGCGGGATCTTACGTAGGTAGAATATGTGTCATGCATTCACTGTGTAACTCAATGTTGTGGTCATATATCACCGTCATACAGACCTGAGATTTCTGCTAGTTCCTCTCTGGCAAGTCTTTACATGACCAGGACCTGACAAAGATTACTTTAATTTGTACTTTGCACCTTAATAAAAAGGCAATACATTCAATCAGTGTGTTATATGTTTTTCTTGTATGACGATGAAAGTTTTCTATCATTAAATATCTTTAAAATGAGGGGATAACTGCTATGGGTCAAGTACTTACATGGGTAATCTTTTAAATTGTTCCAAAGGGGAACTGGGTTGGTCAGTGCAGAAAAAATAAAAGGAAAAAGAACAGAGCTGTAAGCCGTAGCCTACCACAAATACAGAAATCTGACATTAGAATACATTTGATTGGGAAGATATAGACTCCACAAATACCAAATAGTTGTATATAAACTCTTATAATTAATGCCATTTTACCCAGACCCTGCACTGTTTGTAAAAAGTGTGTTCGACTAACTTCATGAAGGCAAACTTTAATATACCGGTATGTGATCATATATATACTGTAAGGCCTACTGTAACTGTACAATGGACTAATAAAAACACAGACACTTAAAAAAAAAAAGAGGGAAAATAATCTGAGATCCGAGCGGTTACAGTCTTCATCAGGAAGACCATGCAATCAAAACATGTTGGCTTTTATAGAATTAAATTGGTTTCAACTTTATTTCCTATCCTCCACATTTTTGGAGTGCTCAGATCTCTTATTTTTTAATTCTACATTCCCACTGACTGCTATTACAACTGAGTCTAAAGATTTTAAATGGATATAATTGCCACTGTATGTTTTTTCTTTTACATCAAGGAATTATCTAGGAAGTGTTTCTCCCTGTATTGAACTTATACGGATGGGTCCAAATCTTTGGATGTATTCTGCATTAAGATTCATCACTGGATAGTTATGAGACACACATTATTAGCAAAAACGTTTTATATAATGTTGTAATGCTACTGTAGTACTGACGTTTGTGTCATATATATTACATTCTAACTCTGGACAAAAATGTACTCTTCCTCTTTTTTCCTCCTATATATTGCAGTAGGCCTATGGGTTTGAGCTGACAGGCCCTTTTTTGGCGTCAATCAATAAAGTAGGCTATCATTAATTAAAGTGGCAGATGCCAAAATAGTGTTATAGTTTTATAGTATTTATTATTATTATTATTATTTTTAGGGGCATGTCGGCCTTTGTGATCTACTAACACTTTTTGTGGAGATAGGAACCTATGTGCGTATAGTTACGGGGGACACATTATGTGATGCACTCATGCGGTGTTACGTTCATAACAGTTGTAAACAAGTAAACCACGCTGGAAGGATACACGCCCGTCTCTCATATTATTATATTGCAGTACTCATAGTCTATGAGTCATAGAGCCTGTTACATGGCAGTACTCTACTCGTAGAGCCTGTTACATGGTGTCAACCAGAAGTCACAGTGACAGTCGGAGCCAGTTCAGAAAGGCGTTTGTTAGCAGCAGAAACGGACGTTTGTTCAGACAGTAAGTCCAAGTCGGCGTAAAGTCGGCGTTGCTAAGCTAACTAGCAGAAACTAGTAGCAGTGAGAGCTACCGAGTTGTATAGAGACGGAGTTATATTGAAGACAGCACTAGTGGAGCCCGATTTACACTTTGTGGCCACAAAGTTTGTGGCACAAAGTTTGTGGCACCCCTAACCGAGCCATCAGGGTCCAAGTACCCCCCCCCCCCCCGACAACAATAGATACCTGTGCCGCCCGTCCATTGGCTCCGTGTCCTCATGGGGCAGGTAGAGTAGAAAAGGTGCACAGAGAGGAGCATTGAGCACTCATCAGTACTACACTACATGATGGCACTACCAGCTAGGAAGAGATCCACCATGAAGACTCTACAGGAGAACCCAGCGCCAGGAGGACCTGCCGAGGCGGAACAGGACAGCACCAGCAGCGCTGCACGTGAACAAAAGCAGATGGCTGATGCAAGACGAGTTTTGACGGCCATCCTATCCTCTGTCAGGTTTCTTTCATGCCAGGGTCCGGGAATTTCCATTACCGGAGAATCAGAAGATTATTTGAGCCCGTTTCTAGAAATGATTGCGGCGGATATCCCAGAGCTGCAAGCATGGCTGGACAGTAAGGACAGTGAATGGGTTTCTCCTGACATCCTTAACGAAATGACAGAAATTTTGGCTGATGATGTGCTGAGAATACTTCTTGAAGAGGTACGGTCTGCTGAGCATTTCTCTGTGATCATAGAGGAGGTAGATGACATTGACTGGTTCAAGAACAAATTGTCTGTCTGTATTCGTTTTGTGACCGAACAGCTGGAGACGGAGGAACTTTTTGTTGGCTTTCAGCAGACATCAGAAACAACAGCAGACACACTGTTTCAGCTGTTAAAAGACATCTTGATGAGATTCTCACTGCCAATCAGTAAATGCAGAGGACTGTTAGAATGTTATGACCACGTTGCGGATCCCTCTTGGATCCAAACCGGTCTTAAAGCCCGCGTGCAGGAACTGGAGCCCCGAGCACTGTACATGCACTGCACCGCACAGGTTCTGAATTTAGTTGTTCGGGACGTCCATCGTGACTACCGCTGCCGCGATGCGTGCAGTATTTTGGGAGTTGTTTGTGACTTAAAGACAGTTATGACACTGACCAAAGATTCGCCAGACCGACCTGCCTGGTTTGAGGAGTACCAAGGCAAAGACACACCTTCTTTGAGACCCCTGTTCCGCACACAGACGCCCATGGACACGGCCTTGTTACAATCCATTTCTTCCAACTTCAGTGAGCTAATGGATTTTCTCGAGGACCTGTCTTTTAAATTTAAAGAAGACAGAGGTGACGCAGGATATAAAGCCTGTGGTCTGGTTTCGCAACTGATGGAGTTTAGCACATTTTTCTCGTTGCAACTCATGCTCAAAACGTTCTCACACATGGACACGGTCAATGCCGAACTCCAAGACCACCCCTTGCAGTTTCGGAAAGCTGGACAGATGGTGGACACCCTCAGAGAAGACATCATGTCTCTTCGTGAAGGATTTCAACCATTTTGGGAAAGCACTACTGCAGCAGCAAATGACCTGAACTTGGGGAGCCCCGCTTTGCCCCATATACCAAGAACGATTCGCCAAAAAATGGAAGATGGAGGTGCTCCTCCACACACCTTCCAAACACCAGAAGAAATGTACAGACACAAATACATGGAG
The DNA here is from genome assembly GCF_951216825.1 of Electrona antarctica. NCBI lineage: Eukaryota > Metazoa > Chordata > Actinopteri > Myctophiformes > Myctophidae > Electrona > Electrona antarctica. The sequence goes on along the minus strand of NC_136797.1, from coordinate 6,586,931 downwards.
GTCATCGACACAGCATCAGCATCCCTGAACTGCAGATTGAGTGCTTCTGTATTCAAACACATGCAAGATGTCGAGGACTTTGTGGTCGGAAAGGGCGATTGCAAACGCATAGTGCAGTTCTATGGGAATGATTTTGATGAAGTCAGGTTGACACTGCATCGCGACATGTGCATGGACATGGCAACGCGAAAAGGACTTTGCCTGTCCACTTTTCACAACGTAGTTGAGTTCTTGAAAGGCGACCAGGGAGGCTACTTAAGATCTACGTTACCAGAGATCACAAAACTAGTGAAACAAGTGCTGACTATCCCTGTAACTGTAACATCATGCAGCTCAGAAAAGTCCATTGCAGGTCTAGAGAGACTCAGAGAGTATCTGCAATCATTATCCAGAATGAGGCTAAAAAGACCCAATCACCATGCTCTGTTAAACTGTCACAAGGATGTGACATGGGAGCTGGACCTGGATGTCATAGCCAATAAGTTCATCAATCGCACAGCTGCAAGACGGAAAACCTTCCTCGTAAAGAAGATGTGAATAGTAGTAAGTGAATAAGTACTGCATGTATGTACTACTTGTATGCTTTGTTCACGTGTCTTTGTCTTATAGGCTATAATGTACTGTATATTAGCAATAGCGTTTGTATCAGAACCATGGAGCACACTTTGTTGTTTGTGATAATGTGAGATGGATAGAGACAAAAAAAAGTCAAGTCAGTTCTGATGTGTTCTGTCAACACCCTTTCATGGTTGTAATATTTTCTCTTTCTTTCCATTTTCTTTCTTCATTTTTTTTTTAGTAATGCATGATGCAGATAGCAGCACCGACTCGAGGGAGTGAAGGCACATGCAGTCAACGAGAGAGAGAGACACAACTAACAAGGTGACCACACATTGTCACGGAAAGGGACAATGCCAAGTTCTGTACATTTCCCATCAAGAGTGCACACTCGTGGGGTGGTGTATGGATACAAACTAGGCCTACAGACTTCAGTTACTTAAGAAAAGAATCACCAACGACTCACAATCATCATCACTCTGCCAGCAGTGCCACCTTAGCTCGGCTGTGGAAACTAAAACAGGAAACACACCTGTAGCAAACCACCATTTGGGGCTACAAGTCTAAATTAAATGTACATGATGTATTTTTGTGCTGGTTTACTGCTAGTAAAAATAAGTGATATAAATCACCCTGATTATTTGGTTGTCGGATGGGATGGGCCACATGGGGTATCAGGGAGGGGTGATTAATATGACAGTCTGCTACTGGGGTGTTCAGGAGCTGTCACTGTCTCCAAGTGTTTTTTGTAATTATATTGAGTTATACCCATGGTTAAATTGTATTTTGATTTTATTATAGAATGTTGTTTTTATTTCACAACACTTGGTTCATTTTACATTTGATCATTTGAAGTATTTGTTTCTTTTGTGAGATCATCAATAAATGCCTTCTTTCATAATGTCGGTGCAATGACTTTAATTAATTACTTTGTGGGTTGGAGTTGTGCAAAAGCCAAAAAAGAAAAAGCCTACTAACTATTATGAGTCAATTCCGAGGTTTCAATACCAGTTGAATTGCCTGTCACTGCTTTTAGCCTTGTTAACCAACCACTCACTTCAACCCGATTATTGTCCCATATTCTGGGGCAAACATTACATGAAAATGGCAGATCTGCAAATCTCTGTATTGCAATGATTTGCATCGCAATACACTGAAGTTAACAGTGTAATTGCAATGTGTCACAGGCTAGTGTGACTAAGTGTGGCTTCTAAATTCTGACAGTTTTCTGAAATACCTATGTTTCTATTATCAGTGGTGCTCAATATTCCATGTCAAGGACCCCAGAAAATATATGTAATTGGCCACCGACCCCCATCTGAAAATATGTTGTTCCAGGGACCCCCTCAGAAGGAAATATTTGAGTTAAAAACGCTCGCTCTGAAAGAATATATATTCAAAGATGTGCGCCACATTTTCATGTTCCTTCAAAAATAGCAGATCTGCTATTTTTCAATAGCTAAAGGTATAACATGAGGGTATCTCTAGACCAGTGGTTTTCAAACAGTGGTCCAGGGACCACCAGTGGTCCTTGAGGAGGTTCCAGGTAGTCCCCAGCTAAATGATGGAGAGTTATTAGATCTTTAACTCTTTCAAAAAAATGTAACCAAATGGACCTGTCAATTATTGTTAAACATCTGCATTACTTAAGTACATTTATAAGAAGTCTACACAATTAGAGAATGTAGAAGAATTATTATTCTGATCAACGTTTGCCTATGTTATCTCTCCTAATGGTACCAACATCAGCATGGAAATGTGTACATATTCTTTAGTTTTGGGTCTGCAAGGCTAAACCTCATCAAATCTGTGGCTCAAATGCAGAATAACAAAGGGTTAAACTACTGCTCTAGAGTAGACAATATAGACCCCTGTGGGACTCCAGTCAAAGGAGGGTATCCAGACAATAATAATATAGACCCTGGTGGCCGTGGGACTCCAGTCAACTGTGTAAGCCAGGGTTTAGTCTAGGTTAATGAGATATTGGTCTGCTACTGTACTTCTGTCTCCACTAGATGGAAGCAGAGTCCTTTATGACAGGTTGTAGCAGTGTATATATACAGTTAAACATTGTATTCAGTCAGCTGTGATGACTATAGGCTGGATTTCAGAAAATGTGCTTATTTGAAGTGCTAAAATATGACTAAACGAAATGAAAATGTATTCAGAAGATGAAACTAAATCAAAATGGGCTGTCAAAATGAACACTGGTAGATTCCTCCTTTTATTACTCTTTTTTTTTCTCACTAAGCTCTTTTTCTTTCTTTCTTTCTTTAGAAGAAATGTACCAACATAGCAATACTTTGAGGTCATTTCTTCTGCAAAAAACAGACATTGCTATTACAATTTCTCCGGGGTTGGGACATTTTAGCTTAGATTGACTGTATTTAGACTGTAGACTGTATTTAGGCTACTATATTGTGGAAAAGTCTAATTTTACCAGATTGAAGTTAAGCACTTACATTTTTAAGTTCTACATGATACTGAAGTATTCAAAACAAAAGTGCATGCAATTATTAGTTAAAAACAAGTTTTTGTTTTTAACTCTAATAATTGGTGCATTTTCTGAAGGTGTATATGCTCAATGATTTACCATACAAGTTATATATCGGGAGGAGACAGCATGTCTGTCAGGGCATCAAGGTACTTGATGAACTTGAATGATAATCTCCAGGAAGGTGTTTCTGCACCCATGTGCTGGGATCTCAGCGGGATCTTACGTAGGTAGAATATGTGTCATGCATTCACTGTGTAACTCAATGCTGTGGTCATATCACCGTCATACAGACATGAGATTTCTGCTAGTTCCTCTGGCAAGTCTTTACATGACCAGGACCTGACAAAGATTACTTTAATTTGTACTTTGCACCTTAATAAAAAGGCAATACATTCAATCAGTGTGTTAAAATGAGGGGATAACTGCTATGGGTCAAGTACTTACATGGGTAATCTTTGAAATTGGTCCAAAGGGGAACTGGGTTGGTCAGTGGGACAGATTTAGCAATTTCATAACTTGGCATATGGAGGACACAAACTGTAAGCACAAATCTGGCAAAAAATAAAAGGAAAAAGAACAGAGCTGTAAGCCGTAGCCTACCACAAATACAGAAATCTGACATTAGAATACATTTGATTGGGAAGATATAGACTCCACAAATACCAAATAGTTGTATATAAACTTATAATTAATGCCATTTTACCCAGACCCTGCACTGTTTGTAAAAAGTGTGTTCGACTAACTTCATGAAGGCAAACTTTAATATACCGGTATGTGATCATATATATATATATATACTGTATATAGGCCTACTGTAACTGTACAATGGACTAATAAAAACACTGAGACACTTAAAAGAAAGAGGGAAAAGAATCTGAGATCCGAGCGGTTACAGTCTTCATCAGGAAGACCATGCAATCAAAACATGTTGGCTTTTATAGAATTAAATTTGTTTCAACTTTATTTCCTATCCTCCACATTTTTGGAGTGCTCAGATCTCTTATTTTTTGAGTGGTGTAAACCACTCCTACAACTGGCTTTGTTAGTCTGTCTGTCTGTGCTCAAAAAATGAGCATGGTTGCTACGGTCACCCAGTTCACACGGGTGTGATTTCATTACGTCAGACATTACGTCAGACCACAGCTGATCAGTCTATATAAGACCTTACACCACTCAGTTCACACGGGTGTGATTTTTTCTTTTACATCAAGGAATTATCTAGGAAGTGTTTCTCCCTGTATTGAACTTATACGGATGGGTCCAAATCTTTGGATGTATTCTGCATTAAGATTCATCCCTGGATAGTTATGAGACACACATGATTAGCAAAAACGTTTTATATAACGTTGTAATGCTACTGTAGTACTGACGTTTGTGTCATATATATTGCATTCTAACTCTGGACAAAAATGTACTCTTCCTCTTTTTTCCTCCTATATATTGCAGTAGGCCTATGGGTTTGAGCTGACAGGCCCTTTTTTGGCGTCAATCAATAAAGTAGGCTATCATTAATTAAAGTGGCAGATGCCAAAATAGTGTTATAGTTTTATAGTATTTATTATTATTATTTTTAGGGGCATGTCAGCCTTTGTGATCTACTAACACTTTTTGTGGAGATAGGAACCTATGTGCGTATAGTTACGGGGGACACATTATGTGATGCACTCATGCGGTGTTACGTTCATAACAGTTGTAAACAAGTAAACCACGCTGGAAGGATACACGCCCGTCTCTCATATTATTATATTGCAGTACTCATAGTCTATGAGTCATAGAGCCTGTTACATGGCAGTACTCTACTCATAGAGCCTGTTACATGGTGTCAACCAGAAGTCACAGTGACAGTCGGAGCCAGTTCAGAAAGACGTTTGTTAGCAGCAGAAACGGACGTTTGTTCAGACAGTAAGTCCAAGTCGGCGTAAAGTCGGCGTTGCTAAGCTAACTAGCAGAAACTAGTAGCAGTGAGAGCTACCGAGTTGTATAGAGACTGAGTTATATTGAAGACAGCACTAGTGGAGCCCGATTTACACTTTGTGCCACAAAGTTTGTGGCCACAAAGTTTGTGGCACAAAGTTTGTGGCACCCCTAACCGAGCCATCAGGGTCCAAGTACCCCCCCCCCCCCCGACAACAATAGATACCTGTGCCGCCCGTCCATTGGCTCCGTGTCCTCATGGGGCAGGTAGAGTAGAAAAGGTGCACAGAGAGGAGCATTGAGCACTCATCAGTACCACACTACATGATGGCACCACCAGCTAAGAAGAGCAACACCATGAAGACGCTACAGGAGAACCCAGCGCCAGGAGGACCTGCCGAGGCGGTACAGGACAGCACCAGCAGCGCTGCAGGTGAACAAAAGCAGATGACCGATGCAAGACGAGTTTTAACGGCCATCCTACACACTCTAAAGTTCATTTCAGGCCAGGGAATTTCCATTACCAAAGAATCAGAAGATTACTATGAAGATGGTGACATCGACGGTGACAATTTCAGCCCGGTCCTAGAATTGCTTGCAACATATACCCCAGAGCTGCGAGCATGGCTGGACCATAAGGACAGTGAATGGGTTTCTCCTGACATCCTTAACGAAATGACAGAAATGATGGCTGATGATGTGCTGAGAGTACTTCTTGAAGAGGTACGGTCTGCTGAGCATTTCTCTGTGATCATGGAGGAGGTAGATGACCCTGACTGGAGAAAAGTGTCCGTCTGTATTCGTTTTGTGACCGAAAAGCTGGAGACGGAGGAACGTTTTGTTGGATTTCAGCGGACATCAGGAAGAACAGCAGACTCGTTCTTCCAGCTGTTAAAAGACGTCTTGACGAGATTCTCACTGCCAATCAGTAAATGCAGAGGACAATGTTATGACGGCCAAGTTACAGATCTCTCTGGCATCCAAACCGGTCTACAAGCCCGCGTGCAGGAACTGGAGCCCCGAGCACTGTACACGCACTGCGCCGCACAGGTTCTGGATTTAGCTGTTTACGACGTCGCCTATAGCATCCTTGAGTACTTGTGCTTCATGGGAGTTGTTCGTGACATGAAGGCAGTTATAACACTGACCAAAGATTCATCAGACCGACCCGCCTGGTTTGAGGATTACCAAGGCGAAGACGCACCTTCTGTGAGACCCCTGTTTCGCACACACCACACAACCATGGACACGGCCTTGTTACAATCCATGTCTTCCAACTACAGTGACCTAATGGATTTTCTCGAGGACGTGTCAGGTCGCGCAGCATGTAAAGCCAGAGGTCTGCTTTCGCAACTGGAGGAGTTTTGCACATTTTTCTCGTTGCAACTCCTGCTCAAAACATTCTCACGCATGGACACGGTCAATGCCGAACTCCAAGACCACCCCTTGCAGTTTCAGAAAGCTGGACAGATGGTGGACACCCTCAGAGAAGACATCATGTCTCTTCGTGAAGGATTTCAACCATTTTGGGAGAGCACTACTGCAGCAGCAAATGACCTGAACTTGGAGAGCCCAGCTGTGCCAAAGTTTCCCCGCCGATTGGAAGATGGAGCTGCTCCTGCACACACCGTCCAACACCAGAAGAAATGTACAGACAGCAATACGTTGATGTCATCGACACAGCATCAGCATCCCTGAACTGCAGATTGAGTGCTTCTGTATTCAAACACATGCAAGATGTCGAGGACTTTGTGGTCGGAAAAGGCGATTGCAAACGCATAGTGCAGTTCTATGGGAATGAGTTTGATGAAGTCAGGTTGACACTGCATCGTGACATGTGCATGGACATGGCAACGCGAAAAGGAGTTGGCCTGTCCACTTTTCACGACGTAGTTGAGTTCTTGAAAGGCGACATGGGAGACTACTTCAGATCTACGTTACCAGAGATCACAAAACTAGTGAAACAAGCGCTGACTGTCCCTGTAACTGTGACATCATGCAGCTCAGAAAGGTCTATTTTCGGCCTAGAGAGACTCAGAGAGTATCTGCAGTCATTATCCAGAATGAGGCGAGAAAGACCCAATCACCTTGCTCTGTTAAGATGCCACTGCGATGTGACACACAAGCTGGACATGGATGTCATAGCCAATAAGTTCATCAATCGCACAGCTGCAAGACAGAACACCTTCCTCATAAAGAATGTGAATAGTAGTAAGTGAAATACAAATCTTTTTTGACTGCATGTACTAAGTACTTGTATGCTTTGTTCACGTGTCTGTCTTTTTTTAGGCTATAATTTACTGTATATTAGCAATAGCGTTTGTATCGAAAAGACAAAAAAGTCAGTCAGTTCTGGTGTGTTCTGTCAACACCCTTTCATGGTTGTAATATTTTTTCTTTCTTTCCATTTTTTTAGTAATCCATGATGCAGATAGCAACACCGACTCGAGGGTGTGAAGGCACATGCAGTCAACAAGAGAGAGAGAGAGTGACAACTAACAAGGTGACCACACATTGTCACGAAAAGGGACAATACCAATTGTCCCATCAAGAGAGCACACTCGTGGGGTGGTGTATGGATACAAACTAGGCCTACAGTTACTTAAGAAAAGAATCACCAACGATTCACAATCATCAGTCATCGCTCTGCTGTGGAACCTAAAAGAGTCCAAATGGGCTTCAGGACAGGTCATTATATAGGTTTGCCAGGAAACACCTGTAGCAAACCACCATTTGGGGCTACAAGTCTAACTTTATTATGCACTCTTATAGCAGCTACATTCAAAAATGTTTTCCTTAGTCTTTCTACAGCTATAACACAGATGACAGTGTCAGATAGGCCTACGTAATTGTCACAACGTGTCGGAATACTTAATGTACATGATGTATTTTTGTGTTTTTTTGCTTGTGAACAGAAGTGGTACAAATTACCCTGATTATTTGGTTGTCTGGTGGGAGTGGCCGTGGGGTATCGGGGAGGGCTGATTAATGTGACAGCACATCTACTGGGGTGTTCAGGAGCTGTCACTGTTTCCAGGTGTTATTTTGTAATTATATTGAGTTAAACTTAAAACCATGGTTAAATTGCATTTTTTTCTATTATAGAATTTTGATTGTCCTAATCATTTGTTTTTTATTTTATAATACTTGATTCATTTTACATTTGATCATTCGAAGTATTTGTTTTGAATATGTTTTATGTTCAGATATGATATCCGATGGTATCCTTTGTTTTGTTGCATTGACACTTGGGGGAATTTAACTGTTAAAATCTGCCAACTGTGTGCCTTGCCATATCACTTGATTATGGTCATAGTAGGTTACATTATCCTCACCTGAAACAGGGGTGTGACAGTGAGATATGTTTTCCTCTACAATTGAAATATGCAAAGCATGTTATATAAGCGTTCTGCTAGTGCCTGTAGCACATATATTTTGTGAGATCAATAAATGCCTTCTTTCATAATGTTGGTGCGATGGCTTTAATTAATTTGTGGGTTGGGGTTGAGCACCCACAGGCAAAAGCAAAACAAATCAATGCCACTGCCTACTAACTATATGATTCAGTACAGAGGTTTCAATACCAGTTTTAATGCCTGTCACTTTTTAGCCTTGTTGAAGTCAACCCTATTATTGTCCCATATTCTGGGGCAAACATGTGAAAATGGCAGATCTACAATGTCTGACTCTGTATTACAATGATTTGAAAAAAAAGGGGAAAAAAAGTTCTAATGCCTTTTTAAATGACCTAAAAGGAGGTCCAATGCACCTCTGTGTAGTTCAAGTAGAAAAATCAATACTTAATTAATTAAAAAAAATATTGAATCCATCAAAAACCAACGCTGTTGACCTACGCCAGGGCCCAGGCTGCCTACCACAAATACAGAAATCTGACATTAGAATATATTTGATTGGGAAGATTGACTCCACAAACACCAAATATGTTAGGATGGTTGTATATAAACTCTTATAATTAATGCCATTTTACCCAGCCCCTGCAATGTTTGTAAAAAGTGTGTTCGACTAACTCCATGAAGGCAAAACTTTAATATACCGGTATGTGATCATATATATATATATACTGTATATAGCCTACTGTAACTGTACAATGGACTAATAAAAACACTGTATCGACACTTAAAAAAAAGAGGACAAAAAATATATCTGAGCGGTTACGGTCTTCATCAGGAAGACCATGCAATCAAAACATGTTGGCTTTTATAGAATTACATTTCTTTCAACTTTATTTCCTCTCCTCCACATTTTTGGAGTGCTCAGATCTCTTCTTGTTTAATTCTACATTCCCACTGACTGCTATTACAACTGAGTCTAAAGATTTTAAATTTTAAATGGATATAATTGCCACTGTATGTTTGTTCTTTTACATCAAGGAATTATCTAGGAAGTGTTTCTCCCTGTATTGAACTTATTTAAGGGTGGGTCAAAATCTTTGGATGTATTCCGCATTAAGATTCATCACTGGATAGTTATGAGACTGATAGGCCTTTATGAGACACTGTAGACACACATGATTAGCAAAAAAAACTCAGCTATTTTCTGTAATGGGAAATAGACGGGGGAATGGAATTTGTAGGGTATTGTTTTATATAACTTTGTAATGCTACTGTAGGGGCATGTCATGTTAACCTGTACAGCCTTTGTGATCTACTAGCACTTTTTGTGAAGATAGGAACCTATGTGCGTATAGTTACGGGGGACACATTATGTGATGCACTCATGCGGTGTTACGTTCATAACAGTTATAAACCACGCTGGAAGGATACCCCGCCCGTCTCATATATTATTATATTACAGTACTCAGTCATAGAGCCTGTTACATGGTGTCAATCAGAACAGAAGTCACAGTGATAGTCGGAGCCAGTTCAGAAGGACGTTTGTTCAGACAGTAAGTCCAAGTCGGCGTTGCTAAGCCAACTAGCAGAAACTAGTAACAGTGAGAGCTACCGAGTTGTGTAGAGACGGAGTTATATTGAAGACAGCACTAGTGGAGCCCGTTTACACTTTGTGGCACCCCTAACCGAGCCATCAGGGTCCAAGTACCCCCCCCCCCCCCACCCCCACCCCCACCGACAACAATAGATACCTGTGCCGCCCGTCCATTGGCTCCGTGTCCTCATGGGGCAGGTTGAGTAGAAAAGGTGCACAGAGAGGACTAGGAGCATTGAGCACTCATCAGTACTACACTACATGATGGCAGCACCACCAGCTAAGGAGAGCTCCACCATGAAGACGCTACAGGAGAACCCAGCGCCTGGAGGACCTGCCGAGGCGGTACAGGACAGCACCAGCAGCGCTGCAGGTGAACAAAAGCAGATGACTGATGCAAGACGAGTTTTGATGGCCATCCTACACGGTCTTCAGTTCCTTTCAGGCCAGGGAATTTCCATTACCAGAGAACCAGAAGATGACACTGAATATGGTGACGGTGACAATTTCAGCCCGTTCCTAGAATTGTTTGCAAAATATACCCCAGAGCTGCGAGCATGGCTGGACCGTAAGGACAGTGAATGGGTTGCTCCTGACATCCTTAACGAAATGACAGAAATGATGGCTGATGATGTGCTGAGAGTACTTCTTGAAGAGGTACGGTCTGCTGAGCATTTCTCTGTGATCATGGAGGAGGTAGATGACCCTGACTGGAGAAAAGTGTCTGTCTGTATTCGTTTTGTGACCGAAAAGCTGGAGACGGAGGAACGTTTTGTTGGATTTCAGCGGACATCAGGAACAACAGCAGACACATTCTTCCAGCTGTTAAAAGACGTCTTGATGAGATTCTCGCTGCCAATCGGTAAATGCAGAGGACAGTGTTACGCTTACGGCGGCTACCTTTCGGATCTCTCTGGTATCCAAACCGGTCTACAAGCCCGCGCGCAGGAACTGGAGCCCCGAGCACTGTACACGCACTGCGCCGCACAGGTTCTGGATTTAGCTGTTCACGACGTCACCCATAGCAGCCTTGAGTACTGTAGATTCATGACAGTTGTTCGTGACATGAAGGCAGTTATAACACTGACCAAAGATTTGCCAGACCGACCAGCCTGGTTTGCGGAGTACCAAAGCGAAGACAAGCCTTCTGTGAGACCCCTGTTCCGCACACACCACACAACCATGGACACGGCCTTGTTACAATCCATTTCTTCCAACTACAGTGACCTAATGGATTATCTTGAGGACCTGTCTTATAAAGAAGATGGAGGTAATGCAGGATATAAAGCCGGTGGTCTGCTTTCGCAACTGGAGGAGTTTAGCACGTTTTTCTCGTTGCAACTCATGCTCAAAACGTTCTCACGCATGGACACGGTCAATGCCGAACTCCAAAACCACCCCTTGCAGTTTCATAAAGCTGGACAGATGGTGGACACACTCAGAGAATACATCATGTCTCTTTGTGAAGGATTTCAACCATTTTGGGAAAGCACTACTGCAGCAGCAAATGACCTGAACTTGGAGAGCCCAGCTGTGCCAAAGTTTCCCCGTCGATTGAAAGATGGAGCTGCTCCTCCACACACCGTCCAAACACCAGAAGAAATGTACAGACAGCAATACGTTGATGTCATCGACACAGCATCTGCATCCCTGAACTGCAGATTGAGTGCTTCTGTATTCAAACACATGCAAGATGTCGAGGACTTTGTGGTCGGAAAGGGCGATTGCAAACGCATAGTGCAGTTCTATGGGAACGATTTTGATGAAGTCAGGCTGACACTGCATCGTGACATGTGCATGGACATGGCAACGCGAAAAGGAGTTGGCCTGTCCACTTTTCACGACGTAGTTGAGTTCTTGAAAGGCGACATGGGAGACTACTTCAGATCTACGTTACCAGAGATCACAAAACTAGTGAAACAAGTGCTGACTGTCCCTGTAACTGTGACATCATGCAGCTCAGAAAGGTCCATTTCAGGCCTAGAGAGACTTGGAGAGTATCTGCAATCATTAGCCAGAATGAGGCGAGAAAGACCCAATCACCTTGCTCTGTTAAACTGTCACTGTGATTTGACAAGGGAGCTGGACCTGGATGTCATAGCCAATAAGTTCATCAATCGCACAGCTGCAAGACAGAACACCTTCCTCATAAAGATGTGAATGGTAAGTGAAATACAAATGTTTTTTACTGCATGTACTCGTAAGCTTTGTTCACGTGTCTTTGTCTTATAGGCTATAATTTACTGTATATTAGCAATAGCGTTTGTATCGAAAAGACAAAAAAAGTCAGTCAGTTCTGATGTGTTCTGTCAACACCCTTTCATGGTTGTAATATTTCTTCTTACTTTCCATTTTCTTTCTTCATTTTTTTTTAGTAATCCATGATGCAGATAGCAGCACCGACTCGAGGGAGCGAAGGCACATGCAGTCAACGAGAGAGAGAGTGAGAGAGAGAGAGAGAGACAGACACAACTAACAAGGTGACCACACATTGTCACGAAAAGAGACAATGCCAACTGCTGTACATGTCCCATCAAGAGTGCACACTCGTGGGGTGGTGTGGGGTGTCTTCTGCTTTGGCAATGTAAACGTATGTTTTCTCATGCCAATAAAGCCCTTTGAATTGAATTGTATGGATACAAACTAGGCCTACAGACTTCAGCTACTTAAGAAAATAATCACCAACGATTCATAATCATCATTCATCACTCTGCCAGCAGTGCCACCTTAGCTCTGCTGTGGAACCTAAAAGTCAAAATGGGCTTCAGGTCATTTAGGTTTGCCAGGAAACACACCTGTAGCAAACCACCATTTGGGGCTACAAGTCTAACTTTATTATGCACTGTTATAGCAGCTACATTCAAAAACGTTTTCCTTAGTCTTTTTACGGCGATAACACCGATGACAGTGTCAGATAGGCCTACGTAATTGTCACAACGTGTCGGATTACTTAATGTACATGATGTATTTTTGTGTTGGTTTATTGCTAGTGAACAGAAGTGGTATATAAATGACCCTGATTATTTGGTTGTCTGGTGGGAGTGGCCGTGGGGTATCGGGGAGGGCTGATTAATGTGACAGCACATCTACTGGGGTGTTCAGGAGCTGTCACTGTTTCCAGGTGTTATTTTGTAATTATATTGAGTTAAACCCATGGTTAAATTGCATTTTTTTGTTGCATTTTTTTGTGATTGTCCTAATCATTTGTTTATTTTATTTTATAACACTTGATTCATTTTACATTTGAAGTATTTGTTTTGAATATTTTATGTTCAGATATGATATCTGATGGTATCCTTTGTTTTGTTACTTTATTGCATTGAATTTAACTGTTAACTGCCAACTGTGTGCCTTGCCATTATGTTTGGTCGTCGTAGTAGGTTACATTATCCTCCCCTGAGACGGGTGTGACAGTGAGATATGTTTTCCTCTACAATTGAAATATGCAAAGCATGTTATATAAGCGTTCTGCTAGTGCCTGTAGCACATATCTTTTGTGAGATCATCAATAAATGCCCTCTTTCATAATGTTGGTGCAATGGCTTTAATTCATTTCTGGGTTGGGGTTGAGCACCAACCAGGCAAAAACAAATCAGTGCCTACTAACTATATGATTCAGTACAGAGGTTTCAATACCAGTTTTATTGCCTGTCACTTTTTAGCCTTGTTGAAGTCAACCCTATTATTGGCCCATATTCTGGGGCAAACGTGAAAATGGCAGATCTACAATTTCTGTATTACAATGATTTGGAAAAAAAAGTTCTAATGCCTTTTTAAATTACCTAAAAGGAGGTCCAATGCAGCTCTGTGTTCAGTTCAAGTAGAAAAAATATTAATTCATTAACTAAAACAAATATTTATTCCATCAAAAAGCAAGGGTAACCAACGCTGTTGACCTACAGCAGGGGTGCTCACACCCTGGCATGGGTGCTCACACCCTGGCAGGGCCCAGTGGTGCCCACACCCTGGCAGGGCCCAGGGGTGCCCACACCCTGGCAGGGCCCAGGGGTGCCCACACCCTGGCATGGGTGCTCACACCCTGGCAGGGCCCAGGGGTGCCCACACCCTGGCAGGGCCCAGAGGTGCCCACACCCTGGCAGGGCCCAGGGGTGCCCACACCCTGGCAGGGCCCAGGGGTGCCCACAACCTGGCAGGGTTGACGTCTGTGCGCAATACTCTTGATAACAAACTTTGCATTGTGGTTCTGAGCTGATACAGAGCGCATCTGTGCATGATATTGATTGTGCTGTAACATTGGGGGGATAAAGCCTCTAATATTAGCTATCAGTCCCAGCCCCAATATACTGTATACAGTAGATACATACATCATTAATTATGTACATAGATACGTACATAATACATTGTGTTGTGTTGTCATACATGTATTTTTGAGGGGCACTAGGGACCCTCCTATTTCCAGCTTTGGGTGTTTGTGTAAACACAAACATTGAATGCCATTGACAATGAATGGCCCCAGTATTGAATGTTTGTGCAAACACAAACATTGAAGACAAAAGTGAGGACGCAAATTGTGATTGGCCGGAATGAGATGATGTATGTATGATGATGTTACGACGATAAGAGCACCCCTCACTTCACACGGTAACAGATCTGCTTCTGTAAGACGTGTTGTGAATCTTGTGATGTCGTCACACCTCTCACATTCACAGAGTGACAACCACAGCTGTAGCACCAAAATACCCCCGAGGGAAGGGAGGAGAGGGGAGGGGAGGAGAGGAGAGGAGGTTTTTATTTTATTTGTTCATGACGTTACTGGGGGGGAAAAAATCATTGAATTTTGTCTTTTAATTCATGAAAAGTTTAGTTTTTTGGGGGGAATATTTTTTGGGAAAATGTTTTGCAATAATTTAAAACCAAAAGTATAGGAAATAAAAAGTAAAGGGGACCCATAACAATGTGTCCGTGACCAACAAATGGGTCCCGACCCACTGTTTGGGAACCAGTGGTTTTTTAGGACATGCAGGGTGGAGTTTAGGACAGGTTCCCAAACTCTTTCATGTCAAGGACACCCCAAAATGACACTCATTAGCCCATGGACCCCCATTAGAAAAGATGCCAGGGACCCCCATAAGAGAAGATGTTTTACAGCTCTAGCAGTGACTATCATTTCATTTCAAGGACCCCCAGTTTGATATGCAACAGGCTACGGACTCCCATTTAATGGCATTTCTATCTCTGGGACCCCCAAGACCTACCAGACAGGCACGGCCGTTTTCTGCTGTCTGCCAGCGTCTTTTCCAGGTTTTTAAGACAGCTGGTGGATGGAAATTAAGCTCCACCCAGGCGGGTGACTGCCGCGGGGGGCAAGCGTTTCCGGGAATCTGGCCGTCGCGACATTCAGCCGCATGGGTGGAGCTTCTTTTCCATCCACCAGCTGTCTAAAAACCCAACGAGACGCCGGCAGACAGCTTCCTTTGGCCGCGCCTGTCTGCTCAGGTCTGGAAACGCTGAGGGCGGGGTGTATTTTTGGAACGTACCAGACCTCCAGTCTAGGAGGACACATTACTCTAAAGAGCTACCATTGTCCCCAAGAGGCTTGCATTGGAAGGTCTGTATTTTTCCCCTGTGGATTTGAAGGCCGCTCATCATTAATTAATGGAGAACGCGGAGCTGTTCGAGGCTGAGGAGAAGAAGGGACGTGGTCTGAGGAGCACCAAGGACCTGAGAGCCGGGGAGATGGTCTTCTCTGAGCCCGGCTACGCTGCTGTGGTGCTGGACAGGTAAAGATTAGAACCATGTATTAATGAGATGGTCTTCTCTGAGCCCGGCTACGCTGCCGTGGTGCTGGACAGGTAAAGATTAGATTATTAAAAATGTTGGGGCATGTGGAGTTTGCTTTGGAGTTGCCCAAACTGCAAGTGCACATTTGAATGAGGAGTAACCATGTATTAATGAGGTGGTCTTTAACACTAGAACACTAAACATATTTTTTGTTTTTACACCATCACTAAACAAACACCGCAGGTATATTTTTCCCAATGTAAAATATTCCAACAATATTTATCATCAAAATATATTGAAGTACAGCAAATACATGGCAACTTGAGTACTCTTCTTTAATATGTCATGACTTTTCACAAAACAAAAAAAAACTATCATAGGGGGCAACATCTGTGAAAAACATGCATATTATTAAAAATCACACCCGTGTGAACTGAGTGGTGTAAGGTTTTATATAGCATGATCAGCTGTGGTCTGACGTAATGGGCTTCCCACCGTCTTTAAAGATCTTTGGCTAGGTAGGGTCGTCTTCTGATGTGATGATTTGTGACCATGAAGTTGATTCAGCTGGAGTTTTTGTCCGATGTGAGGTATTATATAAGGTAAGGTATTATATAGCCTGATCAGCTCTGATCTGACGTAATGAAATCACACCCGGATGTGATTTCACAACTGGCTTTTTTTGTGCAGAAAAAAATGAGCATGGTTGCTATGTTCAAAATAATTTCTGACGTAATTAAATCACACCCGGGTGAACTGGATGACCGTAGCAACCATGCTCATTTTTTCTGCACAAAAAAAGCCAGTTGTAGGAGTGGTTTACACCACTCAAAAAGCAATGTGAATACAAAAAATAAATTGAGCCTTTGGTCCACCCATTCCTGGGACATGTGAGAATGGTGCAGTGAAGAAAAAAATCAAACAAAAATTCACCCGAACACCTGCCTGTAGAAAAAAATCACACCCGTGTGAACTGAGTGGTGTAAGGTCTGTCTGACGTAATGAAATCATGTCTGACGTAATGAAATCACACCCGGGTGTGATTTCATTACCTGGCTTTGTTTGTGCAGAAAAAATGAGCATGGTTGCTATGTTCACCCTGTTCACCCGGGTGTGATTTCATTACGTCATTACAACAGGGTGAACATAGCAACCATGCTCATTTTTTCTGCACAAAAAAGCCAGTTGTAGGAGTGGTTTACACCACTCAAAAACATCGATGTGTGCAGGTAAACAAACCTACCTTCTATGATGTCACTGAGCATCATGAAGGTACTGAAAGACCCGCCCACCTCAGACATCAGCAACATTATGAAAATATAATTGCCTAAAATATTGTCTATATAATATACATATATTCATGAATCCACTTGCTGACCGGCTGTTAGTATTGGGCAATTTGATTTATAGGGGTTTCTTGTGATCCTACCATTAACATCATGTGGCAGGCAAAAATGTAAAAAATGTCAAACTTTCCTTTTGCTTTAAGTAGTATGTGACATGTCAAACTAGGGGGGCATAGCAACCCAAATGTGCTGACCTCATCACATTTGTCATGACGTCTATGGTCGTTCTTTTAGCCCAAGGAGTGTATTTTGTGCTAAACTAATGCTTGGAATGGATTCAGAATCATGACATGTCACATGCTACTTAAAGCAAAAAGAAAGTTTGATATTTTTGCCTTCATGCCATAGAAGGTTAATGGTAGGGTCACAAGAAACCCCTAAAAAAAATGCCCAATAGTGACAGCCGGTCAGCAAGTGGATTCACGAATGTATGTATATAGACAATATGTTAGGCCAATAAAAAAGACTATCTACCACATTTCCCACTTTAAACAAAAGAAGCCTGTCGGCTGCCGGACTATTATGGTCATTGTATAGGAACTCAGCAATCCAGTCAAACCCTGGTCAAACACAAAGACTTCATTAGTTTTCTGGCCATAGCGTGCACATTTCAATTTGTGCTACTGTTATCTAGCCTACTACTATTAACATTGAGTGACTGTAGTTTCTTCCAGTGGTGAAATGTCTTTTTTAGTTTAAGTAATAAGTTGCTAACCACAGCCCCACTGTCCCACTTGTCCCACAATACGTTGCTAACCCAGCCCCACTTTCCCACTTGTCCCTCACAAGAAGTGTCCCACTTCTGTCCCTCAAATGAACATTTTGTATGTGGTCACTCTGTTGCCAACACGCCCCAGCCGTGTGTGGTATCAGCTGACGGAGGGGCTCATATTTACCTAAGTATAACTTTAGATCAGATGGTGTGTGTGTGTGCCGCACAGTGTGCGTGCGTGTGTGTGTGTGCACACGCGTGTGTGTCTGTGCATGTGATGAATTGAAAATGGTGAATCATATATTGTAAACGTGCTGCAATGCTTAATCATTGTGTGCGACAGTGCGTGCGTGTGCGCATTCAATTTCCATGTGTGAGTGAGAGTGTGTGTGTGTGTGTGTGTGTGTGCGTGCATGCGTGTGTCATCAGGTGACCTGTGGGTCTCATTTAGACATACCTATGTCTAACTTTAGGCTTTATTTAGCTACAGTCACGTGACATCATACACAGTGGTGGAAAGTAACTAAGTACATTTACTTAAGTACTGTACTTAAAGGACCACTTCACCACTTTTCAACTTCTCTTCCTATAATTGGTCCTAACTAATGTTCATGATAAAATACCACCATTGTTTTCTACTCAGTCTGTGTCTCATAGGAAGGCTGTGGGCAGTTCAGAAACCCGTCCACCAGTGACATCATCGATGGTGAATCCAAGCTAATAGAAACGGCAGGCTTTCTTTTCCTGAAAAGTTGCAATGCAAAAGTTGAAGCCATCGTTCTCACGATAATAAAAATCTAAATATATTTAAAAACAAATCTTGTTTAAAAAAAAATCTGCCTAGTGATGATGTCACTGGTGGACGGGTGTCCGAACTGCCCAAAGCCCTCCTATGAGACACAGACTGAGTAGGAAAAAATGGTGGTGTTTTATCATGAAAATTAGTGAGGACCTATTATATGAAGAGATGTTGAAAAGTGGTGAAGTGGTCCTTTAAGTACAATTTTGAGGTATTTGTAATATTGACTTCCAATTTCTAATACATCTACTACTTAGTAGAAGTATTGTAGTATTGTACTTTTTCTCCACTCTTACTTATTTGAAAACTTTATTAGTTTGATTATTACAAAACATACATTAACCACTTCAGCCCTATAATATGTACATTCATTTGAAAATATGTTTATAGTACACATTTGAAAACTTAAAATGGGACATTACTGCATAATTAGTACTTTTAGTACTTTAAGTACATTTTGATGCCAATACTTTTGTACTTTTACTCAAGTAGTCAACAAACAATACTGGGCTTAAATGGGTCAAACATTGGCTACAATATCCTCTGCTCAATTTAATTTAGATTTACATTGTAGAATCCTGAATGAATCCTGTATGAGATCCATCCTTTAGTGTTGATGTAACAAAACAAAGATCATTTAGTCAACATTTATATTAAAGAACGGTCCAGTTTGGTGTGAAGAAAAAATAAATACAAATAAAATAAAGTCCATTGTGGGTGTATGGGGTTTTTCCTCTATCGCTTCATCACTAAACATGGGTGAAATTCACCCGAACACCTGCCTGTAGAAAACATATACCTTCTATGATGTCAATGAAGGTACTGAAAGACCCACCCGCCACCACAGACATCAGCAACGTTACGAAAATTACAAAAATGGTGGACACTACAGACAATTACAATTATAATTTAGGCATTTAGCAGATGCTCTTAATCCAGAGCGATTTACAGTAAGCAACAACAACGCATGGTAATATATAAAAAAATAAAAATAGTCATCAACAATCATACGTGAGCTAAGAACCTAACATCCATCTAACATTGCTATGTCTACATAAAATGCTATCTAACAGCCTGTAAGGTTGTTGAGGCTAGGGCAAGTGCTACGGGCTAAGATGGAGTCTGAAGAGGTGGGTTTTCAGACTACGGTGGAAGATTGGGAGTGAGTCTGCAGTTCTGATTGTAATGGGAAGTGCATTCACTATGGAATGCACTGGCTCCAAAACTATGTTTGGAGCCAGAAGGGAGAAGAGTTTAGGATGACATGTGGACAACGCTCCTCATGTCATCCCGAACTCCTTTAAAAATGTATATATGTTATTGTGAATGTTCTTCCAGCTTCCCTGCGTTGGCTGATCTGAGCGTGCGGGAGGGTTTGTAGGGAACGATCAGACGTGCAAGATATGTTGGGCCATACCTTTGGTTGCTTTGTTTTGTTTTATAGTTGTACTCATATTACTACTAAGTACATTTAGCAGATTATACGCATCTGCTGCTGTTTAATGCACTACCATTATGGTCTATTTGGGGGATTTAATTGCTTTCCAATAAAAATAATGAACAAACCTTTACATAAAGCCAGCATAATCTTTTCCCTCCCCCGTCATTTTATCCTTATCCTTATCCATCCATACTGTACATGCTTTATCCTTATCCATACATACTGTACATGCTTTATCCTTATCCATACATACTGTACATGCTTTATCCTTATCCATACATACTGTACATGCTTTATCCTTATCCATACATACTGTACATGCTTTTATCCTTATCCATACATACTGTACATGCTTTATCCTTATCCATACATACTGTACATGCTTTATCCTTATCCATACATACTGTACATGCTTTTATCCTTATCCATACATACTGTACATGCTTTATCCTTATCCATACATACTGTACATGCTTTATCCTTATCCATACATACTGTACATGCTTTATCCTTATCCATACATACTGTACATGCTTTATCCTTATCCATACATACTGTACATGCTTTTTCCCTTCCTTACCCTTTTTAACTTTTCCTTTTTGTTTTGCATAGAAGTGTATATTTTTATGTAATTTAATTTGTGCTTTTAGTGGTTCCATCCTCAAGTAGAAGTTTTTGTAAGTGACCTGTACTTTTGTTTCTTCTACATACTGTGAAATAATCAATCAATCAATCAGCTCTATAGAGCTTCATTAAATACTATTGTTTTATGCTCTTAAAGTGTGAAAAAAAAAAATTTTCACCACACCCTCTCTCTCACTGTGTGTGTGCGTGCGTGCGTGTGCCAGTGTGACCTCCCAGGTGTGCCACAGCTGTTTCCGACGCCAGGCGAGCCTCCACGCCTGCGCCGTGTGTCACTTCGCTCGCTACTGCGACCGCACCTGCCAGACTGCATGCTGGGACGAGCACAAGCACGAGTGTGACGCCCTCAAGAGGCGAAGCTCCGCGCCCAACACGAATGTCCGGTAAATAACAATTATTATTGTCTCCATCAGGCCGAAGGCAGGGGGAGAGAATGTTTTACACTCCGTCCGTCCATCCGTGTGTGTCCGTCCGTCTGTGTACAGCTAGGGCTCCATTTTCGTCACCGCTAAACCCCTTATCCCTAAACTTCTTTGCTTTTTTTACTATTTTGCAAAACATTTTTGAATAGTTAAAATGGCCAGTCTACAAGCTCACAATGTGTCAATGTAGATTTGCTAGTTGAATTCAAAAATGTTTTTCAAAATAGTAAAAAAAGGCAAAGAAGTTTAGGGATAAGGGGTTTAGCGGTGACGAAAATGGAGCCCCTAATCTCCGGCACCGTTGGCCTGGCCGATGCCTAACTGTGCACACACACTCCCAGGATGCCAACGACGAACCTCTGCCCCAATTTGCCAACAGCGGCCTGTTATAGCGCCACTATTAGTTCTTTACATTACTCATACACAATGTATCCATACATCACACAAATATTGGTACACACTATCTCCATAGTCATGTCATCAACACGGACCTGTCCACTTCCCCATATTCAATCCCCATTGGCTAAGATTGCCAATTTGTGCAATTTGAGGGACATTTTGCATGCACAGTCCCACTACACCGAGGAAGAAATGCCACTTGAAAAATGTCATTCCTGTTTTTGCCTCTAACTGCACCAAAACTGTGTAAAACTTACACATGATCTCTATAGTAATGTGATCAAGACGGGTGTGTTGGATTTCTCATATTCCATCCTAATTGGTTAAGATTGGCTTCCAAAGTGGCCCGTTTTGTACAAAATTCTGCAAATCATTAACACAGCGTCCGATTGCGGTGAAACTGGGTGAGGAAGAAATCCCACTTGACATTTTTCCCAAAACTGTCCTATCCTGGTGGAGATCTGTGCCCAGAGGGGCACTTTTTCTAGTTGTTATTGTTAGTTATCATCATCATCCATCATCATCATTATTTATTTCTTCCAGCCTGTTGGCTCGTGTGCTGTGGCGCATTATTATAATTATTATTATTATATATTATTATTATTATTATTATATATTATTTATTCAAAGCAAAGCAAAGTTACTATATTTACCCAGGGTAACTGGACTAAGCATCAGATACTCGTTTACAGCCAGGCCCTGCTCATAGAACATTTCATGGTAGTGGTTCAATGCCTTGCTCAAGGGCACTTCAGCGGTGGTAATTTTAACGTGCCGGTCCGGGGATACGAACTGGCGACCTTCCGGTATCAAGACCGCTCCGCAAACCGTTCGGCCACCGCTGCCACACATTACAGCCTGGTGGCCTGTGTGGTGTGGCGTATTATTATTATTATTATATTTATTCCAGCCTGGTGGCCTGTGTGGTGTGGTGTATTATTATTATTATATATTATTTATTCCAGCCTGGTGGCCCGTGTGGTGTGGTGTATTATTATAATTATAATTATAATTATTATATATTATTTCTTCCAG
The DNA here is from genome assembly GCF_951216825.1 of Electrona antarctica. Classification (NCBI taxonomy): domain Eukaryota; kingdom Metazoa; phylum Chordata; class Actinopteri; order Myctophiformes; family Myctophidae; genus Electrona; species Electrona antarctica. The sequence continues at coordinate 6,564,477 of NC_136797.1, read as the reverse complement.
CCTGGTGGCCCGTGTGGTGTGGCGCATGCAGAAACAGACGGGCATCACCAACGACAGCCAGCTGGTGTCAGTGGACGCGCTGAAGGACCACCGGGCGGACATGAGCGCTGCAGAGCTCGGCGAGCTGCAGAGCGACATCAAACACTTCCTGCAGTACTGGCCCGGGAAACCCCAGGCCGACGAGCTGCTGACGCACCTGTTCGCTATGGTACGTATAATTACGTTAAAACCCCGCCCCCTGAACAGCTGCTGACACACCTGTTCGCTATGGTACGTCTTATTACGTTAAAACCCCGCCCCCTGAACAGCTGCTGACACACCTGTTCGCTATGGTACGTCTTATTACGTTAAAACCCCGCCCCCTGAACAGCTGCTGTCACACCTGTTCGCTATGGTACGTATAATTACGTTAAAACCCCGCCCCCTGAACAGCTGTCGTCTCACCTGTTCGCTATGGTACGTATAATTACGTTAAAACCCCGAACCCCTGAATAGCTGTTGTCTCACCTGTTCGCTATGGTACGACCACGCCCTAACCTTAATGATGCTAGTGCGCGGCTTCAACTCAACTTGTAGTACTTGCCCTAACCTCGACCTCCTACAGGCCCTAACCTTAATGATGCCAGTGCGCGGCTTCAACTCAACTTGTAGTAGTACTTGCCCTAACCTCGACCTCCTACAGGCCCTAACCTTAATGATGCCAGTGCGCGGCTTCAACTCAACTTGTAGTAGTATTTGCCCTAACCTCGACCTCCTGCAGGCGTATGCATAGGCTCAATTTATGCAACTTAAATAAATACAGCTCTCTATGTAGACATAGCACTCTATAGTGCGTTTCCCTTAGATAGATGTCCACTGTTCTTAAGCTTACGTAGGATTCATGATGACTATTTTTTGAGTGGTGTAAACCACTCCAACAACTGGCTTTGTACCCGTGTCTGTTCGTACCAAAAAGAATCACACCCGTGTGAACTGAGTGGTGTAAGGTCTTATATAGCCTGTCTGACGTAATTAAATCATGTCTGACGTAATGAAATCACACCCGGGTGAACAGGGTGAACATAGCAACCATGCTAATTTTTTCTGCACAGACTAACAAAGCCAGTTGTAGGAGTGGTTTACACTACTCAACAAAGCCAGTTGTAGGAGTGGTTTACACCACTCAAAAATGTACCCGTGTCTGTTCGTACCAAAAAAAATCACACCCGTGTGAACTGAGTGGTGTAAGGTTTTATATAGCATGATCAGCTGTGGTCTGACGTAATAAGGTATTATATAGCCTGATCAGCTCTGATCTGACGTAATGAAATCACACCCGGATGTGATTTCACAACTGGCTTTTTTTGTGCAGAGAAAATGACCACGGTTGCTACGGTCATCCAGTTCACCCGGGTGTGATTTAATTACGTCAGAAATTATTTTGAACATAGCAACCATGCTCATTTTTTTCTGCACACAAAAGCCAGTTGTAGGAGTGGTTTACACCACTCAAAAATGAGCATGGTTGCTATGGTCACCCAGTTCACACGGGTGTGATTTCATTACGTCAGACATTACGTCAGACCACAGCTGATCAGTCTATATAAGACCTTACACTCAGTTCGCACGGGTGTGATTTGTTATGTTTTGACCATGCTTTTTGTTCTTGCTTACTATAATTCGCATTGGATTAAGAGCGTCTGCTAAATGCCAAAATTGTAAATTGTAGCTACAAGTTGAAGCCACGCACTAGCGTAATTTCCATCCACCAGCTGTTTAAGCTTAACCCTAACCCGCCTACAGGGAAACTGCTGTTGCTAATATGTACATTGCTGTTGTAACGGAGAACTTTGAGGACCTCACACGACAGCTTTTATGAGTGAGAGAGTGAGTGAGAGAGTGAGTGAGTAGGGAGGTCGGACAGGCTTATTGTCAGAGTCCATATCCATGTTACAATGTGTAAGTTACTGTGGGAGATGGTCGTAGTGTTGATGTTGTTGACTAAGACTAACACTAAAATAATTTATGTTTTCATACTATAACGTCAACATCTCTCACCTGATCATGATGGGGTGTGTACTGCGACTGTACCCTGCAACACAGATAAACACGTATAAACCTGGAATCCTCAGATATACAATCACACATACAGTAGAAATAAGAAAATACAATGCAATCAAATTTACAGTACAAAATCACACCAGTGTGAAGTGAGGGGCGCTCTTATCATCGTACATCATCATGACGTAACATGTCGATTTGCTCGTCCACACATGACGTAAACTCTCCATTCATTGTCAATGGGAATTTAATGTTTGTGTAAGGCAAAAATCTACACCAATAGCTGAATATCACCCCTCAAAAATACAACCTGCAATCAAATATACAGTACAAAATACAACAGCACAGATTAAATGTCCATATCTGGTGTGTCCACAGATCAAAAGCAACGCTGTGAATCTCAGTGACCAGAGGGGGCAGCAGAGTGTCGGTGTGGGTCTGTTTCCTAACCTGGCGTTGGTCAACCACAACTGTTGGCCCAACTGTACCATCGCACTGAACCACGGGAAGTAAGTACTATATCTAGATATATCTATACACTATGATCTATAGAAATCATATACAAAACTATATATGTATTTATACACTATATGACTATATCTATATACATAATAATACAACTGTACCGTAGGGCATTTACTTCTAGTCATTTTTACTAGTTGCCTAGTTTACTAGTCGACTAGTCGACTAGTAAACGTAAAAGTACCTATTCTTTTTTTTGGAAATAAATATTTGTACATTGAAAAACTGTGTACATGGTGACTATAACTATAATCTACCTGATCTTGAGGCCTACAAAATCAGGGGAAAAATAAATCTTTTTTATTATCAACTAGTCAACTAGTACCAACAAGGTCGACTAGTGGATTTACTAGTCGACTAGTAAACTAGTCGACTAGTTGCTTAATGCCCGTACCGTCACACTGAACCATGGGAAGTAGGTACTATATGTATTTATACACGATAAATCTATATACTGTACCGTCCAAAGCTGGGCATAGGAGGGGCTAGAGCCCCTCAAAAATATTGGACCAATGAAAAGTATTAGTATAAAAGTATTCAGCCAAAAGCTTCTAACTCCACTTGAGCTGGATTTTTGTTTTTTTGTATAAAATTGTGTAATAAATTCTTCTTTCCATGCAGCCAGTCAGCGGTGAACTCTGTTCTCCACTCCAAGAGGAGGTATGTATAAATGTAACCCTATAAGAGGAGGGTTTAAATGGGCCACATGAGAATGGGGAGAGAGAGAGAGGGGGGAGAGAGAGAGACAAAGTCAAAGTCAAACGATTTGTCACACACGTTACCGCAGTGAAATTAAGTTCTCCGCATTTGACCCATCTCTTGGAGCGGTTGAGCCGCAGCCGTGCCGCGCTCGGGAATCATTTGATTAGTTGATTTGACCGCCCCAATCGAACCCTTTGATGCTGAGTGCCAAGCAGGGAGGCATTGGGTCCCATTTTTAAGTGGTGCAAACACTTCCTTAAGTGACTATGTGTGTGGGTGGGTGGCTGGCTGGGTGGGTGTGTCTGAGCACGAAAACAGCATAGTTGTTTTTCACCACCTGTGCGCAACCTAACACACACACAAACACACGCACATATTAACTGTATATATGGTGATTTTGGGTGTGCCAGTACAGTGACAGTACAGTAGAGTGGACAGTAGAGGGACCCCCACACGATAACTCTGTCATTTCTCAACCGTTTCGGACGCGGGGCGGCTCGCCGGAATCGGGCTGGCACCCTGGGTGCGTTCACAGAGTTGCACCACTTACTTCACATGGGTGTGATTTTTACAGTCTTTTTGGTATGACCTGGCCGGGGATCGAACCTCCCGACCTCCCAGTTTCAGGGCAGACACTCTAACCACAAGGCCACTGTCTGGAGAGAGAGAGAGAGAAGAGAGAAGAGAGAAGAGAGAAGAGAGAGAGAGAGAGAGAGAGAGAGAGAGAGAGAGAGAGAGAGAGAGAGAGAGAGAGAGAGAGAGAGAGAGAGAGAGAGAGAGAGAGAGAGAGAGAGAGAGAGAGAGAGAGAGAGAGAGAGAGAGAGAGAGAGCGGGTATGGACTATAATGATATACATGTTCCAGGGTGGAACTGCGAGCTCTGGAGAACATCGCAGAAGGCACTGAGCTGACTGTGAGCTACGTGGATTTCCTCAATCTGTCTGCCGACCGCCAGGTGGCGCTGCAGCAGCGCTACCACTTCACATGTGGCTGTCAGCACTGTGCGGACCATACCAAGGATGACCTGATGATGGCAGCACTGGACAAGGTAAATCACTGCTTCTCAAACTTTCTCATTTCAAGGACCCCCAAATTCTGTGTACAAAAGATGCTGCTAACGCACACCAAAGTCCTTTTAGCGGTGCCGGCCCACGGCAGAGGGAATCTTGATTTTTTCAAAAATAGCAGACCTACAAGTTCATAGCGCAGCACTCGGTGCCGCGCTATGAGCTTATAGATCTGCTATTTTTCAATATCTAAAGTATAACATAATGTTTAAAACACCAAAAAGGGTAAAACCGCCCAAAATAGGTTAAGACAAATTAATCCAACATTTCGGTGGTTAAGCCTTCATCAGGGAATTGACACTTATTAGCCCGCAGACCCCCATTTGAAAAGATATGCCAAGGACCCCCCATAAGAGAAGCGGTTCGCTGTTCGCTGGCAGTGATTCTCAACCATTTTAATTTCAAGGCTGCCCAGTTTGGTTGATGTGTTATTAATTCAGATTATATTTTATACATCATGTTTTATATTCAGGCGGCAGCGGCAGAGGTGATGGCGTTCAGCAAGGACAGTCTGGACAAGATGGACGCCTTCCGCTCTAAAGGGAACTTCCATGAGGTACCTTCCTACTATACCCTAGTACAGCGGTTCCCAAACCTTTTTGGCCTTGCAACCGCTGTTACCTCCTGACCTAGCTGATGCACCCCCCACATGGAAATATAAATTGCATAAGCCATCTAGAGACATATTTCCTTTTTATCCACATATATGAACCTGAATATGGCATAATATATGCAGCATAGGCTATATTCTGCATTACTTGCCATATATTGGCATATGTTAATATATTTTAAAATTAAACCATAGCACCACCATTAGACTTTTCATGTCGCGCACCCCCTAGAAGGCGCTTGCGCACCACAAGGGGTGCACGCACCACAGTTTGGGAACCACTGTCCTAGTAGTATATACCCTCTATCAGTGTTGTTTGTAGCAGCAAATTTTGATTTTAGTTTTAGTCAGTCTTTTGAAAACGTTTAATTTAGTTTTAGTCACTTTTAGAGTTTTAGGCTTAGCCCAGTTTTAGACAGACGTCTAATAGGCGATTATTGCTCAGTGGGAACGTGCTGCGTACTCTGGCCCTCAGCGATGAGGCCTCTAGATTATATTATATATGTATTCACTATATTATTATTATATTATTATGAATCCAGGTTCTCCATGTGGCTGAGGAGGTCCTCTCCAGACAGGCTGGGGTCCTGGACGACACACATCTCCTCGGTCTAATTATATTATTATGAATCCAGGTTCTCCATGTGGCTGAGGAGGTCCTCTCCAGACAGGCTGGGGTCTTGGACGACACACATCTCCTCTATATTATATAATATATGTATTTATGTACAGGTTCTCCATGTGGCGGAGGAGGTCCTCTCCAGACAGGCTGGGGTCCTGGACGACACACATCTCCTCTATATTATATATGTATTTATGTCCAGGTTCTCCATGTGGCGGAGGAGGTCCTCTCCAGACAGGCTGGGGTCTTGGACGACACACATCTCCTCTATATTATATTATATATGTATTTATGTACAGGTTCTCCATGTGGCGGAGGAGGTCCTCTCCAGACAGGCTGGGGTCTTGGACGACTGATTGATTGATTGATTGATTGATTTTATTAACAGTTTGCAGAATTACAGTACATTTCAAGCACAAACTCAAATACAAAGGCTGTTAACTGTGAGTGGACGACCCAATTAAGCATTACACTTGTTTACAACAGGGTCCACCATGTTCAATTCATCAAAACATTTAGAGACGTACAAATAGACACTTCTATATAGACAAAGAACAGTACAGGAATTCATCATAATGGAGGTAAAAAGGGAAAAGAAACATATACAGTGAGGGGGAAAAAAGGGGGGGCGGTGGGGGGGGATTCAGATTTTACGGGGGCCAGTTTCGAATTGCAGCCATCCGTAGGTGCCCTTTGAGAGCGGTTTTGAAGGAGTCAAGGGATTCGCATGTCTTAATGACTGTTGGTAGGGCGTTCCACATTTTGGTGGCATAGGAGCGAAAAGAATTTAGTCCCTTGTTTGTGCCGAATCTGGGTTGAACATGATTAGTTGCACTCCCTCTGGTGTTGTGGGTGTGGACTTCGTTAACATTAAGGAAGTATCTACACAGGTACATGGGTATCTTGGTGGAGTATCGAATCTTGTGGACCAGACCCATTGCAAGATGCTGTACTCTGTCGCCGACCCTAAGCCATGCCAGTCTGTCAAAGTGGGCAGGGGTGAGGTGGGTTCGGGGGGTGAGGCCAAGTAGGAGCCTGACCAGTTTGTTTTGGGAGGTCTGGAGCCTAGTTTTAAGGGCCTTTGAGGTGCTGTGGTACCAGGAGGTGCATGCATAGTCAAAGAAGCCTTGTACAAGGGCTCCTGTTAAGGTCTTCAAGGTGTTTTTGTCGACCAGTGAGGAGATCCTGTAAAGGAATCTTGTTCTTTGGTTGACTTTTTTGATTACGTTGGTGGCCATTTTATCACCGGAAAGATTAGCCTCCAGGATGGAACCTAGGTAGGTAATTTCATCTTTACGTGTGATAACATTGTCACCCACTCTAACCAAGAAGCCATTTGCCTTGCTGAGATTACTATTAGATCCAAAGAGAATGGATTCAGTTTTTCCCAGGTGTAAAGATAGTTTGTTATCAGCGAGCCAGGTGCACACATCTCCTCTATATTATATTATATATGTATTTATGTACAGGTTCTCCATGTGGCGGAGGAGGTCCTCTCCAGACAGGCTGGGGTCTTGGACGACACACATCTCCTCTATATTATATAATATATGTATTTATGTACAGGTTCTCCATGTGGCGGAGGAGGTCCTCTCCAGACAGGCTGGGGTCCTGGACGACACACATCTCCTCTATATTATATATGTATTTATGTCCAGGTTCTCCATGTGGCGGAGGAGGTCCTCTCCAGACAGGCTGGGGTCCTGGACGACACACATCTCCTCTATTTTATATTATATATGTATTTATGTACAGGTTCTCCATGTGGCTGAGGAGGTCCTCTCCAGACAGGCTGGGGTCCTGGACGACACACATCTCCTTGTTCTCCGTACTCTGGCCCTGGGGTTCGAGGGGTCGGCCCTGACGCGGGTGTTCCCCCAGGCTGCGGAGTACGCAGCCCGCATGCTGGCCGGATACACGTAAATATAACTTATATATATCATATCATTATTTTTTATATTGTTACAATTGTGCATTTCCTGCAGGAAAAAAGCGTTGTCCCTGTAATGGCCGGGGGGAGAATCTCTTAATTTGTATGTAAGAGTTACGGGGGGGGGGGGGGGTACCACTGTACTGTGACTTTCAGAGGTGTACCACCCCTTTTTTCCCTCATACCGTACTTTCTTTATATGATGATTTCCTGTTTTTCATAGAATTGTCTATTTGTTATGATGAATTGAAAATGGAGAACCCTGATGTAAATACATCTTGTGCTCGTCATGGTTTCTTCCTCAAAGTAGCAGTTTTTGTATTGACTTGTGCTTTCGTTTGAAAATGTACCCATTCTACATACTGTAGTAGCCTTGCCGAGCCATGAGGCCCATAGGGCAGGAGCCTATCCCCTGTTTCTGTAGCCATGAGGCCCATAGGGCAGGAGCCTATCTCCTGTTTCTGTAGCCATGAGGCCCATAGGGCAGGAGCCTATCTCCTGTTTCTGTAGCCATGAGGCCCATAGGGCAGGAGCCTATCTCCTGTTTCTGTAGCCATGAGGCCCATAGGGCAGGAGCCTATCTCCTGTTTCTGTAGCCATGAGGCCCATAGGCAGGGCTCGACAGTGCGACTAGGTACTCGCATTTGCGAGTTAAAATATCACCGTGCGAGTTGTCAAATTCACTTTGTAGCACCCGTGCGACTACAGAATTTGACCGTTCAATCGTGATAAAGACAAGGCTCTACAGCAAGTGCACAGTCTATAGTCACGGTTCTATACCTACATTTATATTTATATAGTACGGCGGTGTCGATCGCCAAAAAGAGCAGATCTACAAGCTAACAACGTGTCGAGACTCAATGCGGCGTTCATTTGAAGATCTGTCCCTTTTGCTCCCACCGCCCCGCCCCTCCATGTGTTGCTGTTCAGTACTTCTCTTCCCTGTCAGCAGCGAACGCAGCAGGATAGCATGATAGCACAGAAGGAGTTGCTAGGACCCCGACACGTTGAATACTAAAGTTATTTGGAAAGTTTAATGTTCAAACATCACTCTATAACTTTTAACCAAACGTGGGTGAAACAGCGTGCGGCCGTGCACGCAAAGAGTGCACGTGTGCACGGATTCTACCAAAACAACCATCGCTCAGCACCTCGCTTACAAAATCGTGTGCGCAGCGCAAATGATAATACGAATGACCGACTTGGCTGGGTACATATTAGTCAGTAGCCTGCATAACGAGCGACGGAAAAAAGGCAAAGATCCCCCCCACTACCTCCTTCCACCACGCCGAGGTGTATAGCCTATGTACGATGGTCTGAACTGAAGCAGTCAAAGCCAAGGAGAATGTTACAATACTAATAGTACCATCGAGTAGCCTGCGCCCTGCACCGAATCTCACACGATAGAACAGCAGGATAAAAACGGATAGAAAGTCTGTCTGTCTGTCTGTCCATACATGAGCAACATAAAATGAATTGATTATCCATCTATCTATCCATCTATCCCTCTATCTATTTGCATAAAAAACTAATAGACTATCAGCATAAAAACAAATTGATTATATAGATTATATAAAAACAAACAAATCCAGATGAATATCAATATTGTGATCATTTCTGAAAGATTTTTCATATTGCCCACCCCCTACCTCATATCACTGTATTAAAGAAAAATCACACCTGTGTGAAGTGAGGGGCGCTCTTATCATCATACATCATCATGAATCATCTCATATTGGCCAATCAGAATGCCTGTTGCCTGTGATTGGTTAGCTGATTTGCTCGTTTACATATGACATACATTGTCCTTTCAATGTCAATGGCGTTTAATGTTTTGATGTTTAATTTACGTCATATTTAGCGGAATTTTGACCTAATTTCTCCTTTCATTGTCAAGATATTGAGACGTGTGGGGACTACAGCTGTATATAGGAGGGGCTAGCGCCCCTCAAAAACACATTATTTGATAACTTTTCATCGTGCTCCTAAAATAATTTGTGTGCTACTAGATTTTTCAACTTAGTCGCACACGTGCTACTTGGAAAAATGCTAAGCGTCGAGCCCTGCCCATAGGGCAGGAGCCTATCTCCTGTTTCTGTAGCCATAAGGCCCATAGGGCAGGAGCCTATCTCCTGTTTCTGTAGCCATGAGGCCCATAGGGCAGGAGCCTATCTCCTGTTTCTGTAGCCATAAGGCCCATAGGGCAGGAGCCTATCTCCTGTTTCTGTAGCCATGAGGCCCATAGGGCAGGAGCCTATCTCCTGTTTCTGTAGCCATGAGGCCCATAGGGCAGGAGCCTATCTCCTGTTTCTGTAGCCATGAGGCCCATAGGGCAGGAGCCTATCTCCTGTTTCTGTAGCCATGAGGCCCATAGGGCAGGAGCCTATCTCCTGTTTCTGTAGCCATGAGGCCCATAGGGCAGGAGCCTATCTCCTGTTTCTGTAGCCATGAGGCCCATAGGGCAGGAGCCTATCTCCTGTTTCTGTAGCCATGAGGCCCATAGGGCAGGAGCCTATCTCCTGTTTCTGTAGCCATGAGGCCCATAGGGCAGGAGCCTATCTCCTGTTTCTGTAGCCATGAGGCCCATAGGGCCTATCTCCTGTTTCTGTAGCCATGAGGCCCATAGGGCAGGAGCCTATCTCCTGTTTCTGTAGCGTGAGGCAGCTTGATGTACAAGTACCCATTCTACATACTGTGAAATAAAAATGTAAATCAATCAGTCAATCAAAATTGCTGTGACTTTAAGTGTCATGTGTCATGTGTCACGTGACAGGAAGCTGTATCACCCCAACAACGGGCAGCTGGCTGTGGCGGCCATGCGAGCGGGTGTCGCCCACTGGCACGCCGGGCTGATCGAGGCGGGCCACGCCCTGATCTGCCAGGCCTACGGCATCGTCATGGTGTCACATGGTCCCAACCACTCTATCACCAGAGACCTGGAGGTAACTACACACTATACACTACCCTATATACACTATACAGTGTATAGTATACACTACCACTACCCTATATACACTATCCTATATACACTATACACTACCCACTACCCTATCACCAGAGACCACGCATTCACACACAGATGCCGGAGGTAACCATGCAAGGCACCAACCTGCACATCGGGAACAATTAGGGGTTCAGAGTCTTGCTCAAGGACACTTCAACACTAACTCTGGGGGAGCCTGGGTTCGAACAGGCAGCCTCTACCCCTGAGCAACCGCCTACTACTACTACTAATAATAATAATAACAACAGCACTAACACTGAACTGTGACGTTTTGCAGGTGATTCGCAGACAGACCGAGCAGGAGCTGAGGATTTTCAACGCCGCCAAGAAGGAGCCAATGAGCGCGAGGCACTGACGACACGCGCCTCAGAGAAGTGGCCAATGAACGCGAGACACTTGACGACACGCCTCCGAGAAGCAGCCAATGAGCCTGAGGCACTGACGACACGCCTCCCAAGAACCGGCCAATGAATGAACACGAGGCTACTGTGACAACATCAAAACATAACTTTGCTGTTTTTATGTTTGTTTGTTTGATCAGCCCGTGACCCAAAACATGAATTAGACATTCGACCGGGAACCAAACTAGCGAAAATAGCAGATCTACAGGCTCACAACGTGGCGCGAAGCGCCACATTGTGACCTTGTAGATCGATTTTATTTCTTCTTGACATTGCTGAGAAAAAAAAATTGAAAATGTTTTTTTTTTGCTTTTTTGGGAATGTTTTTTTGAAAATGTTTTGAAATAATAATTAATTAAAAGACAAATGTAGGAAACTAAAACTAAGGGGACCCATAACAATGTGTCCGCGACCCACAAAAGGGTCCCGAGCCACTGTTTGGGAAACCATGATCTAGAATAAGGTCATCTGCATTGAGAGCTTGCAGATCTACAGTAGATCTGCATTGAGAGCTTGTAGATCTACAGTAGATCTGCATTGAGAGCTTGTAGATCGGCATATTTTATCGCTACTTTTCGGAAAAAGTGAAAGTGGTTAATAAGAATGTGTGTGTGGGTTGTTAAATCAATATTTAACCAATGAAGTGTTTAGCCTTATTTATTTATCATCATGATGTGCATACTGTAACAGTACTCTAACAGCCTACATGTATTTTTGTATTATATTTAACCTTTATTTAACCAGTAAAAAACACTTTTACAAGTGTGAACTGGCCCAGCAAAGAGGCAAATAATGTTACACAGCTCTGCCAGTATACCAACAAATACAGGACAATTTATCAGCACGATCTGCATATTGTTTGTAACAGTACTGTAACAGTCTACATGTATGTGTCATCTGCATATCACCTGCATACTGTAAACATACTGTGAATCTACATGCATTTATCATCATGATCTGCATATCATCTGCATACGGTAACATACTGTAACGTCTACTGTATGTGTTTAAAACCTACTTGTATGTACAGTAGCTACAGCAAATAAATTACATAACTGTGTATGTGTGTCGTTTTATAGTCCAATTTGACTTAAATGTTTAAAATGACAAGCTCCTTTTCCCTGAACATGTCCTCTTTTTTTTGGGGGGGGGGGGGGGTCCGGGGGAGGGGGGGGGGCTGTCCGGGGGAGGGGTTCTAAAATCCTTCAAAACGTCTAGTGTTTTGACTTTCGGTAGCGTCAAAGTGTAGAGTAGGAGAGTAGCTTTGATCTCGCTGCAAAGCGGGTGCCTATGGGCTATAGTTCCAAACATTGCTCCTATGGCTGGAACTCTCCCATTGAGATAGAATGAGCACTTCCGCATTCCATTGTTACAATGGGAATCAACTCTAGTGTTGCCACTCTCTTACTATATTACTCAGGGTAGCGTGTACTGTGATATCTGTGTATCACTCACCTGACTGACAGACCAGCATTGTATTTACAATGCTGAAAAATGCTGAAACTTCACAGATGATGTGGAAAACGTATCCTTGTCAAAGTTGTCAAAGTCGGCAACAGCAGGAGACGCCATCAGAAAAAGAAGTCGTCAAAGTCGGCTTCGGCAGGTAATTTAAAAAAGGCATTCAACAAACAAAAGCGAGATTAAAAAAAATTGCACCAGTGATTAGAAATTGATAATTCAAATTATGCTCCTCATTGACTTACATTGTACACTGAAACTGCTCTCAAAGTCACTATTTTAGTACGTAAACAATTCAGACAATAGAGCATCACCAAACCTGGTACTGTTTTTAGTTTTTCTTTCTTTTTTCTGTGGATCCGGATCCAGATCTTCAAATAGTAAAAAATAAAGCAATGTACTGACCTCATGTTTCCTTCTATGCATGAGGAATCCAAGCTGCTTCTTATCACCTGACAGGGAGGAGTTTGCCCGGTTGGACGTATAGCGTACGGAAGGAAAATGTTATTCCAACCAGTTCCTTTCCCCTCCATCAGGTGCCCGGATGGCCAGGAGGAGGTAGCATAGAGACCAGGAATCCGGATTACTGCATGTTTTTTGTGAGGGTACCTACCCTAGGAGGACACAGGGAGAACATGTGAGGGTACCTACCCTAGGAGGACACAGGGAGAACATGTGAGGGTATACCTACCCTAGGGGACACAGAGAGAACATGTGAGGGTACCTACCCTAGGAGGACACAGGGAGAACATGTGAGGGTACCTACCCTAGGAGGACACAGAGAGAACATGTGAGGGTATACCTACCCTAGGGGACACAGAGAGAACATGTGAGGGTACCTACCCTAGGGGACACAGAGAGAACATGTGAGGGTACCTACCCTAGGAGGACACAGGGAGAACATGTGAGGGTACCTACCCTAGGAGGACACAGGGAGAACATGTTAGGGTACCTACCATAGGAGGACACAGGGAGAACATGTGAGGGTACCTACCCTAGGGGACACAGAGAGAACATGTAAGGGTATACCTACCCTAGGGGACACAGAGAGAACATGTGAGGGTACCTACCCTAGGAGGACACAGGGAGAACATGTGAGGGTACCTACCCTAGGGGACACAGGGAGAACATGTGAGGGTACCTACCCTAGGAGGACACAGGGAGAACATGTGAGGGTACCTACCCTAGGGGACACAGAGAGAACATGTGAGGGTACCTACCCTAGGGGACACAGAGAGAACATGTAAGGGTATACCTACCCTAGGGGACACAGAGAGAACATATGAGGGTACCTACCCTAGGAGGACACAGGGAGAACATGTGAGGGTACCTACCCTAGGGGACACAGGGAGAACATGTGAGGGTACCTACCCTAAGGGACACAGAGAGAACATGTAAGGGTATACCTACCCTAGGGGACACAGAGAGAACATGTGAGGGTACCTACCCTAGGAGGACACAGGGAGAACATGTGAGGGTACCTACCCTAGGGGACACAGGGAGAACATGTGAGGGTACCTACCCTAGGAGGACACAGGGAGAACATGTGAGGGTACCTACCCTAGGGGACACAGAGAGAACATGTGAGGGTACCTACCCTAGGGGACACAGAGAGAACATGTGAGGGTATACCTACCCTAGGAGGACACAGGGAGAACATGTGAGGGTACCTACCCTAGGGGACACAGGGAGAACATGTGAGGGTACCTACCCTAGGGGACACAGAGAGAACATGTGAGGGTACCTACCCTAGGGGACACAGGGAGAACATGTGAGGGTATACCTACCCCAGGGGGACACGGGGAGAACATGTGAGGGTACCTACCCTAGGAGGACACAGAGTGAACATGTGAGGGTACCTACCCTAGGAGGACACAGGGAGAACATGTGAGGGTATACCTACCCTAGGGGACACGGGGAGAACATGTGAGGGTACCTACCCTAGGGGACACAGAGAGAACATGTGAGGGTACCTACCCTAGGGGACACGGGGAGAACATGTGAGGGTACCTACCCTAGGGGACACAGAGAGAACATGTGAGGGTATACCTACCCTAGGGGACACAGAGAGAACATGTGAGGGTACCTACCCTAGGGGACACGGGGAGAACATGTGAGGGTACCTACCCTAGGGGACACGGGGAGAACATGTGAGGGTACCTACCCTAGGAGGACACAGGGAGAACATGTGAGGGTATACCTACCCTACTGGACACAGAGAGAACATGTGAGGGTACCTACCCTAGGAGGACACAGAGAGAACATGTGAGGGTACCTGCCCTAGGAGGACACAGGGAGAACATGTGAGGGTATACCTACCCTAGGGGACACAGAGAGAACATGTGAGGGTATACCTACCCTAGGGGACACAGAGAGAACATGTGAGGGTACCTACCCTAGGGGACACAGGGAGAACATGTGAGGGTACCTACCCTAGGAGGACACAGAGAGAACATGTGAGGGTACCTGCCCTAGGAGGACACAGAGAGAACATGTGAGGGTACCTGCCCTAGGAGGACACAGGGAGAACATGTGAGGGTACCTGCCCTAGGAGGACACAGGGAGAACATGTGAGGGTACCTGCCCTAGGAGGACACGGGGAGAACAGGTGAGGGTACCTGCCCTAGGAGGACACAGGGAGAACATGTGAGGGTACCTGCCCTAGGAGGACACGGGGAGAACATGTGAGGGTACCTGCCCTAGGATGACACAGAGAGAACATGTGAGGGTACCTGCCCTAGGAGGACACAGGGAGAACATGTGAGGGTACCTACCCTAGGGGACACAGAGAGAACATGTGAGGGTACCTGCCCTAGGAGGACACAGGGAGAACATGTGAGGGTACCTGCCCTAGGAGGACACTGGGAGAACATGTGAGGGTACCTGCCCTAGGAGGACACAGGGAGAACATGTGAGGGTACCTGCCCTAGGAGGACACAGGGAGAACATGTGAGGGTACCTGCCCTAGGAGGACACAGGGAGAACATGTGAGGGTACCTGCCCTAGGAGGACACAGAGAGAACATGTGAGGGTACCTACCCTAGGAGGACACGGGGAGAACATGTGAGGGTACCTGCCCTAGGAGGACACGGGGAGAACATGTGAGGGTACCTGCCCTAGGAGGACACAGAGAGAACATGTGAGGGTACCTGCCCTAGGAGGACACGGGGAGAACATGTGAGGGTACCTGCCCTAGGAGGACACAGAGAGAACATGTGAGGGTACCTGCCCTAGGATGACACAGAGAGAACATGTGAGGGTACCTGCCCTAGGAGGACACAGGGAGAACATGTGAGGGTACCTGCCCTAGGAGGACACGGGGAGAACATGTGAGGGTACCTACCCTAGGAGGACACAGAGAGAACATGTGAGGGTCCCTGCCCTAGGAGGACACAGAGAGAACATGTGAGGGTACCTGCCCTAGGAGGACACAGAGAGAACATGTGAGGGTACCTGCCCTAGGCCCTAGGCTGGGAACCCCTGCCCTAGGGGACACAGGGAGAACATGCTAACTCCACACAGAAAGGCCCTTGGGAAAACTGTCAATCAAATTCAACCCAAGGTACCCACGCCCCTCCCACAGCATAGCCTACGACCATAATTTACTAAAAAGCACATCATGGGGATTGAAATAACACTTTAAAGTAGTGACTGGAAGCATAAAGTATTTGTGACCATGTTTATTAAGGTTAATAAAATCAGGGTTAAAGTTAAGACAAAAACTAGTCTCACATAGCCAGACAAATATTCCACAATCCCTGAATGTTAATATATAGAATTCTGGAACTACACCTCCTGAAATCTGAGTAAGGAAGCTGCCATTTCCATTCACGAAAATATATTTTAAAATATCTTTAAAAAAAAAATCCCAAGCAACAAGCTATATATATGCGTGAATGATTTCTATTTATATTGGGATAAATGTGCGCGACTGTAAAGATGAAACAGAAGTGGGGAGGAGGCTTCACTTCCGCTTTATCGCTTACTCATGATCAGAGCTTCCGTTGCTCCAGACTGTATGACGGAAGCATTTGAACTTTGCGAGAGGCAACAGTCTGGCAAACGCGAGACTAGCCAAAAACCTTTACACTTGCATAGAGCATTGCCATGTTCTGGGCACAGCACAGCGGCCCCTACAGGCCATTTCATGTGAACTTTCCCGTTAAACCGGTACTTCCGTATTGGCTTTCAGGCAATAACCCAGAGGTCTACCCAGGCCCACCAAAAACCCATAGCTGTGTAAAGGCCCACCCAAAACCCATAGTGTGTACAGGCCCACCCAAAACCCATAGGTGTGTACAGGCCAACCCAAAACCCATAGGTGTGTAGAGGCCAACCCAAAACCCATAGGTGTACAGGCCCACCCAAAACCCATAGGTGTGTACAGGCCCACCCAAAATCCATAGGTGTACAGGCCCACCCAAAATTCATAGTGTGTACAGGCCCACCCAAAACCCATAGGTGTGTACAGGCCCACCCAAAACCCATGTGTGTGTACAGGCCCACCCAAAACCCATAGGTGTGTACAGGCCCACCCAAAATCCATAGGTGTGTAAAGGCCCACCGAAAACCCAGTGTGTACAGGCCCACCCAAAACCCATAGTGTACAGGCCCACCCAAAACCCATAGTGTGTACAGGCCCACCCAAAACCCATAGGTGTGTACAGGCCCACCCAAAACCCATAGGTGTGTACAGGCCCACCCAAAATCCATAGGTGTGTACAGGCCCACCCAAAACCCTGAACGCCACACAGAAGCGGCTTTTATACAAAGAAAAGGGGAAAAGGAAAAAAAATAAAAATAAAACGGGTCTGTTCTGGAACGTCTTTCTGTCAGTTGTCCATCCTAAATTAGACAAAACAATCTTTGATCATGCGGCTTAAAATCCATGACTGTGCGATTAAATATGCTGGGGTTTTAATGTGATTTCATGCGGTGAAATAAGCAGGAAGTTGCAAAATATGCGAAAAGTTGCAAAATATGCAGGATTTTATGAGGTGAAATATCCCTCGCAACAACCCGAGCACTAGTCCTAGTCCACTAGTCCCTAACATTTTAGTCTAGTTTTTATCTTGTTCACAAAATTGTCAGTTTAGTCAATAGTTTTAGTCATCGTAGCCTACTTATCTTTAGTTTCCATTTAGTCTTGTCAGTGTAAAAAAGGTAGTCGACGAACATACTTCGTCATAGTTTTAACCCAAACTAAATTAATGTCTTCTAAATCATGACAGTTTTCTGAAAAACCTATGTTTCTGTCTGTCAGTGGTTCTCAAACTATTTCATGTCAAGGACCCCCAAGAATGATCTGTATTTGGCCGCGGACCCCCATCTGAAAATCTGTTATTCCAGGCAACCCCCCCCCCCCCCCAGAAGCAAATACCGGTATTCGAGTGAAAAACGTTCACTGTGAAAGAATATATATTCAAAGATTTGTGTCACATTTTCACGATTTTTCAAAAAAAAAAAAAGAAGTTGCATATCTACACGCTCTGAGCTTGTAGATCTGCTATTTTCCCCCAACAGCTACAGTTTAAAATAACGGTTAAAAAGCTATAAAGGTGACACAGACGCTTAATGGGTTAAACCTGACGAAACCAACACTGTCTCTCTGTCATGTCTTTATGTCAGTTGTCCACATCCATGTCCATCCTGCGTCGAGCTCTCCACCTCCGCCTCCACATCCTCATGGCCAGCGGGTCCAGCTCCCAGAACCTCCTCTCGTCCTCCCAGAGTCTCCCGCGAGGATCCGGATGAGGAGGAGGAGGTGGTGGAGGCTCCGCTGCTGCCGCCGCGTCTCCGATATCCGGCGACGGCGTCTCTCCCGCGTCCGTAGTGTCCGAAGTGTCGCTACCGCTGACCGCGACGCGTCCGTCCCTCCTCAGCCGGAGAGACACACAGCCGAACCAGCTGCGGCCGCTGGGCATGTCCCCCGCCGCGTCCCACGAGTCCTTGTCCTCGCTGTACCTCTCCATGGTCTGGTGATACCTATACATGAAGAGAGAGACCGACAATATGGTGATATAGCCTGGCCCCACAGACATACAGTATAAAGGTCAGCCTGGCCTAGCCAGCCTGCTGACTGGCAAATTATTTTGCGAGGTCCCCAAATTATTAAAAAAAAACTGAATGGATGGAAAATGGAAATGTAGCGTTTACAATAGGGTAGGATGGGTGACAAATTCCAAATGTACTTTGTCAATGAATTTAGCTTTCTCTCTCCATTCTGTCATAAACTATAGTAAAACCAAACCAAAACAGGGCGGCGGTGGCTCAGGGGTTAGAGTGGCTGGATGGTAACTGCAAGGTTGCCAGTTCGAACCCGGGCTCCCCCAGAGTTGGTGTCGAAGTGTCCTTGCACTATATATTTCTAAAACTATGAAACATTTCAAAGATTCCATTTCAGGCAAACATGTCCACCGTAAGATGAACCTAAATAGGTTTGAATGGGGTTTCTAGGTGTAAGTATGTAGGACTAGTAGCATGCCAAAGTTTGTGCTATTGCCATTGAGAATGCATTGGGCGTTTAAGTTAAATAACTCCGAAACTACAAATCATTTCAAAGTAAGCATGTGTCTCCACAGTAAGCTGAATTATAAAAAGTGTGAATGGAGTTTCTAGGTGAAAGTGCTTTTTTGACGTGCCAATATCTGCCATTGAGCCCCATTGTGAATTTCTCAAATTTGAAAGCACTATATTTCTAAAACTATGAAACATTTCAAAGATTTCTTTTCAGGCAAACATGTCCACCGTAAGATGAACCTAAATAGGTTTGAATGGGGTTTCTAGGTGTAAGTATGTAGGACTAGTAGCATGGCAAAGTTTGTGCTATTGCCATTGAGAATGCATTGGGCATTTAAGTTAAATACGGGGGGGGGACATATTTTGACAGCAGAAACTGCCTGTCATAATTTCTCCCCCCTTCCTATTCCAAACCGCTGGAGAACATTGGTTCACCGATCTGAGCCCCATCCCACCCCGGGATCACGGAGTTGGATCCTATTGGTTCAGCAATCTGAGCATGGGCCTTTTGTGGCGGTTCTGGACAACCGTGGGTCCGACCGACTCAAGGACACTGCACTCCCTGAATCTGAAGTTGGTGGAGCGAACGGTTGTCGGGTTTACGTGGATTACATGGTGCATTTATAGATAGAAGATTAGTATTAGTATTATAATCACTCCAGTACCTGGCCAGGAAGCCCTCCTTGCCTCCCAGGATGTAGATGCTTCCGTCCAGCACGGCGACCCCCGGATGGCAGCGAGGGTTCCTCATGGAGGAACACACGGTCCACACGTTGGTCTGAGGGTCGTAGCACTCCACGGAGTCTGTGGTCTGGGTGGAATGCCACCCACCTGCACGCACGCACGCACACACACACACACGCGCGCACACGCACACACACACACACACACACACACACACACACACAGAGCTCTATTTTTGTATCTGAGTCTATAGCGACAGTGCTACAGACTGAATGGAACCCAGGTCCTTCTAGCCGTGAGGAGACAGACTAAAAACGCCGGGACAACGCTCCACATGTCCCAAACTCTTCTCCCTTCTGGCTCCAAAACTATGGAATGCACTTCCCATTACAATCAGAACTGCAGCCTCACTCCCCAATCTTCCGCCGTAGTCTGAAAACCCACCTTTTCATACTCCATCATGGCCCGTAGCACTTGCCCTAGCCCCTTAGATAGCACTTTATGTAGACTTAGATAGCATTTTATACAGACTTATAGCATGTTACGTAGATGTCATGTAGTCATAGCACTTTATAGCACATGTGAATAGTATAGTATAGTACAGTATGTATAGTTTTATTATATAGATATTCCACTGTTACGTTCTTAGCTTACGCATGTTTCATGATAACTACTTTTTATGTATGTGATGTATTGCCATGCTTTTTGTTCTTGCTTAATGTAAATCGCTCTGGATTCAGAGCGTCTGCTAAATGCCTACATTGTAAATTGAATGGAACCCAGGTCCTTCTAGCCGTGAGGAGACAGACTGAATGGAAGCGCAAGAATTACTGTCACATTATAAAGCTATGCAACACTTAAATCACGTACCCTAGCTTTAAGAACAGGTATAAAGTGTATGTGTAGGTATAATAGTTAGAAGAGGTATCTTAGATATACTGAAGGTAGAACCGGTATCATAGATACACGGCATATAGATCAGGTATTAATGGTGTTACCCATGACGTAGATCTTTCCGTTCAGAGTGGTGGCGGCGGCTCCGAAGCGTGCCACGCTCATGGGAGCGAGCTGCGTCCAGGCGGGGACGGGCTTCATCCTGGGGTCGCAGCGGTACGCCGACGACACGTCTGTGCGGTAGCCGTGCTCCATCACAGACCCTCCTACAGACAGACACATAGAAGACATTGTGGTATTGATTAATAATGTAGCCTACTAGTAGAGAAAACTTGTAACCCCCTGATTATCACCTGTTTGTCCATGCCAAACTTTGATTTGATTAGATTTTTATTAAGGATCCCCATTAGCTGGTGCCATAGCAACCAGCTAGTCTTCCTGGGGTCCACATAAGAATAAACAATACAGTAGACATACAATTACAAATACACGTGTTAAAGTCAGTATTCAACTTACATTAGTTCTGATAAAAAATAAATAAAAAAAACTCATTACAGACTGCCGACTCATGCGAACCCATTTCAAACATGGAGGGAGACACTAGTCTCTCTCTCTGACGTAGAACGTCTACAATTAAAGAATGAAGTTTAAATCTTGACGGTTGAGTCCTGCATCCTTTTGCTCCGTATATGACTGACTTATTGTAACATCAAAAACTTCCATTATCCCATTCAGGCCTGACGTCGAAATTAAAAAAAAAAAGTTTTCTAAATCATGACAATTTCCGGAAAGATTTGAGGCACATTTTAACGATTTTTCAAAAATAGCAGACCTACAAGCTCATAGCGCGCCACTCGGTGGCGCGCTATGAGCTTGTAGATCTGCTATTTTTCAATAGCTAAATTATAACATAATGTTTAAAACACCAAAAGGGGTTCCCGCCCCAAAATGGGTTAATGGTTAATGTGGTTAAACGCTAACGTGACATGGATGCGTTCCAGGTCTCAATGGGTTATACAACACTGTCTTAGTGTATTATTTATAATGTCAAGATATAGTAGTAGTTCTATAATGTCACAATATAAAATATAGTTCTTCTTTCCGGCATCTAAACTACTACCACATACTTTGTGCTAGAGATCTAGTTCAGCTTTATGCATTTATTTATGCTTGTATTTTTTTTCTCCTCTTGGAATGTGTAAACAGTTTTTGCACGACGACGATGTGGTTGCTATAACAACGCAATCAATGGTCGTATATGAGGTACATTTTCTGCTGTACATCCTATACATTATAGCTCACGATGCGTCGCGATGCGCAGTGTTGATTTCGTCGACTAATACTAAGACGAAAAATGTTCGTCGACTACCTTTTTTCACTGACGGAAACTAAATGGAAACTAAATGAAAGCTATGATGACTAAAACTAAGACTAAATATATTGACAATTTAGACTACAATGTTATGAAGGGACTAGTGGAAGAGAGATCCAGTATAGTCATTTTACACTTGGTTGCATGCTGAAAATAGCAGATCTACAAGCTCACAACGCGGAGTGCTGCGACGCGTTGTGAGCTTGTAGATCGGCTATTTTCAGCAAGTGTAAAATCAGCCATTACGACGACGTCAAGGCCCGCCAAAATACATTTTAGTCGACTAAAATCTTATGACATTTAGTCGACAAAAACTAGACAAAAACATTCCAGGTGACTAAAATGTGACTAAAACTAAATGAAAACTATTCAAGAGGACTATGACTAAAAGTAAGAATAGAAATTTGCTGCCAAAAACAACACTATAAAATAAATAATACATACCTATATAATAGAGGAATCCGTCCAAGGCCACCACAGCGGGGGAGTCGCAGTAAGAGAACACGCCCACCGACGCCACAAACTGCCAGGCGTTGGTCTTTGGGTCGTAACGCTCCATCCTCGACTGGCCCTCCCTGCCCCCGACCGCAAACAGACAGCCGTCCAGCGCCACCAGACCTGTACGGATTATTATTATTATTATCCCATTCTGGACGGGAACCCCTTTTGGTGTTTTAAGCATTATGTTATACTTTAGCTATTGAAAAATAGCAGATCTACAAGCTCGTAGCGCGGCACTCTGTGCCGCGCTATGAGCTTGTAGGTCTGCTATTTTTGGAAAAGCGTGAAATTGTGGCGCAAATCTTTGAATAGATATTCTTTCAGAGCGAATGTTTGTAACTCATATCTTTGCTTCTGGAACAACATATTCTCAGATGGTGGGTCGGCGGCCAATTACATTTATTTTTGGGGGTCCTTGACATGAAAATGTTTGAGAACCACTGAAATAGAAACATGGGGTTTTTCAAAAAACTGTCAGGATTTAGAAGACATTTGTAGAATCGTCCTCAGGTCTAAATGGGTTATACGCCCTGAGGCTATTTCAGATCAACATACGGAATACAATATGGAGCGTGTCTTGAGGGTACAGGGTTTGATGAGGTCAGATCAACATACGGAATACAATATGGAGCGTGTCTTGAGTGTACAGGGTTTGATGAGGTCAGATCAACATACGGAATACAATATGGAGCGTGTCTTGAGGGTACAGGGTTTGATGAGGTCAGATCAACATACGGAATACAATATGGAGCGTGTCTTGAGGGTACAGGGTTTGATGAGGTCAGATCAACATACGGAATACAATATGGAGCGTGTCTTGAGTGTACAGGGTTTGATGAGGTCAGATCAACATACGGAATACAATATGGAGCGTGTCTTGAGTGTACAGGGTTTGATGAGGTCAGATCAACATACGGAATACAATATGGAGCGTGTCTTGAGGGTACAGGGTTTGATGAGGTCAGATCAACATACGGAATACAATATGGAGCGTGTCTTGAGGGTACAGGGTTTGATGAGGTCAGATCAACATACGGAATACAATATGGAGCGTGTCTTGAGTGTACAGGGTTTGATGAGGTCAGATCAACATATGGAATGTCAGAACAGAAGATGTCATCTTTACCGAAATCACATCGAGCTTCGTTCATGGGACTCCTCTCCAACCAGGAGTCGCTGGAAGGATCGTATCTCCACGTCTCTCTGCTCACCGAGCCGTCGGCCAGCTCTCCTCCGGCGAGGTACAGAGTGGAACCTGGAATATAGAATCATATTAATGACTAGAAACAACATTCCAGGTACAGACCGGTAGAACCTGAAATATCAAACCATATTAAAACACTTTCCTCGCCGCGTTTAAAAGGTAGATTTTAGTCACTTGTCTCCCGCGCTTTCCAGGGGGTGCATACTTAGTTTAGACTATTCATTGGTTAGACATGGGTTAAGGTTAGTGTTTAGGTGTGCTGCCCCGTGGGAGGTTAGGTTTAGGGTGAGGGTTTGAGATAGGTTGTAGTTGTAGGACTAATGACTGGTCTAACCCAATGAATAAACTAAGTACTGTCTAAACAAAGTACTGCACCCGCTTTCCAGCCGCCATTTCGGTACCGCCCGCCAGCCCCGCCACTGACCTGAC
Organism: Electrona antarctica; assembly: GCF_951216825.1. Taxonomy (NCBI): domain Eukaryota; kingdom Metazoa; phylum Chordata; class Actinopteri; order Myctophiformes; family Myctophidae; genus Electrona; species Electrona antarctica. The sequence goes on along the minus strand of NC_136797.1, from coordinate 6,540,516 downwards.
ACCACCATGCAGTGCCGGCGTACAGCGAAGGGCAGACACGCCAGGGTTTTCCACTGGTTGGTTGTGGGTTCGAAGCTCTCCACGCTGTGCAGCATCTCCTTGTCCTCCTGGCCGCCCACCGCCACGATCACCTCCGTCACTGCAACGAGTGGAAACAAACACAATGAAGTCGGTGGGGCGAACGGTTCTTGAGTTACGTGGATTACAGACGTACAGACATACGTACAGAGACTTGGCGCATTTATAGATATAGACAGCTAGCAGGGTACCTGTGGAGGTCTGCGGTCGGGGTCATTTATAGATATAGATAGCTAGCAAGGTACCTGTGGAGGTCTGCGGTCGGGTTCATTTATAGATATAGATAGCTAGCAGGGTACCTGTGGAGGTCTGCGGTCGGGGTCATTTATAGATATAGATAGCTAGCAGGGTACCTGTGGAGGTCTGCGGTCGGGGTCATTTATAGATATAGATAGCCAGCAGGGTACCTGTGGAGGTCTGCGGTCGGGGTCATTTATAGATATAGATAGCTAGCAGGGTACCTGTGGAGGTCTGCGGTCGGGGTCATTTATAGAAATAGATAGTTAGCAGGGTACCTGTGGAGGTCTGCGGTCGGGGTCATTTATAGATATAGATAGCTAGCAGGGTACCTGTGGAGGTCCGTGGTCGGGGTCTGCCGTCCTTGGCCTCGGAGATGAGTCTCTGACAGCCCTGAGACCGTCTCACCACGTCCACACACTCTATGACATCACGGAGGTAGGTGGGGCTTATGAGAGGCAGGCGGATGTGTTCTAGGACCTGGTTGGACGACAGACGCGACACTCATTACTCTAGGGGCGTAAAACGAATCGTCTGCCAACTCAAGATGGGATTCGATTCTGATTCTTGGGGTCACAATTTGATTAAAATCAATTTTATTTTTTTTAATCAAAATTATTCTCGATTTGATTCAGTTTATTGGGGTCAATTCCGCGCACACACAATCTTTAGTGACTTTAGTGACTTTAGAGGCTTAGATTGAGATTCTATCGCTAGATTAGGGTCCCGGCGGTGATTAGAAAATGGCCGATTACTACTTCCAGTTACTACGGAAGTAGTAACCGAGTGCCGCGCTACGAGCTTGTAGATCTGCTATTTTAGAAAAATCGTAAAAATGTGGCACAATTCTTTGAATATATATTCTTTCAGAACATTTTTAACTCAAATCTTTGCTTCTGGGGGTCCATGGAACAGTATATTTTCAGATGGGGGTCTATTACATATAATTGTTGGGGTCCTTGACATGAAATATTGAGAACCACTGATATATAAACATGAGGTTTTTCAGAAAATTGTCATGATTTAGAAGACATTTTTTTTATTTCGACATCATGCCTAAATTGGCATATATTATGTTGACTGACCTTTTCAAAGATGGGATTGCGGGTAGGACACTTATTCAACCACAACATGGCCGCCTCGAACACCGTCTCCTCCTTGGACACGTTGAGGTCGTCGTCAGAGAGGATCTCCGTCAGCTTGTCCACAGACAGCGACAGGAGTTCCTCCTGTACAAGACAAATATATGTTACCTATTAAAAAGGGTATATTTGAAAAACAATGAAAAGGTCCCGCACACTGTCAGACACTTGCCAAAATGTTGCTCTTTATTAGGTCGATCGAAGGTCTAATCAAAAGCAAAGGTCTAAACAAAGCCAACAATAAACACAATACATTAGAAAGAAGATAAAAAGGGCAGGGTACAACACTTTTGTCGTATCCTGGGTTGAGAACACAACGGAGACAGCACTTCTTTCACCTGACAAATATCACTATGTGATCATTTCTTGTTTTGCAAAGAGGGCGCATAATCATGAAAACATCCTGCATATTTCACCGCATAAAATCACACAAATTCCCAAAAAAATGACATATTTAGCATTTCTAATTTCTCCACATATTTTGCAACTTTCTGCATATTTCACAACTTCCTGGAATTTCACAGCATAAAAATCACATAAAAACCTGCATATTTCATCGCATAATCAAGCATCTTAGCCCATGTTTTTCTGGAGGGTCTGTCTGTCTGTCTGTCTGTCTGCCTGCCTGCCTGCCTGCCTGCCCGTCTGTCTATCTGTCTGCCTGTCTGTCTGCGTGTCTGTCTGTATGCGTGCCTGCCTGCCTGCTTGCCTGCCTGCCTGCCTGTCTGTCTGTGTGCCTGTCTGTCTGTCTACCTACCTGCCGGTAGACAACACCAAAGTGTTCCAGGATGTAGTCCTTGCTGTGTTTCTCCAGTAGGGGGCAGGAGTGAGCCTCGGCGAAGCAGTGGATGCCGACGCAGTTCCTCTCGTCCATGTGGCGCTGCATGTATGAACAACACGACTGGACCACGTTGGTGATGTTCAGCAGGTTCGCTGCAGCCAGCAGACCCTAGAAATACACATTATACAACAGGTCGTTTCGAGGAAGAAATCTGATTGGTTGAAACAGCCTTCTAGCCGTGCTTCAAACCAGAGTAATCTAGTAAGAGAGTGGCGACACTAGCGTTGACTCCCATTGTAACAATGGAATGCGGAAGTGCTCATTCTATCTCAATAGGATAGTTCCAATGTTTGGAACTATAGCCCATAGGCACCCGCTTTGCGGCGAGATCAAAGCGAGATCAAATCTCTTACTAGATTACTCTGCTTCAAACCAGCATCATGGAACACCTAATTAAAACAAATAATTCAGCCATGTTGTTCTCCCAGAGTGCAGAAGACTCGGTGGCTGGGCTAGCTGTTTCTTGGGACATTTGTGGTCGTAGTGGCTTCATCTGTCATTAAAAGAATACTCAAGGGTGTGCGTTACTGTCATTAATGGCACTCCTGCGCTGCTTACAGAACTCGCCTTCGGCTCGTTCCTGCAGCCACGCAGGCATGCCATTAATGACAGTAACGCACACGTCTTGAGTGTAGTATTGATTAAATATATATCAGCGGTGACCACACTATTTTACAATTTACAATTTAGGCATTTAGCAGACGCTCTTAATCCAGAGCGACTTACATTAGGCAGGAACAAAAGTATGGGAATACATCACATATATAAAATGCATTTATCATGAAACATGCGTAAGCTAAGAACGTAACTAGAACATATCTATATAATGACACTATACATATTAACTATACATATATACTATACTATGCGATACATATGTAGGCTACTATGATGTGCTATGACTATATACAATGCAATTATTATTGTGCTGTCTACATGACATGCTATAAGTCTGTTTCAAATGCTATCTAAGTCTAAAAAGTGCTATCTAAGGGGGTAGGATAAGTGCTATGGGCCATGATGGAGTCTGAAAAGGTGGGTCTTCAGACTACGGCGGAAGATTGGGACACCGTCTCCACACCATAGCGCAAAACTTTCTTAAGCTGCGCACTTCTTAAGCTGCGCGCAGCTTAAAGCTTGAGTTTTTAGACAGCTGGTGGATGGAAAAGAAGCTCCACCTCCGCCGAAGACTTGCGCGACGGCCAGATTCCCGGAAACGCTCTCCTCCGCTCAAGTCTTCGGCGGAGGTGGAGCTTAATTTCCATCCACCAGCTGTCTAAAAACTCAAGCTTTAAGCAGCGCGCAGCCGAGAACGTGCGCAGCTCTTTTGGCCGTGTGGCAGCACCTAGAGTGATGCTGCAGTTCTGACTGCAACGGGGAGTGCATTCCACAGTTTTGGGGCCAGAAGGGAGAAGAGTTTGGGACGTGTGGAGCGTTGGCCCGGCGTTCCTGCGTTGGCTTTCCTGCGTTGGCTGATCTGAGTGCGCGGGAGGGTTTGTAGGGTTCAATCATGCTTGCAAGATATGGGGGAGCCATACCTTTGGTTGCTTTGAATGCCAGCATCAGAGTTTTGTATTCTGTGCGGGCAGCGACTTGAGAGCTACAAAATGACCAGCTAAACAAGATCCACCCACCCAAAAAAGGTGTCCAGAACTCTCCGTTAAGGTTTCTGAAGATAAATATTTCACCTGGACATTGGCCGCGGTGATGAGCACCTTCGAGGTGTAGGCGAAGTTCACCAGGAGGTCGACGGCCTGAGCTTCCACTCCGTTGATGGTCACCCTGGTCTGGTGGGACTCCTTCCACTCTGACTCAAACATGGCCTACAGTAGACAATGAAGAGTTTAGGACTACAAACATGGCCTACAGTAGACAATGAAGAGGTTAGGACTACAGACATGGCCTACAGTAGACAATGAAGAGGTTAGGACTACAAACATGGCCTACAGTAGACAATGAAGAGGTTAGGACTACAGACATGGCCTACAGTAGACAATGAAGAGGTTAGGACTACAGACATGGCCTACAGTAGACAATGAAGAGGTTAGGACTACAAACATCTGCCTACAGTAGACAAGTCATATTGTATAGCTATTGCATGTCCATATCGCACAAATTCTCAAGTAAAAATCACACCTGTGTGAAGTGAGTGGCGCTCTTATCATACATCATCATGACGTAACATGTCGATTGGCTCAGACACATATGACATAAAATCTCCATTCATTGTCAATGGAATTTAATGTTTGTGTTAGAACAAAATAGCCGATTTGCTCAGACACATATGACGTAAATTCACCATTCATTGTCAATGGCATTTAATGTTTTCTGTAAACAAGGAAGTGAACGGCAGTGGGCATGAAACACACACAAGCAACGGGAGCTGTCAAAAAAAGGATTACAGTGATCCCCTTATCATTAAAAAGCTTTATAATGGTCAGAGAAGCAGACAACGATTGGATTTGACAAGAGTATTCCGCCATAAGCAATAAATGTGTTAAGTATTACCTCAAAGTAGGAGCTGAAAGCCGCCAGCACGTTGCGGTGACAGGGGAACTCCAGTCCTCCGCAGCACAGGATCACGTCGCAGAACGCCTGCCGCAGTCGCAGGCGGTTCAGGCCTTCCAGCATGCTGTCGGGATGCGCGTTCTCCGCGAACGCAAAGTCGTCGTCGTTGCGGTGGCTCTCCTCCTCCGATGGCGAGGAGGATGAAGCAGCGGGAGCGGTGTGGTGGTGGGTGACATCCATAAGACGGGGAGGAGGGGGCAGACGGGGAGGAGGGGGACGACTGCCGTTGACGTCCATGGGACAGGGGACGGGGGGAGTACCAGCAGTCTGTAGGACAGCAGAATACATGGTCACACAGGGGTTGACTCTTAAGGTCTCAGAGGCACTTGCCCGTCGGGCAAGTACAGGTCATGTTCTACTTGCCCATAGCTCATGGCCACTTGCCTGAAAAGGTAAATCGTCCATTAAGCTATGAGCTTGTAGATTTGCTATTTTTTAATAGCTAAAGTATAACATAATGCTTAAAATACCAAAAAGGGTTCCCCAGGGCAGACCAAGGCGCAGTTGGAGTTAACACATCGACTCACTGGCCTTGGAATGTCTCGGGATCCCCCAGGAGGAAGTCACTAATGTTGCTCTGGAGAGGGAAGTCTGGAGCACTCTGGTGGAGCTGTTGCCCCTGCGACCCGACTACGGATAAGCGGTTGAAGATGAATGGATGGATGGTTCCCACCCAGAATGGGTTAAAAAAAAATTACCATTCAATTTAACACTATTTATTTTTACTTTCTGGGGCTGTGCGCATACCCATATGACTATGGGTTCACACTTCATTTCTTCAGAAGAAGAAAAAAGCAGGGTACAGAACTTTTTTTCCCCCTTCTTTCTAATTCTTTGTTTCGGACCCCAAAATTGTGTTTAGTGCCAAAGAAATGCTATTTGTCTCAATGTGACTGCAAAACAATTGCTGGTATTTGTTTAAAAAAAAGCTTTACCCTGTATAACATGTAATATAACGACACAATGTGACATATCTCTGTTTACAAAATGCTGTACTGTATATACGTTCCCCGTTTTCAACTGTTAATGTAAACGTATGTTTTCTCATGCCAATAAAGCTCCTTTGAATTGAATTGAATAACAACAACAATGAATTGAGCTCCAAGCAGTCACACAGAATAACAGCATCATTTAAACCGCTGGTTGTCAAAGTGGGACCCCCAGGGGGGTCCTTGAGGGAGTTCCAGGGGGTCCCCAGCTAAATGATAGTTCTTATGAACCCTCTGAGAGTGTACAAATGTACCATTTGGTAAGGTTACATCCCACTCCGAGTTAAATTGAATTACTGTAAAAATGTGGGTCCCATAGAAATACCGTTAAATGGGGGTCTGTAGACTAATGCATGTCAAACTGGGGACATATAAGTTGAAATTAAAATGGTTAAGAATCACTGTTAGAGCCGTAAAGGTATTCTCTTATGGGGGTCCCTGGCATATCTATTTCAAATGGGGGTCCGCGGGCTGATAACTGTCAATTTAGAGGTCTTTGACCTGAAAAAAGTTATAGGGAACTGATTTAAAAGAAAGTCTATTATGTTTACTTTCATAAAGCTGCATAAAAACCTCTGTCCTGCTGCTATAAAGTTAACAAACTGCTGTCTTTGCTCAGCTGGTAGATAATTATACTGGCTTCGACCAAGACAAAGAGTTTAAATACAATAGTTAATACAAACATTCACTGTTGTTTAAACATTCACACACAGATGTATATAAAACGTGTACTTTCATAAAAGATAACCTCTTGTTCTGCTGCTGCTAAAAGTTAACAAACGGCTCTGCTTTGCTTACCTTGTAGATAATTATTGGCTTCGACCAAGACAAGACCAAGAGTTTAAATGCGATAGTTAATTATATAATGTTAATAAACATTCACTGTGAACATTCATGATGTTGTGTACATGAGTAGCATCGTGGCTAACTGCTAACAACAGCACAGTGTTGCCAGATTGCGTGGGAGAAATAAGCGTCCAGCTCCAGCCTCCAGCCAACGTGTTGTGAGTTTGTAGATAATGCTATTTTCAAAAAAGATTTTGAAAGGAAAAAGTGAAATATTTGGAATACATTATTTGAACGTTAAACTTGTTCTGCAGATAAATACATTAGGTTTATAATGTCCTTGACATGCAAATGTTTGAGAACTGATTTAAACTATTACATTTTTTGGAAGTAAGTCAAACTATTAACTACACTTTTAAAACAAGCCCAAAAAACAGCAACCAACCAATATTTACAAGCAACTTCACAGAAAAGAACAAGACAAGCTCAAAGTAGCTTATAATAAGCGGACATGGCAACACTGGTTTTAGCTTCTTCTTCATCTTCTTCATTAGGTTTCCTGCAGGCTGTACACTTTCGTGCAATGCTGCCCTCCACAGGCGAGGATTTACACACACACACACACACACACACACACACACACACACACACACACACACACACACACACACACACACACACACACACACAATATATATATAATGTTGATACTAGGGATGCCCCTATCACGTTTTTTAGAAACAAATTAGAAAATGACGTGATCTGACCCGATTTCCGATCACATGATCGAATCGGGACAACCCTAGTAGGTACCCTCACAAAAAACATGCAGTAATCCTGGTCTCTACTGCCTCCCCCTGGCCAGCCGGGGCGCCTGATGGAGGGGCGAGGAGCTGGTCGGAATAACGTGTTCCTTCCACGCGCTTCATCCAACCGGGGAAACTCCCCCCTGTCAGGGGAAAAGAAGCAGCTTGGACTCCTCATGCATTGAAGGAGGTCAGTCCGTTGCTCTCCCCAGGTTGGCAGCGGGAGTATAGCGCCCAGGATTAATTAAAATAATTGACACTTACTTACAGGTTACAAAATCGTTGGATAAAGAAGATTTATTAAAAATAAAACAGACAGCAGAGATATTATGCTCTGTATTTGCTTTTGACACATCAGTGAATCAACTCTTATAGTTCTGAGTTGTTTTTTTGTACATTCAGAAAATACGTATTCTGGTGCTGGGGGGGTGTGCAAGGTGTTGCCTAGCAACCGGTCCAGTTTTAAAAGTTGATTTTCCTGCGAAACCGTTTCATATTTGATATACGAGATCATATCTCGTACTTGGCATCACGCCTGCGTTGCTGCAGGCTGCCATATGCAGCGCAGTAGTCTACTAATATAAAAGTTAAACAGTACGACTTGCACTCTGAGAGTGTACAAACGGAACCAAATGGACCCTTACAGGGTCTGTAACTCTGAGTGTAACAAATGGACCCTTACAGGTCTGTACCTCTGAGAGTGTACAAATGGAATCAAATGGACCCTTACAGGTCTGTACCTCTGAGAGTGTACAAATGGAACCAAATGGACCCTTACAGGTCTGAAACTCTGAGAGTGTACAAACGGAACCAAATGGACCCTTACAGGGTCTGTAACTCTGAGTGTAACAAATGGACCCTTACAGGTCTGTACCTCTGAGAGTGTACAAATGGAACCAAATGGACCCTTACAGGTCTGAAACTCTGAGAGTGTACAAACGGAACCAAATGGACCGTTACAGGGTCTGTAACTCTAAATGGACCCTTACAGGGTCTGTAACTCTAAATGGACCCTTACAGGTCTGTACCTCTGAGAGTGTACAAACGGAACCAAATGGACCCTTACAGGGTCTGTAACTCTAAATGGACCCTTACAGGTCTGTAACTCTGAGAGTGTACAAACGGAACCAAATGGACCCTTACAGGTCTGTAACTCTGAGAGTGTACAAACGGAACCAAATGGACCCTTACAGGTCTGTAACTCTAAATGGACCCTTACAGGTCTGTACCTCTGAGAGTGTACAAATGGAACCAAATGGACCCTTACAGGGTCTGTAACTCTGAGTGTACAAATGGAACCAAATTAACCCCTACATGTCTGTACCTCTGAGAGTGTACAAATGGAACCAAATGGACCCTTACAGGTCTGTAACTCTGAGAGTGTACAAATGGAACCAAATGGACCCTTACAGGTCTGTAACTCTGAGAGTGTACAAATGGAACCAAATGGACCCTTACAGGTCTGTACCTCCGAGAGTGTACAAATGGAACCAAATGGACCCTTACAGGTCTGTAACTCTGAGAGTGTACAAATGGAACCAAATGGACCCTTACAGGTCTGTACCTCTGAGAGTGTACAAATGGAACCAAATGGACCCTTACAGGTCTGTACCTCTGAGAGTGTACAAATGGAACCAAATGGACCCTTACAGGTCTGTACCTCTGAGAGTGTACAAATGGAACCAAATGGACCCTTACAGGTCTGTAACTCTGAGAGTGTACAAATGGAACAAAATGGACCCTTACAGGTCTGTACCTCTGAGAGTGTACAAATGGAACCAAATGGACCCTTACAGGTCTGTAACTCTGAGAGTGTACAAATGGAACAAAATGGACCCTTACAGGTCTGTAACTCTGAGTGTACAAATGGAACAAAATGGACACTTACAGGGTCTGTAACTCTGAGTGTACAAATGGAACAAAATGGACCCTTACAGGTCTGTAACTCTGAGAGTGTACAAACAGAACCAAATGGCCAAAGTTTTCTGAAAAACTTCAGATATTTATATAGCAGCATCACATTTTCTAATAATCTTTTGAATACTGTACAATAGAGGGTATGCGCGTGACATCATCATCAAACCAGGAAGTTATGCAGGAACGCCTACTGAGTGGCAAAAAACTACTTTCTGGCCTTGACAGCCCAGCCATCCTCACAGAAAAGTCTTATCTGATTGCATTAAACAACATTAAACAATGTTAAACTCACTTTGCCTGTTGCTTTGCCACTCGATGTGCCATTCACTTTAAGCATGCGCATACTCTCTATACTGTACAGAACCCCAGAATGGGATAAAACACCAAAAGGGGTTCCCATCTAGCCTGATTATCAGACTGTAGCTTCAGTCCACTCAGAGAGTGGGCGGGGTCTTTGGGCTGGATCCAGGCTAGTTCCCATCCAGAATGGGATAAAATCAGGTGTGGTTTTTAGGTCTTTAGGTTACATAATAGCCTAATCACAATTTTCCATCAATCATTTTCATGTTGAAAAATGTCATTTTTTTACATTTAAAATTTTTTGTAGAAATAGCAGATCTACACGCTTAAAACACGTCACGATCAACTATTTCCACTATTTCGTACATTTAGTTTGGAAATAAAAATATATTAAAAATTATTAAATGTGTCAGTGATTTCTTTGTATATTTAAGTTATCTGCCCTGTGCAATTTGTGATTACGAAGCCTAAAAGACAAACAGAATTACAAATTGTAACATTCCAATGATCAATATAAAAAAAATATTAAAATTAAATTAAAACAGAATTAAATCGTTAATCGCAATTATTTGTGACAATTAGTCATCAACTGGTTGTGGTTTAGTGTGGCCCCTCCCACCAGGTGCATTAGAGGGTGTGGTTTAGTGTGGCCCCTCCCACCAGGTGCATTAGAGGGTGTGGTTTAATGTGGCCCTTCCCACCAGGTGCATTAGGGGGTGTGGTTTAGTGTGGCCCCTCCCACCGGGTGCATTAGGTGGCGTGGTTTAGTCTCGCCCCTCCCACCAGGTGCATTAGGGGGTGTGGTTTAGTGTGCAGAGGCGGGGTCGAGGTGCTTCAGGGCGCCTCCCACCAGGTGCAGGCTTCCAGTGATCAGGACGTGGATCTGCGTCGCCTCGTGCAGCAGGAGAGGCGGAGCTGTGGCCACACCCCTCTCCTCCTCCTCCTGCGAGGAGGAGGCGGGGTCGAGCAGCACGGGGTCGCGACCCTGGCTGAGCCAACGCAGGGCGCTCAGGATACACGGGAACACGGCCGTCGCCTGCTGAGCCCTGCTGCTGCGCTCAGCCATCAGCGGGCGAGACGGAAGAGCCTGCAGGCAGAGAGATTAACACTGTTATGTTATTATATCAGCCATCAGCGGACGAGACGGAAGAGAGAGAGATGACATGCATTTTTATGCAGATGATATAATGATGTTTTTTTTTTTTACACTTTTATTCTATATCTCTGCTGTATATGTACGTAGATGGCAATAAAATAGTTAATTATATGATATACTACATTTATACTTGAACCTTGATTCTTTTCATTTATTTTTTCACAGAATCAAAGGTGTTTCACAGAATCAAATGTGCCCTGGATGGCTTGATTCCAGGCTTAAAAATAATTTATATTAATATTTGTTCTCTGTGGGAAAGAAATGAATGGCAAATTTTCCAGTGGGTCCAGAAGAAAACCATGCCACACCACTGCTATGCCCTATTATGGTCCTAGCTGTAGTAGTACCTGTATGAGAAGCTGTTGCTGGTCCTCTGGCTCCCCCTTGTGGAAGGTGTGGAGGCGCCAGCTGCTCTCGTTGTCCAGGCAACGCGTCAGCATGTTCTCCACGGAGACGTTGTAGTTCTGCAGGTCTGAAGAGAGGGGGCGACAACGTACCATGTAGGCATTTACTATGAAAACCTGCATCTCTCGTCAGTTGGTCGGGCTCCATATATGGTCACGCCTCGTGACATCACGCCTCCATATATGGTCACGCCTTGTGACATCACGCCTCCATATATGGTCACACTAATACAGTACAGTACAATACTCACTCACTTCAGACGTGTCTGATTTACACACGTCTCAAGATTTTGCCATTGACAATAAACAGAGAAATTAGGTCAAAATTTCGCTAAATGTGATGTAAATTAAACATCAAAACATTAAACGCCATTGACATTGAAGGGAAAATGTACGTTATATGTAAACGAGCAAATCAGCTAACCAATCACAGGCAACAGGCCTTCTGATTGGTCAGTATGAGATACTGACCACATGATGATGTATGTATGATGATAAGAGCGCCCCTCACTTCACACAGGTGTGATTTTAAAAAAAAAACTCATTTGGCGCAAACATACATACATTTTAAAACCAGCGATCTTATCGTTTTTAGAAATGAGCCGCAAATCAGGCTTGTTTTGATCCAAAACGCAGCCTGGAAGAAGAATCCGAGATATTAGCATTCTAAAAACTGCGTTCCAATCAAGGCCCCAGTGAGGCTCTCCAACGTTGAAGCACTGGGCCCTAGTGGTAAGAGGAGGGACTGCAGGCGGACCCGTGGAAGTATGACGAGGAAACCCCGTGCAGCTGGGCTTTAACGTTGAGCGCGTTTGTTCTTCCGGGTGCTTCAAAACGCCACTGAGCAACTTCCACTGACATGAATAGCGGGGGTGGCGGGGCTATCGCGCCGGTTCAGTATCCTTCTTTATACTCTATGATTCCGACAGCATAAGCCAGCGGACATTTCACTTTCGTTTTTTCCTGTTTTGTTTTTTCGGAACCCGAGTGTTACAAGCGCGTACAGAACAGAGTCGTGAAGCGTTTACAGTTCTCACCTGCATGAGATGCAACCGTCTCACTGATGTTTGGGCAGAAAACGGCAAAGTCAAAGTGGCACGGCTGAAAAAAATACAAAATAAAATACACTAAACTTTATTTTGAAATGGTGGTCACAAGGAAAGCAAACAGGATATAGTGATACAGAGGTTCCTTCCTATAACAGCATAGCATATGATAATGATTACAATTCACAATGTAGGCATTTATCGGACACGCTTTATCCAGAGTGACTTACCGTAAGCAATTACAACACATTGTAGTAAACTATAGGATCATAGAATGCAGAGAGACAGTGTAGCGTCTCAGTAAACTATAGGATCATAGAATGCAGAGAGACAGTGTAGTGTAGTGTCTCAGTAAACTATAGGATCATAGAATGCAGAGAGACAGTGTAGTGTCTCAGTAAACTATAGGATCATAGAATGCAGAGAGACAGTGTAGTGTCTCAGTAAACTATAGGATCATAGAATGCAGAGAGACAGTGCAGTGTCTCAGTAAACTATAGGATCAAAGAATGCAGAGAGACAGTGTAGTGTAGTGTCTCAGTAAACTATAGGATCATAGAATGCAGAGAGACAGTGTAGCGTCTCAGTAAACTATAGGATCATAGAATGCAGAGAGACAGTGCAGTGTCTCAGTAAACTATGGGATCATAGAATGCAGAGAGACAGTGCAGTGTCTCAGTAAACTATAGGATCATAGAATGCAGAGACAGTGTAGCGTCTCAGTGAACTATAGGATCATAGAATGCAGAGAGACAGTGTAGTGTCTCAGTAAACTATAGGATCATAGCATGCAGAGAGACAGTGTAGCGTCTCAGTAAACTATAGGATCATAGAATGCAGAGAGACAGTGTAGTGTAGTGTCTCAGTAAACTATAGGATCATAGAATGCAGAGAGACAGTGCAGTGTCTCAGTAAACTATAGGATCATAGAATGCAGAGAGACAGTGTAGCGTCTCAGTAAACTATAAGATCATAGAATGCAGAGACAGTGTAGCGTCTCAGTAAACTATATGATCATAGAATGCAGAGAGACAGTGTAGCGTCTCAGTAAACTATAGGATCATAGAATGCAGAGAGACAGTGTAGTGTCTCAGTAAACTATAGGATCATAGAATGTAGAGAGACAGTGCAGTCTCAGTAAACTATAGGATCATAGAATGCAGAGAGACAGTGTCTCAGTAAACTATAGGATCATAGAATGCAGAGAGACAGTGTAGTGTCTCAGAATAGGATCATAGAATACAGAGAGACAGTGTAGTGTCTCAGTAAACTATAGGATCACATAGATATGCGTAACGTAGATCTCACCAACAGTAGTTTCAGCATGGCTGCACAGTCTCTGTCTCCTGTAGCGTTGAACAGCAAAACTCTGGCCACAGGTCCTCTATAATAATAATAATAATAATTATGGATGGAAACAAAACAATCACTCCTATAGTCCTAACACTATGGACCACAGATACCCTGGTTCAGAATACAGCTGCTACGTTGCTGACCAGGTCCAGGAGATCCTGTCATATAACACCCGTCCTTGCCTCCCTACACTGGCTCCCAGTTAATTACAGAATAAGATTTAAGATTCTAGTCATTACACACCGAGCCCTCCATGGCCAGGCACCTCCTTATCTCTCTGACCTGCTCCAACCGTATGTGCCCAGAAGGTCACTGAGATCCACATCACAGGCTTTGCTGGTTGTTCCTCAGACAAAACTAGTAACTAAAGGTGATCGAGCCTTTGCAGGTTTTGCCCCTTGGCTATGGAATGAGCTCCCACTCCACCTAAGAACCTTAGGCCTTTTGCACAAATCGCCGATGTTCGGAGGTCATTTGTGATTATCCGGTGATCATTTGTGATTATCCGGTGATCGCGATTGGAACATTAACGCTAATAAAGAATATTTATGTATTTATTTAAACATACTTACAGAGCATGTATGTATTTATTTATATAAACATACTTACACGGCTTGTCTCTCGTGCTCTACGGCAGTGTCTCTGAACCATTCCACACAGGCCTGAATGGAGGGGGGGGAAAATTGGAGATGGAGAAAAATTCAATATCACAATATTGTTTCAGGCAGTATCACGATACACAATATACATATACACATGCACATATATTTATGGTCTGTAGGGGGCAGTACCTGCATGTTCTGCGTGGTGTGATATTTATATTTATGGCCTGTAGGGGGCAGTACCTGCATGCTCCGTGTGGTGTGCGCTCCGTCCAGGAAGTAGGTCACCGATCCGTGACTCATGGTCTGAGTTCGGCCCGGCCACAACGTCTCTGCCAGACCTGAGCAATGGATGGAGAGATTCATCGGACTTCCCACAACGTCCTGATACGAACAATAATAAGGCCATCACACAGCTAGCACTTTTTTGGACGGGAACCCCTTTTGGTGTTTTAAGCATTATGTTATACTTACAAATAGCAGATATACAAGCTCATAGCGCGGCACCGAGTGTCGCGCTATGAACATGTAGGTCTGCTATTTTTGAAAAATCGTGAAAATGTGCCACAAATCTTTGAATAGACATTATTACAGAGTGAGCGTTTTTAACTCAAATCTTTGTTTCTGGGGGGGGGTCCCTGGAACAACATATTTTCAGATGGGGGTCGGCGGCCAATTACATATCATTTTTGCAGATCTTTGACATGACAATATTTGAGAATGACCGACATAGAAACATAGGGTTTTTCAGAAAACTGTCAGGATTTAGAAGGCATTTGTAGAATCTGTTGTCTATAAATGGGTTAACCTCATGCCATCTGGACAAAGCTTGCCATGAAGATGGCGCCATAACTGAATTATCTAAAAACACAAATTGCTCACATAAAAACCCCAGGAAAGTGTTTCTTCATCATCAAAATAAGACCTGGTGAAGTGGCCCTTTAATATTGTCATTATAGTGTCCTCAAGCTCCGTGTGAGTGCGTGCGTGCGTGCGTGCGTGCGTGCGTGCGTGCGTGCGTGCGTGCGTGCATGAGTGTATGTTTGTGTGTGTGCTGGACAGACCTTTCACCATAACAGGACTTGGGCGGAACCCTTCGGCCGGAGGCACCGATAGGCTGTCAGCGTTGATGAGGCCACACACCCCCTCTGTGAAGCCACGCCCCCTCGGCTCTGTGAAAACACCAGATCTGTGACATCAGTCAATCAATCCATACTTCATTAAAGATGGGGTGCCGTGACTTTGTCCCCCCTAAAACATGATCATCAGGTACTATGATTATACAAGAACAAAGATTGATTTAAAAAAAATGTACAGAAAGAGTTAAAATTATGTTTTTTATGTGGCCACACCCACCAGTTCATTAAGTATGCCTGGTTTGCCTGGTGGGTGGTGATGGGTGGTGATCCACCTGAACTGAAGCAGCACCCACAGCTGTTTTTGTATGATGAAGGGTGTAAGCACACATGGGCGTCAATGCGCGCCGTTGCGCAGCAAGAAGCTGCTCGTGGCAGGCGTCTCTTCCTGGTTTTTAGACAGCTGGTGGATGGAAATTAAGCTCCACCCACACGTGGCAGAATGCCCCGTCGGCCAGATTCCCGGAAACACTTGCTCCCGTGGCAAATGGAAACCGCGCACGAGCTTCATTTTCCATCCACCAGCTGTCTAAAAACCAGGAAGAGACGCCTGTCGCTCGCGGCTTTTGGCATCTCCGTGACGCTAAAGTGACACTGAGCGGGGGAGAGGTTAGGGGAGGGGTTGATATTGTGATGTCACTATATCACTGTATATCACTCCGAGAGGCGGGATGGAAGAACGGCCAAAACTGACGGATTTCTTGGTAACGACTGGAACGGACACAGACAAAGATTCTTGGATTATGAGAAGATGCAGGTGTGGGTGGGAGAAGGTGACCACTTTCAGAGGTTTGCGGATCCACCAGGGAAGGAAAAAGTGCGAAGAGGGAGGCCATCAGCAACATTGCACTGCAACCGCAGGTCAGACAAGAGGAACCCAAAGCCAGGTCGCAAACCACAGCGCTGAGGGATCCACCGTTGCTGAAGAAAGGCAGGTGGAGGACACAGGAGGGCCCTCGGTGGACACCAATGCCTCTGAGAGTGGCACTGGTGAAGACACACACAGAACACAAAGCAACCCCAACAACCAGGAGCAAAGCCAGAGAACAGAGAGGAAAGAACCTGGAAGGAGGCAGCTGGTCAAATGACCTAAAGCAAACGAGGTTGCAGTCTGGCAGAAGCTCGACAAGGACCTCAGCCTTATCCTGGAGCATTCACTGCGTGGCCAGGTGGAAACCAAGCTGAACCGCATTGGAGACATCCTGTATGAGGAATGCAGAGGCAGATTTGGAGTGACTGCTGAAAAGCGGAGATCTTGCCCAATGCAGAAGGGGAGGAGGGAGATAGAGATCGAGCAGTTGGTGAAGAGGCAGCGTCAACTCCGAAAACAGTGGAGGAAGGCAAGCAAAGAGGAGAAGGAGGGCCTGAAGCCACTGTGGGACGAGGTGAGGAAAAATCTTGCCGGCCTACGGAGGGCAGAGCGCATTCGCAAACGCAGAAGGCGGAAGGAGAAAGAGAGGAGCAATTTCTTCAAAAACCCATTCAAGCATGCGAGACAGCTGCTAGAGGACAAGAGGAGCGGAAAACTGGAGATTACCAAATCTGAGCTGGAGAATCACATCAAGGAGCAGTACAGTGACCCAGCGAAGTCAACTCCGCTGGGATCCCCTGGTTATGTTCCTCGCCCAGCTCCACCAGCCGTCCTCTTTAATGCTGCCCTCCCCAAACTCAGCGAGGTAGCAGAAGTGGTCCGGAAGGCAAGAGCAGCCTCAGCCCCAGGCCCTAACGGGATACCATACAAGCTGTACAAGTACTGCCCAGGGGTCCTGAGATACCTCTGGAACCTGCTGAGAGTGGCTTGGAAAAACCAAGTCATCCCTTCAGAGTGGCAAAGAGCTGTCACAGTTTTCATCCCGAAGGAGCAGAACTCCAGTACGATCAGCCAGTTTAGGAGCATTGCTCTCCTGAATGTCGAAGGGAAGATCTTCTTCTCCATCCTGGCCAAGAGGTTGACCAGCTACCTCACAAGCAACGGGTTCATCGACACCAGCTGCCAGAAGGCAGGTGTGCCAGGCTTCCCAGGGTGTGTGGAACACTCTGCAGTAATATGGGAGCAGATCCAAAGGGCGAAAAGAGAGAGAGGTGACCTGCATGTTGTGTGGCTGGACCTTGCCAACGCATACGGGTCTGTCCCCCACCAACTCATCGAGTTCGCCTTGGACTTCTTCCATGTCCCAGTCTGCATTAGAGCCCTGATAGCCAAGTACTTTGGAGACCTCCAGATGTGCTGCACCCATCAGGACTTTACAACAGGCTGGCAACAGCTGGAAGTAGGCATTGCCATGGGATGCTCAATCTCGCCCATCTTGTTTGTTGCAGCCTTTGAGATCATCCTCATAGGGGCTAGGAAGATGGTCGGAGGAGTGAAACTGCCTTCAGGTCAAAGGCTACCAGCAGTGAGAGGCTACATGGACGATATCACCACCATACTCCAGACGGCAGCATGCACAACAAGACTGCTGAAGAGGATAGACGAGCTTGTGGGCTGGGCGAGGATGAAGATCAAACCCCCCAAATCACGCAGTCTGTCTATCAGGAAAGGAGTCAGAAGCGACAAGACCATCTTTGTTGCAGGCGGTGAGAATATCCCATTGCTGGCAGATCAACCTGTTCGTAGCCTGGGTCGTACCTACACAGCAGAGCTCTCTGACAGGCAGATGGGGCAGACAGTGAGGAAGCAGCTCGCAGATGGCCTGGCTAAGATCAATCAAAGCCAACTCCCTGGGAAGTACAAAGTATGGTGTTACCAGTTCATACTGTACCAAAGGGTGATGTGGCCACTGAAGATGAGCGAAATCCCCTCTTCAGTGGTAAGCAAGATGGACGGGCTGGCTAACTCATTCATCAGGAAGTGGCTGGGACTACCAAGATGCCTTTCAGACGTAGGCCTCTTTGGTAGGAACACGCTACAACTACCACTGCGATCCATCAGCATGGGATACAAGCAAGAGAAGGCTCGGCTGGTGCTGGAGCTGAGGGAATCCACTGACCAGCTGGTGAGAGCAGCGGGCACCCAGATAAGAACAGGAAGAAAGTGGAAAGCCCAAGAAGAGGTCGACATGGCAATCGGCAGGCTGAAGCACCGCGAGGTGGTTGGCAGAGTCCAGGAGGGTCGAGCAGGCCTTGGGAGGGGCGACACTCCCTTGTTCTGGTCAAAGGCTTCCAAAGAAGACCGAAGAGCCATGGTGGTGGCAGAAGTGGCAAGAACTGAGCAGGAACGCCTTAACATCAAAGCGGTGTCCCAGGGCCAGCAAGGACGTTGGACGTCATGGGAAGGCCTCACAGACAGATCCATGTCATGGTCTGACCTGTGGAAGATCCCCCAAGCTAGGCTCAGCTTCCTGATCAGAGCAACATATGACACCTTGCCTTGTCCCCGAAACATCCACCAATGGTTCGGTGCCGAAGAGACCTGTCCCCTTTGCAACACCATCAACGCAAGCCTCCAGCACATCCTGTCGGGCTGCAGGACAGCGCTGTCCCAAGGCCGCTACGGATGGCGACACGACCAAGTTCTGAAAAAGCTGGCAGAGGTGTCAGAGTCATGCAGAAAGGAAGCAAACAGCAGACCTTCCGCTCCAGGCAGACATCCCATCCAGTTTGCGAGGGCTGGAGAGGGTGTCAAACCCTCCCGCCAGAGAGATACTGCAAGACTCCTCTCACCGGGAAATGAGTGGACCATGAGGGTCGACCTGGGGAAGCAGCTCCAGTTCCCCAGGGAGATCGTGGAAACATCGCTGCGGCCAGACCTAGTCATGTGGTCAGAGGCTTGCAAGACAGTCCTTCTGGTCGAACTCACCGTCCCATGGGAGGGAGGTTTGGAGGCTGCTTATGAGCGGAAGCGAGCCAAGTACTCAGACCTGGCGGCAGAGTGCAGGGAGGCTGGCTGGAAAGCTGTTATCTGTCCTGTGGAAGTGGGGTGTAGGGGCTTCGTAGGTTCCTCAACTGCTCGCCTACTCCGCGACATGGGATGCACAGGAGCGGGGCATCGGAAAGCCATGAAAGAGCTGGCTGAGGAGGCGGAGAAAGGCAGCTTCTGGCTGTGGCTAAGGAGGAAGCATAGGAGTTGGGGGACAAACACCTAGGGCATCAGCAGGGGGTGGCAGGGAGAGATCCCTGCCACCGCTCCGCCACCATGAGACGTACTGGGGTTAAAGGAGCGAAACGTTGATGAATGGTGGTCCCCAGCTGATGACCCGTTTAGGCCCACAGAGGTGTTCAGTGAGGTGTCACAGCACACCTGTTCAAAAGGCACTGGAGGAGGTGCGTCAGGCAGAAATGCCCAGCAGGAATACCAACACCTGTATCTGATATGTCAAGCCTTGAAGAGACAGACAGACAGACAGACAGACAGACAGACAGACAGACAGACAGACAGACAGACAGACAGACAGACAGACAGACAGACAGGTACCTGTCTCACAGCGTCTGTGTAACCAGCAGGAAGTGAGCTGTAATGCCAGTGATGCGTTGGAGTGTTGGTGTCGTCCCGCCAGACCCACCACTAGGTGGAGCTGTTCATCCGACGCATACTGCCCGAGGTCTGGACACGCCCACAACGGACACTGTAGCATAATCACACATCATTAGCATAAACAAGACACACCCACAACGGACAATGTAGCATCATGACACATCATTAGCATAATGAGGACACGCCCACAACGGACACTGTAGCATCATGACACATCATTAGCATAATGAGGAGTTGTGAATTTTGCTAAAAAGTTGTGAATTTTGCTAAAAAAATTGAAAATTTGCAAAAATATGCAAAAGGTTACAAAAAAATCACACCCGTGTGAACTGAGTGGTGTAAGGTCTTATACAGACTGATCAGCTGTGGTCTGACGTAATGTCTGACGTAATGAAATCACACCTGTGTGAACTGTGACCATAGCAACCATGCTCATTTTTGAGTGGTGTAAACCACTCCTACAACTGGCTTTTGTGTGCATAAAAAAATGACCGTGGTTGCTATGTTCAAAATAATTTCTGACGTAATTAAATCACACCCGGGTGAACTGGATGACCGTAGCAACCGTGGTCATTTTCTCTGCGCAAAAAAAGCCAGTTGTGAAATCACATCCAGGTGTGATACATACATTTATCAAAAATGATAGCTTTTTTTACTTAACATATTTTGTGTGATTTCATTACGTCAGACATTACGTCAGACCACAGCTGATCATGCTATATAAAACCTTACACCACTCAGTTCACACGGGTGTGATTTTTTTTTTGGTACAGACAGACAGACAGACACGTAAACTAACAAAGCCAGTTGTAGGAGTGGTTTACACCACTCAAAAATACTGTCCGAGTTGTGACTGTGCGTGTCCGTGCGTGCGTTTGTGTGTGTATGTGCGTGTGTGTGTGCGTGCGTGCGTGCTCATGCGTGTGTACACTTGCCTGTATCTCTCTAGCTCGCTCTCTCAGAACATTCATGCAGCTTTCTGTCTGTTTGACAGTGAATGCTGTAACTCCACGCTGAAAAAATCACAACAAGTTGTTATTCCTCTGCCGGTCTCCATTTGGGTCGCGGGACGGCAGACCTCACTTTTCTGTCCTCACTTTTTTATGGCATCCCTCTCCCAGCACCGGCACACCTGAACCTCCATGCGCGGCCAAAAGAAGCTGTCTGCCGGGGTCTCTTCCGGGGTTTTTAACCCATTTTGACCTGAGATCAGATTCTAAAAATGTCTTCTACATCCTGACAGTTTTCTGAAAAAGCAGACAGCGGAAAACGGCTGCACCTGTCTGCCCAGGTCTGGAAACACTGTCTCTCTGCCACTTGTGTGGCACACCCCTTATGCGATGCTCAGCCAATCACAACGCAGAATGAAAGCTTCCAGCCAATCGCAAATGACTTTTCCGTCTTCACTTTTCTGCTCATATTTTACTACTAAAATTATTAGTTAAGACATAAGATACATATATTGTAATATATTCTTATTTCTTATATAGAATATAAGATATATAAATATTATATTATTATAATATTACTATTACTATCTGAATATTACTATTATTATCTGAATGTAGAGATGTATAATCTTTTTGTCTGTACCTTGAAGATGCCTCCTTTCTGCCAGGCGATCTTTTCCTCTGTGTCTCCGAGGATCTGAGTGTGATCGATGCCCAGCGACGAGATGCCACACACCCACGGCCTCCTGCAATGTAACGGCACGGGGGGCGGAAATCAGACTCTTCTCCCTTCCCTAAAACACCCTGGACAACGCTCCACACGTCCCAGACTTTACTCCCTTCCTTAAAACACCCTGGACAACGCTCCACACGTCCCAGACACTTCTCCCTTCCTTAAAACACCCTGGACAACGCTCCATACGTCCCAGACTCTTCTCCCTTCCCTAAAACACCCTGGACAACGCTCCATACGTCCCAGACTCTTCTCCCTTCCCTAAAACACCCTGGACAACGCTCCACACGTCCCAGACTCTTCTCCCTTCCCTAAAACACCCTGGACAACGCTCCATACGTCCCAGACTCTTCTCCCTTCCCTAAAACACCCTGGACAACGCTCCACACGTCCAAGACTCTTCTCCCTTCCTTAAAACACCCTGGACAACGCTCCACACGTCCCAGACTCTTCTCCCTTCCCTAAAACACCCTGGACAACGCTCCCCACGTCCCAGACTCTTCTCCCTTCCCTAAAACACCCTGGACAACGCTCCCCACGTCCCAGACTCTACTCCCTTCTCTAAAACACCCTGGACAGCGCTCCCCACGTCCCAGACTCTTCTCCCTTCCCTAAAACACCCTGGACAATGCTCCACACGTCCCAGACTCTTCTCCCTTCTCTAAGACACCCTGGACAACGCTCCACATGTCCCAGACTCTTCTCCCTTCTCTAAAACACCCTGGACAACGCTCCAAACGTCCCAGACTCTTCTCCCTTCTCTAAAACACCCTGGACAACGCTCCACGTGCCCCAGACTCCTCTCCCTTCCCTAAAACACCCTGGACAACGCTCCACACGTCCTAGACTCTTCTCCCTTCCTTAAAACACCCTGGACAACGCTCCCCACGTCCCAGACCCTTCTCCCTTCCCTAAAACACCCTCGGCAACGCTCCACACGTCCCAGACTCTTCTCCCTTCCCTAAAACATCCTGGACAACGCTCCACACGTCCCAGACTCTTCTCCCTTGTCTAAAACACCCTGGACAACGCTCCACACGTCCCAGACTCCTCTCCCTTCCCTAAAACACCCTGGACAACGCTCCACACGTCCTAGACTCTTCTCCCTTCCTTAAAACACCCTGGACAACGCTCCCCACGTCCCAGACTCTTGCCCCTTCTCTAAAACACCCTGGACAACGCTCCATACGTCCCAGACTCTTCTCCCTTCCCTAAAACACCCTGGACAACGCTCCACACGTCCAAGACTCTTCTCCCTTCCTTAAAACACCCTGGACAACGCTCCACACGTCCCAGACTCTTCTCCCTTCCCTAAAACACCCTGGACAACGCTCCCCACGTCCCAGACTCTTCTCCCTTCCCTAAAACACCCTGGACAACGCTC
Organism: Electrona antarctica; assembly: GCF_951216825.1. Lineage (NCBI taxonomy): Eukaryota > Metazoa > Chordata > Actinopteri > Myctophiformes > Myctophidae > Electrona > Electrona antarctica. The sequence continues at coordinate 6,517,614 of NC_136797.1, read as the reverse complement.
CCCACGTCCCAGACTCTACTCCCTTCTCTAAAACACCCTGGACAGCGCTCCCCACGTCCCAGACTCTTCTCCCTTCCCTAAAACACCCTGGACAATGCTCCACACGTCCCAGACTCTTCTCCCTTCTCTAAGACACCCTGGACAACGCTCCACATGTCCCAGACTCTTCTCCCTTCTCTAAAACACCCTGGACAACGCTCCAAACGTCCCAGACTCTTCTCCCTTCTCTAAAACACCCTGGACAACGCTCCACGTGCCCCAGACTCCTCTCCCTTCCCTAAAACACCCTGGACAACGCTCCACACGTCCTAGACTCTTCTCCCTTCCTTAAAACACCCTGGACAACGCTCCCCACGTCCCAGACCCTTCTCCCTTCCCTAAAACACCCTCGGCAACGCTCCACACGTCCCAGACTCTTCTCCCTTCCCTAAAACATCCTGGACAACGCTCCACACGTCCCAGACTCTTCTCCCTTGTCTAAAACACCCTGGACAACGCTCCACACGTCCCAGACTCCTCTCCCTTCCCTAAAACACCCTGGACAACGCTCCACACGTCCTAGACTCTTCTCCCTTCCTTAAAACACCCTGGACAACGCTCCCCACGTCCCAGACTCTTGCCCCTTCTCTAAAACATCCTGGACAACGCTCCACACGTCCCAGACTCTTCTCCCTTGTCTAAAACATCCTGGACAACGCTCCACACGTCCCAGACTCTTCTCCCTTGTCTAAAACACCCTGGACAACGCTCCACACGTCCCAGACTCTTCTCCCTTGTCTAAAACATCCTGGACAACGCTCCACACATCCCAGACTCTTGCCCCTTCTCTAAAACACCCTGGATACATTTTGTAAATATGTATTAGTGTGATCTTACTGTATAATGTTGGTGCAATCGTAAGCTCCACCGATGCCCACTTCAATGACAGCTACATCCACCTGTTAACACAAAGATATTAATACAAATACATTAACGTATCTCATCATCAACCAATCAGAAGAAGATGTGGGCGGTCCCTAACATATACCTTCTCCTGTAGGAAGACGTGGAAGGCCATGATGGTGAGGAACCTGAAATACGCCGGCATGCTGCCTCCATGAGCCTCCTGTGGGGGGCGACAGAAACACCACATTTACACTACAACATGCTGCCTCCATGAGCCTCCTGTGGGGGCGACAGAGACACCACATTTACACTACAACATGCTGCCTCCATGAGCCTCCTGTGGGGGGCGACAGAAACACCACATTAACACTACAACATGCTGCCTCCATGAGCCTCCTGTGGGGGGCGACAGAAACACCACATTTACACTACAACATGCTGCCTCCATGAGCCTCCTGTGGGGGCGACAGAGACACCACATTTACACTACAACATGCTGCCTCCATGAGCCTCCTGTGGGGGGCGACAGAAACACCACATTAACACTACAACATGCTGCCTCCATGAGCCTCCTGTGGGGGGCGACAGAAACACCACATTTACACTACAACATGCTGCCTCCATGAGCCTCCTGTGGGGGCGACAGAGACACCACATTTACACTACAACATGCTGCCTCCATGAGCCTCCTGTGGGGGGCGACAGAAACACCACATTTACACTACAACATGCTGCCTCCATGAGCCTCCTGTGGGGGGCGACAGAGACACCACATTTACACTACAACATGCTGCCTCCATGAGCCTCCTGTGGGGGGCGACAGAAACACCACATTTACACTACAACATGCTGCCTCCATGAGCCTCCTGTGGGGGGCGACAGAAACACCACATTTACACTACAACATGCTGCCTCCATGAGCCTCCTGTGGGGGGCGACAGAAACACCACATTTACACTACAACATGCTGCCTCCATGAGCCTCCTGTGGGGGCGACAGAGACACCACATTTACACTACAACATGCTGCCTCCATGAGCCTCCTGTGGGGGGCGACAGAGACACCACATTTACACTACAACATGCTGCCTCCATGAGCCTCCTGTGGGGGGCGACAGAGACACCACATTTACACTACAACATGCTGCCTCCATGAGCCTCCTGTGGGGGGCGACAGAGACACCACATTTACACTACAACATGCTGCCTCCATGAGCCTCCTCCTATTTTTCAATAGCTAAAGTATAACATAATGCTTTAAAACACCAAAAGGGGTTCCCGCTCAGAATGAGTTAAATACCTTGGTGTCATTTAGGCGTCCGTAGACGTGCCAGAAGGATGAGGTGAACAGGGCTCGGCTGATGGGTTTCCCGTTGATCCTGATCCTCTCTCTGACCTGGACCAGATGGGGAGAGCTGGGGGCAAAGGTCACGGCAAGGTCACAGCAAGGTCACATGCATCACTTTAAACCCATTCTACAAGTCTTCTACAATTGAGTCTAAATCGATAATTTATTCTGACTCCTCCCCGAAAAGGCCGATCTGTCTGAAACCTTATCTATAATTTATACATTGTGGATAATTAGTATGGACTTAGACTGTTATTCTGCTCAATTTACAATTTAAGGTACAATTCTGTAAGGTCGTCGAGGCTAGAGAGTTTTCTGACATACTTTGGGTAAGTCATATCCCTGAACGGATATGGATTAGTCATATTATTTATTATCTATGTATTATTAGTAATACTAATTATAATAATTATTATTATAATGTGATTTATTCGTACCTGTAGAATCCTGTTCGGAAGCCGTAACTCCTGAGGATCTGTTCGGTGAACGCACACGTTGACCCCTGAAAACACATGACCTTTAATGACCCTTGACCCCTGAAAACACATGTCCCTTGATTCAAAATTGCATCTTTGTGTAAGACATATATACAGATTTGCTCAGACACATATGACGTAAATTCTCCATTCATTGTCGATGGGGATTTAATGTTTGTGTAAGACGAAAATGTACACTAATAGCTGAATATAGGAGGGGCTAGCATCCCTCAAAAAACAATAAGGGACCAAGAAGCCTCTTCGGGCTTGGTCCTTTAATAATTGAAAAAATCACACCCTTGTGAACTGAGTGGTGTAAGGTCTTATATAGACTGATCAGCTGTGGTCTGACGTAATGTCTGACGTAATGAAATCACACCCGTGTGAACTGGGTGACCATAGCAACCATGCTCATTTTTTGGTACGAACAGACACGTAAAGTAACAAAGCCAGTTGTAGGAGTGGTTTACACCACTCAACAAAAAGTAATTATAAGTATGATGTAATGCACAGTTTTATACCAGTATAATGTAGGAAAACAATGACAGGCACACGCAGGCAGAGCGTGACTTCCACACAGCTGTGCTCAGAGAACATATCATCTACATCTGGGGGGGATTTGATGATAACATGACATACTGCAATGTGCTTTATGCATTTGATGCCGACTCCCACAGATGGTTTAAACCCAAGGTTTCCGGTATTGTTCCAGAGGGGAGGGGGGGCCACTCGGCCTGTGTCTTGGGGAAGGACATGTACATCTATGGAGGTCAGAACAATACTGGACACACTGATACCATCTACAAGTTGGACACCTCTACAATGGTCTGGTCCTTAGTGAACACATGGGGCACTTCGGCGCCTGCTTCAACACGTCACACCGCCACAATCATCTGGAAAAAGATGTATGTGTTTGGGGGTACAGCGGGGTATGTGTTTGGGGGTATAGCGGGGCCCTACTACAACAACGTCAGAGTGTTTGACACAGAGACCAACCTCTGGCTGAGCCTGCCGCCTTCTATAGCGCCTCCAGGAGTACGCTTGAGTTACTGTGCCTTTTCCTACAATCGAGAGCTATACATACTTGGTGATGATCTGTGGAGATTTAATGCCGTAAACTTCTCCTGGAAGAAGTTTGAGCCCAATGGGAAAGATCCGGGTTCCCTGCGTCTGATGTGCTGCTGTGTGGTGGGAGATCGTATCGTCGTCTTTAGAGGATTCGACAACCAATGGGCTGATCTGTACATCTTGGACTTGAGTCCTAGTCTGAAGACGTTATGCAAGCTGGCAGCTATTCGGTATGGCCTGGAGCAGTCGGGACTCACGCGTGACGTCAGGTGGGAATTGGCAGCCATGACTACGGACACCGGGGCGTTACTAGCGTGACGCAGACAACGCGACTGCGTGGGGGCCCAGAGGCAAGGGGGGCACACGGCGTGGGGGCCCAGAGGCAAGGGGGGCACACGGCGTGGGGGCCCAGAGGCAAGGGGGGCACACGGCGTGGGGGCCCAGAGGCAAGGGGGGCACACGGCGTGGGGGCCCAGAGGCAAGGGGGGCACACGGCCGGTCGCCCACCCGTGCCGTCTGTAAAATAAAATTATAAATACATACAGAGATGCAATGACAGTTGAGTTGAACAATGTTTGGCGGAGCCTGGTGGTGCAGGCTGCTGCTAGCGCACACACACGCATACATTACATTACATTACATTACATTACATTACATTACATTACAGTCATTTAGCAGACGCTTTTATCCAAAGCGACTTACAATAAGTGTATTCAACATAGGTAGGGAACAAAAACTACTAATCACCAGAAGTCTTTAGTGCATTTTCTGCAAAAACAAGCAACCAAGAGTATACCTAGCGCTAAGGTAAAAGTGCAATATATCAGCTACCTATTTCCTTAAACAGATGAGACAAAATAGCTAAATCAAATGAGCATGAGCTAAAACAATTAAGTGTATCGACTAAACAAGATCCAATAAACAATACAACAATAGAAAACAAGCGTTCGTACAACTAGTTAACAACAAGTAGGTCAGGCAGAGAGGAAGGGTAGTGTTTCCTGAAGAGGTGGGTTTTCAACCTGCGGCGAAATATGGGCAGTGACTCTGCTGTCCTAACATCAGTGGGAAGTTCATTCCACCACTGTGGGGCCAGAACAGAAAAGAGTCGTGACCGTGTGGATCGGCCAGAAGGACCCTTGAGTGACGAGGCAATCAGTCGCCCCGAGGTGGCAGACCGAAGTGGTCGGGCAGGGGTGTAGGCATCGACCATAGCCCGGAGGTAGGAAGGAGCTGTTCCTTTCACTGCCCTATAGGCTAACACCAGGGTTTTGAACTGGATGCGAGCCGCTACGGGGAGCCAGTGTAGAGAACGGAGAAGGATGGTTGTGTGGGAGAACTTGGGGCGGTTGAACACCAGACGAGCCGCAGCTTTCTGAACAAGCTCCAGAGGTCTGATGGCAGATGCCGGAGCACCAGCAAGGAGGGAGTTGCAGTAGTCCAGGCGGGAGATGACGAGAGCCTGGATGAGCACCTGGGCTGCCTTCTCCGTGAGGAAGGGGCGAATCCTCCTGATGTTGTAGAGGAGGAATCTGCAGGACCTTGTCACTGATGCGATGTTTGCCGAGAACGTCAGTTGATCGTCCAGGGTCACACCCAGATTCTTCGCAGTCCGAGTTGAGGTCACCACAGCATTATCAATGGTGATGGCCATGTCTCGGTGCGGACAGCCCTTCCCCGGGAGGAACATCAGCTCGGTCTTGTCCAGGTTGAGCTTCAGGTGGTTTGTCGACATCCACTCCGAGATGTCAGCCAGACAAGCAGCAATGCGTGCCTCCACTTGGGTATCAGAGGGGGGGAATGAGAGGATCAGCTGGGTGTCATCGGCATAGCAGTGGTAGGAAAAGCCATGGGAGCACATAGGCACACACATAGGCCCCGCCTCCCAGGCTAAGAGAAGAAGGCTGTAGGCTAATAACGTGAAGGAAGTCAGAAGTGTCTGTGGCGAGTGTGCAGTGGGCTTTCCCAGTCTCGAGTCCCGACAGCCAGGTGCATGCACAAATCACAACTACAACTGTACAGTGCCCCACTGTTTATAATCGGGGGCACTTGCTGATCAGCCTGCTCGCGCAAAATCCGTTGCGGTGGATGTTGAAGATGAAATTGAAGTGTCTGGTCATTATTGTGTACAATGTATGCAATAATTTCTCCACACGGCAAAAACATTACTATCTATTTTATCATGTGTAAGATGATGATAATACCCGTGTGAAGTGAGGGGCACTCTTATCATTATACATCATCATACATCAACTACATGAACAACTGAATTCATGTGATTGGTTAGCCGACTTGCTCGTCTACATATGACGTACATTTTCCCTTCATTGTCAATGGCATTTAATGTTTGTATGTGTTGCCACAAATTTATGTCGTATTTGGCGGACATTTGACCTAATTTCTCCTTTCTTTTTTTTTCTTTAATTTTTATCCCACAATTTTGTAACCCATTTTTCACCCCTGTGTCAATTATCTAATGTGATCCTGGGCTCTACACACACCCTCCGCCAACCTAGCCCCCATATATGGGGGACATGGGGAGAGCAACGGACTTGAACTCATGCTTCCTTCATGCCTGAGTGTCCAAGTTGCTCCTTTACACCTGACAGGAGGGGAGTTTCGCTGGTTGGACGTAGCGCGTGGAAGGAACACGTTATTCCAACCAGTTCCTTTCCCCTTCTCCTTTCATTGTCAATGGCAAATATTGAGACGTGTGAGGACAAAAGCTGTATATGTGATGTACATTTTCCCTTCATTGTCAATGGCATTTAATGTTTGTATGTGTTGCCACATATTTACGTCGTATTTGGCGGACGTTTGACCTAATTTCTCCTTTCATTGTCGATGGCAAATATGAGACATGTGTGGACAAAATGGTGTACATTTTCCCTTCATTGTCAATGGCATTTAATGTCGTCTGTGTTGCGGACATTTTGGGGGGACAAAAGCTGTATATAGGCCCCTCAAAAACATGCAGTAATCCTGGTCTCTATACTGCTTCCCTGTGTGTGTGTGTGTGTGTGTGTGTGTGTGTGTGTGTGTGTGTGTGTGTGTGTGTGTGTAACCCTCACCTTGCCCTTGGTTCCGGTCACATGAATGATATTGAGCTGGTCCAGTTGTTCCACCTTAGACACACACACACACACACACACACACACACACACACACACACACACACACACACACACACACACACACACACACACACACACACACACACACACACACACACACACACACACACACACACACACACACACACACACACACGCCAGTCATGCAAAGCAACGATAATAATCCTTTACATATAACACAGACATTTGATATTGGCCCGGGACCCAAACTAGTGAAAATAGCAGATCTACAAGCTCACAACGTGGTGCGAAGCTACTTCTACTTCACTACTTCCTAAATGTTTGTTCTAACTTATGGAATTTCTTACATGTTTCTTTCAATTCTTCATGGCATTACTGAAGAAAAGGAAATCACTAGAATTTGTTATTAATTCATGAAAAGTGTTGCTTTTTTAACAGTGGAATATCTATCTAAAGGAAACTATATGTGTATACACTATAGAGTGCTATGTCTACATAAAGAGCTATTTAAGTTACGTAAATTGAGCCTATGCATACGCCTGTAGGAGGTCGAGGTTAGGGAAAGTACTACGGCAAGTTCTATGTGCTAATTAAGATGGAGTCTGAAGAGGTGCGTTTTCCGTTTTCCGGAAGTGCCATGTTTTCATTTCCGTGATAGTCAGTGTGCCGTATATAATTATTTCAAGGGAAAAGGCCCGCTCTACTCAGACAGTTTCATATAGTTCCAAAAGGCCCGCTCTACTCAGACAGTTTCATATAGTTCCAAAAGGCCCGCTCTACTCAGACAGTTTCATATAGTTCCAGGGAAAAGGCCCGCTCTACTCAGACAGTTTCATATAGTTCCAAAAGGCCCGCTCTACTCAGACAGTTTCATATAGTTCCAGGGAAAAGGCCCGCTCTACTCAGACAGTTTCATATAGTTCCAGGGAAAAGGCCCGCTCTACTCAGACAGTTTCATATAGTTCCAAAAGGCCCGCTCTACTCAGACAGTTTCATATAGTTCCAAAAGGCCCGCTCTACTCAGACAGTTTCATATAGTTCTACTAAAGGCCCGCTCTACTCAGACAGTTTCATATAGTTCAAGGGAAAAGGCCCGCTCTACTCAGACAGTTTCATATAGTTCCAGGGAAAAGGCCCGCTCTACTCAGACAGTTTCATATAGTTCCAAAAGGCCCGCTCTACTCAGACAGTTTCATATAGTTTCAGGGAAAAGGCCCGCTCTACTCAGACAGTTTCATATAGTTCCAGGGAAAAGGCCCGCTCTACTCAGACAGTTTCATATAGTTCAAGGGAAAAGGCCCGCTCTACTCAGACAGTTTCATATAGTTCCAAAAGGCCCGCTCTACTCAGACAGTTTCATATAGTTCCAAAAGGCCCGCTCTACTCAGACAGTTTCATATAGTTCCAGGGAAAAGGCCCGCTCTACTCAGACAGTTTCATATAGTTCAAGGGAAAAGGCCCGCTCTACTCAGACAGTTTCATATAGTTCCAGGGAAAAGGCCCGCTCTACTCAGACAGTTTCATATAGTTCCAAAAGGCCCGCTCTACTCAGACAGTTTCATATAGTTCCAAAAGGCCCGCTCTACTCAGACAGTTTCATATAGTTCAAGGGAAAAGGCCCGCTCTACTCAGACAGTTTCATATAGTTCCAGGGAAAAGGCCCGCTCTACTCAGACAGTTTCATATAGTTCCAAAAGGCCCGCTCTACTCAGACAGTTTCATATAGTTTCAGGGAAAAGGCCCGCTCTACTCAGACAGTTTCATATAGTTCCAGGGAAAAGGCCCGCTCTACTCAGACAGTTTCATATAGTTCCAAAAGGCCCGCTCTACTCAGACAGTTTCATATAGTTCCAAAAGGCCCGCTCTACTCAGACAGTTTCATATAGTTCAAGGGAAAAGGCCCGCTCTACTCAGACAGTTTCATATAGTTCAAGGGAAAAGGCCCGCTCTACTCAGACAGTTTCATATAGTTCCAAAAGGCCCGCTCTACTCAGACAGTTTCATACAGTTCCAAAAGGCCCGCTCTACTCAGACAGTTTCATATAGTTCTACTAAAGGCCCGCTCTACTCAGACAGTTTCATATAGTTCCAAAAGGCCCGCTCTACTCAGACAGTTTCATATAGTTCTACTAAAGGCCCGCTCTACTCAGACAGTTTCATATAGTTCTACTAAAGGCCCGCTCTACTCAGACAGTTTCATATAGTTCTACTAAAGGCCCGCTCTACTCAGACAGTTTCATATAGTTCTACTAAAGGCCCGCTCTACTCAGACAGTTTCATATAGTTCTACTAAAGGCCCGCTCTACTCAGACAGTTTCATATAGTTCTACTAAAGGCCCGCTCTACTCAGACAGTTTCATATAGTTCCAAAAGGCCCGCTCTACTCAGACAGTTTCATATAGTTCTACTAAAGGCCCGCTCTACTCAGACAGTTTCATATAGTTCCAAAAGGCCCGCTCTACTCAGACAGTTTCATATAGTTCCAAAAGGCCCGCTCTACTCAGACAGTTTCATATAGTTCCAGGGAAAAGGCCCGCTCTACTCAGACAGTTTCATATAGTTCCAAAAGGCCCGCTCTACTCAGACAGTTTCATATAGTTCCAAAAGGCCCGCTCTACTCAGACAGTTTCATATAGTTCTACTAAAGGCCCGCTCTACTCAGACAGTTTCATATAGTTCCAAAAGGCCCGCTCTACTCAGACAGTTTCATATAGTTCCAGGGAAAAGGCCCGCTCTACTCAGACAGTTTCATATAGTTCCAGGGAAAAGGCCCGCTCTACTCAGACAGTTTCATATAGTTCAAGGGAAAAGGCCCGCTCTACTCAGACAGTTTCATATAGTTCCAGGGAAAAGGCCCGCTCTACTCAGACAGTTTCATATAGTTCCAAAAGGCCCGCTCTACTCAGACAGTTTCATATAGTTCCAAAAGGCCCGCTCTACTCAGACAGTTTCATATAGTTCCAGGGAAAAGGCCCGCTCTACTCAGACAGTTTCATATAGTTCCAAAAGGCCCGCTCTACTCAGACAGTTTCATATAGTTCCAGGGAAAAGGCCCGCTCTACTCAGACAGTTTCATATAGTTCCAGGGAAAAGGCCCGCTCTACTCAGACAGTTTCATATAGTTCAAGGGAAAAGGCCCGCTCTACTCAGACAGTTTCATATAGTTCAAGGGAAAAGGCCCGCTCTACTCAGACAGTTTCATATAGTTCCAAAAGGCCCGCTCTACTCAGACAGTTTCATATAGTTCCAAAAGGCCCGCTCTACTCAGACAGTTTCATATAGTTCCAGGGAAAAGGCCCGCTCTACTCAGACAGTTTCATATAGTTCCAAAAGGCCCGCTCTACTCAGACAGTTTCATATAGTTCCAAAAGGCCCGCTCTACTCAGACAGTTTCATATAGTTCAAGGGAAAAGGCCCGCTCTACTCAGACAGTTTCATATAGTTGAAGGGAAAAGGCCCGCTCTACTCAGACAGTTTCATATAGTTCAAGGGAAAAGGCCCGCTCTACTCAGACAGTTTCATATAGTTCCAAAAGGCCCGCTCTACTCAGACAGTTTCATATAGTTCCAAAAGGCCCGCTCTACTCAGACAGTTTCATATAGTTCCAAAAGGCCCGCTCTACTCAGACAGTTTCATATAGTTCTACTAAAGGCCCGCTCTACTCAGACAGTTTCATATAGTTCTACTAAAGGCCCGCTCTACTCAGACAGTTTCATATAGTTCCAAAAGGCCCGCTCTACTCAGACAGTTTCATATAGTTCCAGGCGTGTGCTGGGTGCAGATTCAAAATTAACATATAGAAAATGAATGAAATCCGCACATCCAGTCGAGTAACGGCCGGGCTCCACCGGGCGCGTCAGCGTCGCGTCTCCGTCACCGTCAGGGAATGTTCCCTTTTTAATCAATGAAGGGTGGCTCCACTGCCCGCGTTGACGGAGACGCGACGCGTGCATTAAAATTGAACCGGTGCGTTTTTTGACGCGACGCGAGGGAGACGCAACGCGTCCGGTGGAGCCCTGGCGTAAGAGTCAAAATTGCAATTTTGACACTGACGAAGGCCTGCGCGCCGAAACGCGTTTGTCTGTCTGGTATGACTGCTGCTGCGGAGCACTATGATCATTAAACAAAGACTCTTACTCGACTGGATGTGCGGATTTCATTCATTTTCCACATCAAACTTAAATATTCCCAGATGATTTTGATTGTCCATAGGATGCACATAACAAATATTTTCTTTCACATCAGGATGTAATGATCATTAAACAATGAGCCACCTGTCTCCCCGAATCCCTGCCCCAGATCATGAGTTAGGAGTTTGAATGAATGTACAATTATGTTCAGGATGTAATTTGTAGATGTGAGTGGATTCAATTTAACTATAAACTTTTCTTTTTTTTAAACTTCTCTGTCTCACACTTATGCCAGTGTGCCAGTGATCACCCTCCCCTGTGCCTAAGGTTGCCTACCCCTGGTATATGGAACACTGACCCCCCCTCCCCCCCCCCCCCCCCAGGGGTCAGGGGTCAGGTAGAATACTGACCGTCAGTCCAGATCTCTCCAGGAATCCCCTCATAGCGCTGAGTTGGAGCTGAGGGTTCAGCCTCTCTCTTCTCACCTGATCAGAAAATATTATTATTACTCTTATGATTATGATTATTATGATTATTATTATTAGGGGTCAAGCCGAAAGGGCCTAGGCCCCATTTGTTATCGTGAAAATTCCGCCGTTTTAGCAGTTCTGTGATATCGTTCTTCACGAAATTCTGCAATAATATGGCAGAGGGCTGTGGGGATCCCTCAGGAACCAGACCAACAGGAACGCACCCAGGGTGCCGGCCCGATTCCGGCGAGCCGCCCCGCCTCCGAAACAGTTGAGAAATGACAGAGTTACCGTGTGGGGGTCCCTTTACTGTACCCTCCACTGTACTGTACTGTACTGTACTGTACTGTACTGTACTGTACTGTACTGTACTGTACTGTACTGTACTGTCACACCTGAAATCACCATATATACAGTTAATATGTGCGTGTGTTTGTGTGTGTGTTAGGTTGCGCACAGGTGGTGAAAAACAACCACGCTGTTTTCGTGCTCAGACACACCCAGCCAGCCAGCCACCCACCCAGCCAGCCAGCCACCCACCCACCCACCTACACATAGTCACTTAAGGCAGGGGTTCTCAACCCGTGGGTCGCGACCCCTCGGGGGGTCGCCAAATTATTTTAGGGGGTCCCCAAATTATTTATTATTTTTTTGTCTGCTATTTCAAAAATAGCAGACCTACAAGCTCGTAGCACGCCACTCGGTGGCGCGCTATGAGCTTGTAGATCTGCTATTTTTCAATAGCTAAATTATAACAATGCTTAAAACACCAAAAGGGGTTCCCGCCCAAAATGGTTTAAGGTTATTGTAGCAGTCAATTTATATTGGGGGTCGGGAGGGGGCGGGGCGGGGGTCCCGAGACATTGCCAAAGCATTTCCGGGGGTCCCCGGCCAAAAACGTTGAGAACCCCTGATTTAAGGAAGTGGTTGCACCACTTAAAAAACTGATGTCATCTCCAGTTGACTGATGTCAACCACACAGAAATGAGCAGGTTTCGGGCTGACCTACAGTCAGTATAGGGCATGGTTAGAATCAAATTAAAACCCACATGGGCAAGCCCAATTAGGGTCCACTTGGTTGTCGCATAACAACAGGCTATTTATTGTGCCTTTCAAGCCTTTATGTTTCGTGTCGTATTAATTTATAGATATTAGATAAACATCTTAAAAACATATATAGAGATATAGATAGACCCGAGTCAAGATAGAAGTGAGAGAGCAGATATCGAAGCAAAGCTAATTCTACCATTGTTTTTGAAGGAAAGTGATTCGCAAACAAGGGAAAGTAAAGTACCCATTAGGGAAAGTATAGGCTTTCGTCGCTACAAACAAGATAGACGAAGTTTGTATTTATTTACCGGTAACCTTTATTTAACCAGTAAAAAAAACACACTCTCTTTTACAAGTGGGAACTGGCCAAGAGGCGGAAATAAAATTACACTTCAATACTACATGGTACATGTCTGTCACATCAAATAAACAGCAAATAAAACATCCATGCTACACCTCAACGTGCCTATGAAATAAATACAACTCTTCCTAAGACCTTAGAAGACCTTTTGATATACAGGTGTGTTAACCCATTTTGACAGTTTTCTGAAAAACCCATGTTTCTATGTCAGTGGTATGGAAAAATTTTCATGTCAAGGACCCCCAAGATTATACGTAATAAGCCTATCTCACAGAATTTCCCGCCCCCTTTTTACGCCCCCTTTCGGGACTAGTGGTGATAGCGTGACGTCACTCCATAGACACTACATGTTAACAGACGTTATTTAAGAAGTCTACAACTTTTGTTTTCTCAAGGTAAGGTTTGTTCTATCTGTTCGAGCTGATTTACCATCTTGTTTGCTTCATAATAATATTGGTCTGTCACATTTTTACATTAGGAAATGTACTTAGATTCTCCAGAGAAAAAAACGTGTAAATGCTAATGTTAAATGACACCACTATCTACCGGAAGTGGGCGTGGAAAGTGGGCTGTGAGATAGGCCTATTGGCCTCCGACCCCCATCTGAAAATAGGTTGTTCCAGGGACCCCCCCCAGAAGCAAAGATTTGAGTTAAAAACGTTCGCTCTGAAATAATATACTGTATACTATATTCAAAGATTTGTGCCACAGTTTCACGATTTAAAACAAATAGCAGACCTACAAGCTCGTAGCGCGGCACTCGGTGCCGTGCTATGAGCTTGTAGATCTGCTATTTTTCAATGGCTAAAGTATAACAATGCTTAAAACACCAAAAGGGGTTCCCGCCCAAAATGGGTTAAAGACGTGGGAGACAAACGTGAGGGATATCAGACAGGCTAATTATTGTGCTTTTCAAGCCATTATATATTTTTTTCAAGCCATTATATTTCGCCATTATATTTCGTGTTGTAATTAAACTAATTATTTATAGATAAACATCTTAAAAAACTCACCTGATCCAACAGACTGGCGTTGGTCTGGAGCGTGTTGAGAGCACACACTGCTTCCTGTGGAGAGAAAACACAAACAAATAAAGAAAAAACATTAGTATTGTTTTGTTGAAAAGTACGTTTGTACTTTTACTCAAGTAAATTTAGAATTCCAAAGTATTACTTGAGAACAGAGTAGTTCTACATTTGCAGTATTGATACTTTTACTTAAGTATAAACATGTAAGTATTTTTTCCACCACAATGAAGCAAGGTGTTTGCATGCGTGACCTTAGAATGACATGCCAGTGACCTTTGCTCTACTTTCCATTCATCACTGAACAGAATAATAGTTAATAAAACAACAACACATTAAATCATGTGACCTATAACTGTCACAGTACTATGCCCAATTAATCATTAACACATGCACACACACACACACACACACACACACACACACACACACACACACACCCAAGCAGCCACGCACACATACATACATGTGCGCACACACAGTGAAAGTGTGCGCACACTACTGGAAAGTAGCAGATCTACAAGCTTACAATGTGCGCGCACGCATGCACGCATGCACGCATGCACGCACGCACGCACGCACAGACACACAGTTACTGAGACAGAAGAATGGTATCCATTTGTTTTAGCTTACATTACTAGTGTCTGACAGGATAACAAAATGTAACCAAATGGACCCATTTCAGAGTTAAAGTGACAACAGACAGAGCGTCACAGTCCCGACCAGGAAATAATTCCCCATTCATTTTCCCAATAGACGTTTCAAAAAGTATGTATTCAAAGACCTTGAAAGCCTCTGACGAGGCCAACTCGGACCGTGACAACTCATGACAATAAATAAACACATGTTTTTGGGGCCGAACAAATAATTAGAAAGAAGAAAAACAACAACAACAAAGTGTTGTACTCTGCCCTTTTAGGCTGAATCAACATTGCAATTGCAGATTGATTAGGTCTGATTAGATTTATTGAGTGCTGTTCAGAGGTAAACAGCCACCGCCCCCCCATCGCCACCGGGGGGGGCGATGGGGCTCAAGAGGATAAATACTAGGCCTACGGTCGAATATGACATCAAGTCCATTTTATTTATATTATAGCACATTTAAAAACAACAGCAGTGAGTTGACCCAAAGTCAAAGTCAAAGTCGTACGATTAGTCACAGACGTTACCGCAGTGAAATTTGTTCTCCACATTTGACCCATCTCTTGGAACGGTGAGCCGCAGCGTGCGCCGCGCTCGGGAATCATTAGTTGATTTGATCCCCAATCCAACCCATTGATGCTGAGTGCCAAGCAGGGAGGCATTGGGTCCCATTTGTACAGTCTTTGGTATGTCCCGGCCGGGGATCGAACCCCGACCTCCCAGTTTCCGGGGCGGACACTCTAACCACAAGGCCACTGTCTGGCAAAGTGCTTCCCAGAACAAATAGGCCGTAGTCTATCCACCAGTGTAGTAATAAAAGCATATAACACAATAATAAAACCATACAAGCAAAATAAAATAACAACCACAAAAACAGCAAATAAACAAACACATAATAACTTCAAACTGTGTTATTCTTCTGTCATATTATCTATCCTACGGAACGTTTTGCCAGAGAAAGAAGGGCAGTGGGTTAAGTATAGGCTTAATTTGGCAAAAAAGTGGGTTTTCAAGTTGGATTTAATAGCAACTCAAGTAATAAGTTGCTAATGCTAACCCAGCCCCCCGTGATGCGACACACTGTGGGCTTGTAGATCGGCTATTTTCAAGTAAAGTACAAATACCTCAAAATTGTACTGATGAAAACTTTGATAAACTCTATAATCCATCCATCCATCCATCTTCAACCGCTTATCCGTAGTCGGGTCGCGGGGGGCAACCACTCCACCAGAGAGCTCCAGACTTCCCTCTCCAGAGCAACATTAGTGACTTCCTCCTGGGGGATCCCGAGACGTTCCAAGGCCAGTGAGTCGATGTAATGTAATCCCTCCATCTGCGCCTTGGTCTGCCCCGGGGTCTCCTCCCAGTGGGACGTGCGTCGAGGACCTCCCTAGGGAGACGCCCAAAAGGCATCCTAACCAGATGCCCGAACCACCTAAGGTGGCTCCTTTCCAGGTGAACAAGCAGCGGCTCTATTTCGAGTCTCTCTCGTGTGACTGAACTTCTCGCCCTATCTCTAAGGGAGATGCCAGCCATTCCGTCCGCTTGTATTCCGCAACCTTATTCTTTCGGTCATGATCCACACTTCATGACCATATAGGTACTACTATCTTGATGAATTGAAAAGCCAGCATCACAATGGAAACCAACAAACAACACACTGAACAACCACTGCAACATTATTTAACAAACTCTGTGAGGCTACAGTACCAAGTCGGCCAAACCACCCATGACCAAAATTAGCATTTTAAAAACAAAATGTGAGACACCAGAGGAGGGGTTTAATATGGTCAAATATGACATCAAGTCAAGTCACTTTGATTTATATAGCACATTTAAAACAACAGCAGTTGACCCAAAGTGCTTTCCAGAGCACAGGTAGACCGTAGTCTATCCACAGTGCAGTAACAAAAGCATATAACGCAATAATAAAACAAACAAGCCAAGCAAAAACAACAAATATCGAAGCAAGCTAATTCTACCATTGATCTTGAAGGAAAGTAATTCGCAAACAAGGGAAAGTAAAGTACCCATTAGGGAAAGTAGGCTTACGCCGCTACAAAACAAGATAGACAACCCTTTTTATTTATCTAACCTTTACTTAACCAGTAAAAAACACTGCCTCTCTTTTACAAGTGGGAACTGGCCAAGAGGCAGACATAAAATCAATACTATTACAAATGCAATACTACATCTTACATGTCAATAAAACAAGCCAAGCTAAATAACAAAATAGCAACAACAAAAACAGCAAACAACAAACGATAACTTCAAACTGTGTTAAAAAAGCCAGACTAAATAGGTGGGGTTTCAAGTTGGATTGAATAGCAAGTTAGCAACTCAAGTAATAAGTTGCTAACCCAGCCCAGCCCCCCTGATGTCCCACTTGTCCCACACAAGCTTACAGTTTGGATCTGGTGGTCTGGTCTCCCTATTTTCCTGAATTTAACTTGTAACTGTATTTCTACAGTGCGATATTGATACTTTTACTCAAGTAAATGTTGTATTCCTGACTTATTAGCAACTTATGTAACAAGTTGCTAACCATAAACCCAGCCCCCCCTGTCCTGTCCCCCTTGTCCCACACAAGCGATAGTTCTGTCCCTCAAATGAACGAATTACCAAATGAACAGTCTGTCACATGCTCTGATCCCCCTGCTGTTACAAGTTACTAGTAAAGTAAGTCAAGTATTAAGGCAAGGGGTTCCACACATTTTGTGGAATGAACTTCCTTTGGAAGTTAGACACTTGCTAAAACTCTCCTAAACACTCTCTTCTATAGTATGGCTTTTTTAATAGAGGTGTGTAAGTTAGACATGACACTTGTTACAACATGCACATGCTCTGACTGACTACCACCCCTTCTGTTACGAGTTAGTAAAGTAGGCCTATATCTAGTTAGTAGCCTATAGCAGGCCTATCGGATTCCTACCTGGTAGTCCATGTCTGTAGGCTGTGTGTAGTTTGTCTGTAGTTTGTCTGTAGGCTGCATTAGCTTGTTGTAGTTTGTCTGTAGTGTAGACAGTGGCAGGCTGCATTCATCAGGCAGGCTGTGGCACCATGGGAGCTGCTGCGCCTGCGTCCGCACTGGCAGCAGCAGCCAGCGCGCCAACAGCTCGCGGGAGAAGCGCGCCATCGTGTGGGGGCGGGGCGGCTGCACTGGAGGGAGGGAGGGAGGGAGGGGGAGACCCAACAATAAATTTCATAATTTTCTTTCCGACTGTATTTTGTCCCCTCCAATCCTCCGGGGCGCAGCATCGAGTCTATCAGCAGGGAAATCTGAATTTCTCCAGCAGAGAGAAGAAGACAAACGTAAACATCAGCAGCAGAAGCAGTAGCAGTCAGATGGAAGTGTACTTGTGAAGGTTAATATCACGTTAATAGCACGCTTTATGAATATGTAATGAATTAATATAATGGTGTTATTGATATGCAATGACGATGCGTTGTACAGAGAATAGTATGGTGTTACGAGTGGTTTACTGGACGAGTGCGGTAGAGTTCACAATCATCCATGACCATGATCACAACAACCTCCTGACCTATAGAACATCTAAATAGTAGAATACTGATCTATCTCTAGACAGACAGTCTAGAGTACAGACAGCAGCAAAGCTTTCCTACATTGTAGGAGAGACAGACAAAGGAGGAAAGACAGACAGATTAATTGATTGAACAAGGTGGACCCTCTTGTGTAATGCAGTTTATTGGGTCGTCCACTCACAGTTAACAGTCTTTGTATTGAGTTGTGCTTGAAATGTACTGTAATTCTGCAAACTGTTAATACATATTTAAATCAATCAAAAACAGTTGTTAAGCTGAGAGGGAGACTGTTTAGGAGGGTCACATTGTACCTATAGTTCTAAGACAAACTCAATGAAAAACAACAAAAAACTGTTATTTATAGAGCTATAGTTTATTGGAATAATTTACCACTTGACATTCGTCTAATAAAAACATAAATCAGCCTTCATGGAAAAAGTGCAGGGGAATTGACTTATTAGTGGAAGGAATAACATTAGGCTAAATTAATTTGCATGTTATTTCGTACCTGTTTGTTCTGTTTTATATTGATATTGATTGTAACTGTAATGTGAATTAATGCAATTTAATATCGTCTTTATTTGACAGTGTAGGAGAGACAGACAGGAAGGAAGCTGAGAGGAAGACAGTATAGGTGTGTGTGTGTGTGTGTGTGTGTGTGTGTGTGTGTGTGTGTGTGTGTGTGTGTGTGTGTGTGTGTGTGTGTGTGTGTGGAGTTATTCATACCATTTGATGCCTTTTGCCATAGGTTGCATGCATCAGATTAACCATGGCACCCTATAGAGCCATGAGTTCCCAAATTAGCTAGCCTGAAACCGACCCCCTGAGCAGGTCCGCCTCTCAGGGGTTATATGGCAGGAAAAAGCTATTTTCTGTCTCTTTTCTGTAACAACCTACTGGGGAAACATCCCACAGTGATGAGACCAGGCTTTGCAACCACAAGATTTGAGCCGTGTAAACACACGATCTGACTTCTAAATGGACTAACGGTATGAAACATTCTATTTCTGTATTAACATTGTATCATTGCATATTAGTACAATGCCAGTTAAATAGCTGTAAACATAATGTTTCTTTGTCATCCTTACAGGTTTTAATTACCTAACTAACTAACTGTTTAGACCACAGTCTAACTAACTATTTAGACCACAGTCTACCAACAGTCTACCAACTATTACTGTCTTGTTTTAGTTCTTGCTATTCTCCTAAACTAGAGTTTAGGCCAAGAGGCAAACTGAATCCATCCATTCTGTAATCCTACCAACGTGTGCTTCAATTATATGTGTAATGATAATGACCAATAAATAATGTAAAAGACACTGGTTTGGATTATTTAAACACTGGAGTAACAGTTTCAAGCTTTAGCATTAAACAGTATATGTCCGAGTCATTCGCCTAGTAGTAACTATTTCGTCGTTATAGGCCTTCCCAGGGGCCTTAGGTCTGATATAAATACCTCAATTGTGCACGATTGAACAAATCAATTAATTAGGCAGCAATAAAGGTGAAAATATTAGATTCTGGGACAGTGTGTGTGTGTGTGTGTGTGTGTGTGTGTGTGTGTGTGTGTGTGTGTGTGTGTGTGTGTGTGTGTGTGTGTGTGTGTGTGTGTGTGTGTGTGTGTGTGTTTGTAATAGGTTTTTGTGTGGACCCCAGTAAGACTAGCTGATTGCCATGGCATAAGCTAATGGGTGGGGATCCTTTTCAAATAAACAAATTAGCCAAAAATAGCACACTAGAATCATGTAGACTGGAAGAAGATGGAAGAAGCGGTCCAAGTACCGAGCCAACTCAGTTCCAGTTCACTCCAGACTCAGGGGGTTCATGTGGTCAAGACTAATGTATGCATTGTTGTCTGTTGCCCTGAAAGGAGTGCAGGTGTCAGTATGGCAGGCAGACGCACACTGAAGGCCGTCCTCATTGACCTGAGTGGAACTCTGCACATCGAGGACATGGCTGTTCCGGGCGCACAGGACGCCCTCAACAGGTATATGCCAACCCATGGATCGAACCCCGACCTCCCAATCTCAAGGTGGACACTATGGGCAGATTCACACTATGGTCCCGGGTGCATACTCGGGACGACCACTTGGTAGATGTTGTGGTTGGTGTGAATGCTGTTTACCGTTCCTGTGAGCGGATCACCCAACCGTTCCCGGGACTGCATGGGGACTGGGGAGGTAGTCTCGGGACTCAGGGACCGATTGAAGTGTACTCGGAGTCCGAGTACACTGTATTCACATGCTTTCACATTCCATCGATCCGGATCGATGCAATGTGAAAGCATTGGATACAGTTGAATGAAGTGTACTCGGGTGTGGAAGAATTACAAGGCCAATGTGAATCATGGCCAGCGCGGACCAGGCGATCGTATTCTGGAACTGTTTGAATCAATCAACTGTGTGAATCTGCCCTAAATGTGTGGTGGTATTATACTATACTATATGTGGTACTCTGCAATTCAATAACTGCATCACCTCTTTAAGGGTTCGGTCATTGTTCTCGTTGTTGCCAGGTTACGAAAGGCGTCCGTAGCGGTGAAGTTTGTGACCAACACGACCAAGGAAAGCAAGAGGAATCTTCTGGAAAGACTGACACGACTCAACTTTGACCTCCAGGTGAAAGACACACTAACACCTTCTTTGTTCTGAACCAAATGGACCTTCTTTACCCGTTCTGTAACTTACCCTTATTAAGGGTCCATTTGGTTACACTCAGAGTTGAATGAACACTGAGGTAGTGTACAGATTGTAGATTGGGATCCCAGAGAAAATAAAAAGACAATCATATCCAATGGAGGTATGTGAGACTAATGTTCTCAAAGAGGGATCTGGGGACCCCTAGTGGTCCTTGAGGGTGGTCCAGGCCAGGGGGGTCCCCAGCTAAATTAGTTGAACTGTACCCATGTACATCAAATGTTTAAACCCTACATACAGTACTATTCTTTTCTCTCTTTTCTTTTTTTTAATAGCAGATCTACAAGCGTTTGGCTGCTATTTTTTATTTTAATTTTATTATAAAGTTGTTTTTTATCTTGAAAATAATTAGAAACATCACACCTGTGTGAAGTGAGGGGCGTTCTTATCATCATACAGTACATCATCTCATTCCGACCAATCACAATTTGCGTCCTCACCTTCGTCTTCAGTGTTTGTGTTGTACACACATTAATATTGTGATCCCTGACATGAACATTGTGGCGGTCTGCTGACCTTTGACCTTGCAGGAGCACGAGATTTTCACGTCTCTGACAGCAGCGAGGAGGCTGGTGGAGCAGCAGCAACACAGACCTCTACTGCTGCTGGAACAGCGCGCCCTGGAGGACTTCACCGGTACTGCATCAGCTCACATCAGCTCTACAACATAACGGTTGTGTTTTGCCGTCAGGTGGAAAAACCTTGTGGTATTTTTCCAAGCGCGTTTCTTTTCAGGAGATAGAAGAAAGAACGTGTGTTCCCAGTGGACTTGGATAATGGATAATGTAATTATCATTTAGCCACAACGCGAAGCGCTTGTTAGTGCCTTTCATTGGTTCATTGTTTATGGAACCCACACAGGCACAGACTTAAAACATTTCAACTATTATTATTAGTAATGTCATCAAGAGCGAAAATAGACGGTCTACAAGCTCACAGTCTGCGTGTGCGTGTGCGTGTGCGTGTGCGTGTGTGTGTGTGTGTGTGTGTGTGTGTGTTCAGGTATTGACACATCCGAGCCCAACGCTGTAGTGATTGGACTGGCTCCTGAACACTTCAACTACCAGACTCTCAACACAGCGTTCAGGTTGAATACACTGTTAACTTGTCATAATCTACAGGCATTGATTAGTACAGGACACACTTGGAATACTGCATTAAGACAAGTAACTGCGTTATAGAGCGTCGCAGTCCCGCCCCCGACGAGCGGCCCCGAAGAGCATTTCCCATTCATTGTTCCCATAGACGTTTCAGAAAGTATTTAATTTGAAGACCTGTAAGCCTCGGACAAAGCCAACTCGGATAATAATGTAACTGTTTTTAGATCGTTTTGAAATTTGTCTTAGCTTTTTATTTGTAAACCTTCACATGTAATTCACATGTATATCTTTTGTTTTTCTTTTCCTGATCTTCTGATGTATTGTGATGATAGTGTGTTACTCGACGACACTGAAAATGACTTAGAGAATAAACAAAACTTGAATGAATGAATGAATAATTAGAAAGAAGAAAAAGGGCAGGGTACAACACTTTTTGTTGTTTTTCTTCTTTCTAATTATTTGTTCGGCCCAAAAAATTGTGTTTGTTGTCATAAAATGGTAAATGGTGCATTTATATAGCGCCTTTATCCAAGGTGCTTTACATAGATTGTGCATTACATTCACCCATTCACACACACATTCATACACCTTTACATAGATTGTGCATTACATTCACCCATTCACACACACATTCACACACTGATGGCAGCAGAAACCATGCAAGGCACCAACCAGCACATCAGGAGCAATTAGGGGTTCAGAGTCTTGCTCAAGGACACTTCGACACTAACTCTGGGGGAGCCCGGGTTCGAACTGGCAACCTTGCGGTTGCCATCCAGGCACTCTACCCCTGAGCCACCGCCGTCCGATGTGTCACCATCCGAGTTGGCTTTGTCCGAGGCTTACAGGCCTTTAAATAAATAGTTTCTGAAACGTCTATGGGAAAAATGAATGGGAAATTCTCTTCCGGGGCTGCTCGACGCTCTACAATGAATGACTACTGTGTGTGATGTAGGGCATTAAGCAACTAGTCGACTAGTTTACTAGTCGACTAGTCGACTAGTAAATCCACTAGTCGACCTTGTTGGTACTAGTTGACTAGTTGATAAAGAAAAAATATAAGTTTTTTTTTTCTTCCCGATGTTGTAGGCCTCAAGATCAGGTAGATTATAGTTATAGTTATAGTCACCAATGTACACAGTTTTTAAATGTACAAATATTTATTTCCAAAAAAATAAATAAATTACATAATAGTTAAACAACTAGTCGACTAGTAAACTAGGCAACTAGTCAACTAGTAAAAATGACTAGAAGTGAATGCCCTATGATGTGTTCAGGTTGGTCCTGGACGGAGCTCCTCTCATCGCCATCCATAAAGCTCGCTATTACAAGCGTGAGGATGGCCTGGCGCTGGGCCCGGGGCCGTTTGTCGCCGCCCTGGAGTACGCTGCAGGCTGCACGGCCACCGTGGTGGGGAAACCGCAACAAGCCTTCTTCACACAGGTCGGCATGAACACCTGAACAAGGCCTTCTTCACACAATTTACAATTTAACCCATTCTGAACGGGAACCCCTTTTGGTGTTTCAAGTATTATGTTGTGCTTTAGCTGCTGCAAAACAGCAGATCTACAAGCTCATAGCGCGGCACCGAGTGCCACGCTACGAGCTTGTAGGTCTGCTATTTTTGAAAAATCGTGAAAATGTGGCACAAATTCCTTGTCATGAATATGTTTGACAACCACTGACATGGATCATGGGTTTTTCAGAAAACTGTCAGGATTTAGAAGATTTTTTTTTTATTTCGATGTCAGGTCTAAATGGGTTAAGCATTTAGCAGACACTCTTGATCCAAAGTGACTTACAGTAAGCAAGAAGAACAGTAGTCATCAAGAATCATAAGTAAGCTAAGAACCTAACATCCGTCTAACAGTAGCATATCTAGTATATAACAGTGAAACTATGCCTATACACTATAGAGTGCTATGTCTACATAAAATGCTATATTACATAAGTTGAGCCTTTGCATACGCCTCTAAGGTCGTCAAGGCTAGGGCAGGTACTATGGGCTAAGATGGAGTCTGAAGAGGTGGGTTTTCAGACTACGGTTTAGAATATTGCTCTATAATGTCTAATATTGTTTTGCGTTGCGGCCATGGCCCCTGAAATGTCTGTCATGCACTACTACACATTATTTTATTATTATTATTTTTTTATCCCACGATTTTGCAACCCATTTTTTCACCCAGTGTCAATTATCTAATGTAATCCTGGGCGCTACACTTCCTCTGCCAGCCCACTACACATATTTAAAACGCAGAGAAGCTCACTACTGTTGGAGACATGATGCCGTAGTGATGTGAATGGTGTGGAGCAGGGGTGAGGGTGGCGTTCCCGTTTTGATGTGAATGGTGTGGAGCAGGGTCAGGGTGGCGTTCCCGTTTGATGTGTTTCGTTCTGTCCTACGCAGGCACTGTCGGAGCTAGGATGCAGCCCCGAAGAGGCTGCCATGATTGGAGATGTAAGTATTTCGTGGGCTTTGTGTCATGTTATCATCAGCTTGCCGATGTTATTGCATTGGTGGTGGAATAGGCTCCATCTCACTCTCTCTCCATGACTCACTGACTCTCCCTGCTTCGCCAATCTAGTAAACAAATGGGGAGATTAACACAGTAAATATGTCAGCTGATGCCAGCCCATATTGGACCCCACTTTGGGAACCACTGCGGTATACTACGTTAGTTCTATTGATCCAAGCCGGAACACAATCCATTGATTGATCACTAGGGATATCCCGATCACGTTTTTTTGCTCCCGATCAGATTCCGATCATTTGAAAATTATGTGATCGTCCCCGATTTTCGATCACGCGATCGGATTGGGACAACCCTGTTGAGCACTAATAATCAGTAATCATCTGACCACTTAACACGGCAGCCATTCGGTCCACCCCATTGGTCAGATAGGTGAGCTTGCCGCAAGCACTCACAAGATATTCAAGTGAGCCCTGATCCAGAAAAGGTGGAGAACCACTGGCCAACTGCTGTGTGTGTGTGTGTGTGTGTGCGTGTGTGTCCATTGTTGGCTTGTATCCTAGCAACATGTGTGTTGTGATCTTCTGTCTCCTCATAGGACGTCAGAGACGATGTGGGAGGGGCTCAGCATACAGGAATGCTGGGTATTTTAGTTAAAACCGGTGAGTTTAGTCAAATATTCTCAATAGCACATTTAAGGCCTATTCAGTCCAGTTTTTGCTAAAGAGGTGACCACCGACAGCTACAACATGACGTCACACCACACGCCCATCTCTCTGGTCACCTCTTCACCGAAAACGCAACTATGAATAGCCCTTAATGCTACTACTGTAAATGCTAACTACTGTTCTAAATAAATAATACCACTCCTAATAATGATACTACTACTAACACTACATGTACAACTACTATGACTACTGTTGCTACTACTACTAATTTTGATACTTCTACTACTATTGACTAGTGACTGATTAGTATATTGTCGTCCTTATTTCCACAGGTAAATACAGAGCGGGAGATGAGAGTAAAATCACACCCTCACCTTACCTGACCTGTGACAGCTTCCCCGACGCTGTGGAACACATCCTGAACAACCTGTTATAAATGTTAAACATGGTATAGCATAATAAATGGTAAATGGTGCATTTATATAGCGCTTTACATAGATTGTGCATTACATTCACCCATTCACACACACATTCATACACCGATGGCGGAAGAAACCATGCAAGGCACCAACCAGCACATCAGGAGCAATTAGGGGTTCAGAGTCTTGCTCAAGGACACTTCGACACTAACTCTGGGGGAGCCTGGGTTCGAACTGGCAACCTTGCAGTTACCATTAGGACACTCTACCCCTGAGCCACCGCCGCCCATAATCTGTTATACATAGCTATGGATGCACAATTAACCGCTCATCACAGCGGCATCGAAAAAATCTGCCATTACGCATGAGATTCTGGTGTAAAACCGAACATACTGTACAGGTATCAATTTTAGCCAACAAATTTGTTCATAATATTTAGGTTTGAATGTGAAGTTGAGAAAGTGTTGCGTACGTTGGGGGCTGCAGATTCAGTGTTTTCTGATGACGTTTTCCAAAGGCGTCAGTAAGTTGTAAAATTGCATCAGTAAGAATGTATACTGCTGTTTATTACAACCCAGAATCACAGTTACTGGATTTGACCCAGTGTTTTTGGCAGCAAATTTTGATTTTAGTCAGTCTCTTGAAGTTTTCATTTAGTTTTAGTCACCCGGAATGTTTGTGTTTCAGTTTCAGTCGACTAAATATCATAAGATTTTAGTCGACTAAATCTACAGTTGATTTAGTCGACTAAATTGAATTTTGGCGGGCCTTGATGCCGTCGTAATGACTGTTTGTACACCTGCTGAAAACGGCTATTTTCAGCATGCAACCAAGTGTAAAATGACTTATACTGGATCTCTTGTCCACTAGTCCATTCCTAACATTTTAGTCTAGTTTATTTGTTGACGAAATATTTTGTCTCATAGTTTTAGTCATCATTTTTCGTCTTAGTTTTAGTCGACGAAATCAACACTGATTATTTTGACCATGCAAAGATGAAATAATCGATAAGATAAGGCAACACAAGGTGGTTTTATTTGTGTAGCACATTTCAACTAACCTGACTCCGCCAGATGGGGTCACATTTCAACAGGGCAATTCACTGAATTCAGTGAGCTTTGTGCAGAACATCAAGCAAAGTAAACGGTGAACACAATTATAATTTGACATTAGGATGCGATAAAAAAGTAGTAAAAATAACGGATACAATTACAGAAGAGAAAGGAAAATAAAAAAATGAAAGTAACTCAATGAAAGGCGGCAGCAAACGTCTTAATTTAGTTGCGTTTCAAAAGAGTAAAGAGCCACACTGCAGTTCTCTGAGAGTTTGTTCCAGATTAAGTAGTATTTCACAAAGCACTGCTTGCTGCATCTGGCACCTTAATAAAGTATTTTGTACTCTAAGTAATTTGCATGTGTTTTCTTTCTGTCTGTGTCCCTTTTAACCACTTAACCCATTTTGGGCGGGAACCCCTTTTGGTGTTTTAACTAAGCATTATGTTATACTTTAGCTATTGAAAAATAGCAGATCTACAAGCTCATAGCGCGCCACCGAGTGGCGCGCTACGAGCTTGTAGGTCTGCTATTTTTGAAAAATCGTGAAAATGTGACACAAATATTTGAATATAATATTCTTTCAGAAGACCTTTTATTTATTTCGACGTCAGGCCTAACAGCCATTTGACCGGAGTCCCTCAGGGCCCTACTATACTCGTGTTTTCTGTTAGAAAATAGCAGATCAAAGCGCTGCGGCACGTTGTGAGCTTGTCCATTGGCTATTTCCAGCGAAATTAAGCCTTACCCACAATAAGGATGCTGGTGTTTAAGTGGTTAAAACCCATGTGCTGTATACATGATGTCATCAATATGACATCATAGACTGGCCTATTACAATGACGATGGCTACTGCACCAAGTACAATGGGTACAACAGATACTACCAACAGTGGGTATACAGTAGGTACATGTATTGTGTACCACTGTTATTGCATAACCAAAAGGGGACTGTTAACATACCTAATCTAAGAACAGTGGAATATCTATATAATTAAACTATGTATATACCGGTATACTATATAGTGCTATAGTATAGTGCACATAGTAACAACTGTGAGGCCTCTTCAATCTTATTGGTATTAGACACCTCACTGGGGGTGTGGTGTTGAGGCCGTCTTCTGCAGGGGTGTGACACTGACGATGCCCAGAATGGAGATGCGATTCGGGTCCCAGACGCAACTCTCTTCCAAGCCGCCACTAATGGGGGGCAACCAGGCCGTGTCGTAACCATGGTCCTTCCAGGTGTACTGCTGCGGATGGCCGTCGTACTTGATGGCGATCACATTGCCCACTTCGACTGCCACCCTAAAGACAATGCGCTGGGACTCGTGGAGAGCATGGGGGTAGCGGCTGGCTTTCTGCAGGTCCCGGCTGAGGTACACCCCACGGCCCAACGCCCCGTCCTTGGACTGGAAGAAGCCCTGTGACCGGATGGAATTGGCGTTTTGCCTGGCAGTTCCATGGTACATGACGTAGGTTTTACCAGATATGGGTTGTGACGTGAAGTCAGTCTTCTGCAGGAGTGTCAAACCCAGAATGGAGATGCGATTCGGGTCCCAGACGCAACTCTTTTCCAAGCCGCCACAAATGGGGGGCACCCAGGCCGTGTCGTAACCATGGTGCTTCCAGGTGTACTGCTGCGGATGGCCGGTGTACTTGATGGCGATCACATTGCCCACGTTGACTGCCACCTTAAAGACAATGCGCTGGGACTCGTGGAGATCAGGGGGGTAGCGGCTGGCATTCTGCAGGTCCCGGCTGAGGTACACCCCACGGCCCAACGCCCCGTCCTTGGACTGGAAGAAGCCCTGTGACGAGATGGAATTGAAATTTTGCCTGGCAGTTCCATGGTACATGACGTAGGTTTTACCAGATGTTGGTTGTGACGTGAAGTCAAGGCATGTAATCATGTTGGTGTCACTGTCAAAACAGATATACTATTAGTAGGTGTATAAAATGGTAAATGGTGCATTTATATAGCACCTTTATCCAAGGTGCTTTACATAGATTGTGCATTACATTCACACACACATTCACACACTGATGGCGGCGTGAGCAATTAGGGGTTCAGCGTCTTGCTCAGGGACACTTCAACACTAACTCTGGGGGAGCCCGGGTTCGAACTGGCAACCTTGCGGTTGCCATCCAGCAACTCTACCCCTGAGCCACCGCCGTCCCAATGAGCTGAAGTGAATTGCATACAAAATAAGAATCCCTTTGCGTGGAATATCTGGGGGTCCTCTCCCCGAAACATTTTATAAGAGTAGATGTCATTTCCCGTGTTCTGGTAAATTTTTAGTTTGATACTTTTATCAGGCTTGCTTTTGCATAGCATTGGAAAATGTTTGCTACAGTTTCAGCCATTAAAACGCAAAAAAGTATGCCTAAAGAAATTGATTTTGAAATCAAAAGGGATTTACAACCAAATTCAACCATGTACGTTTCCCCAGGCACCAATTTATACACAAAGTGTAAAAGAAAAAATCACACCCGTGTGAACTGAGTGGTGTAAGGTTTTATATAGCATGATCAGCTGTGGTCTGACGTAATGTCTGACGTAATGAAATCACACAAAATATGTTAAGTAAAAAAAGCTATCATTTTTGATAAATGTACGTATCACACCCGGATGTGATTTCACAACTGGCTGTTTTTGCGCAGAGAAAATGACCACGGTTGCTACGGTCATCCAGTTCACCCGGGTGTGATTTAATTACGTCAGAAATTATTTTGAACATAGCAACCATGGTCATTTTTTTATGCACACAAAAGCCAGTTGTAGGAGTGGTTTACACCACTCAAAAAACACAATACAAACATCAACAAATACACCTCCTCCTCTACAGCAGTGGTTCTCAAAGTGGGGTCCGTGAGGGAGTTCCAGGGGGTCCCCAGCTAAATGATAGTTTGTAACCAAATGGACCCTTGTGGGTCTGTAACTCTGAGTGTACAAAATGACGGGTCCATTTGGTTCCATTTGGACACTAACTAAACTAACAGTGATTTCACAATATAAATTGGGGTTCCAGAGATCGAAATGATCAAATGAAATGGGGGTCTGTAACCTAATTCATGTCAAACTGGGGGTCCTTGAAATTAATCTTCTCTTATGGAGTATATATTCCCATTCAGCTGTCAATTTGATCATTTGATCATTTGGACTCAGCTGTGTGGTGTGGTGTGTGTGCTGCGCTGTGCGTAATTGTGTGGGCATGCATGGCTACCCCGTGAGTGACACAATTTATTCTTATTGTTTTACAAATACAGATGTTTTAAACAAAGTACAACATATCTGTTCCAACGTACACAATCATCAACTTACCTCCTAAAGTGGGACTGTTACTATATGTCGGTATGCAAGCTGACACTGTTCCTGGCTGTCCCTGAGCTCAGCTGGGTGAGCTGAGGGCTTTTTGATTGATTGATTGAAGAATTTATTAACAGTTTGCAGAATTACAGTACATTTCAAGCACAAACTCGGATCGGACGTTTAAGTTTCACCACTTTTCTTACTTTTTACATCGGAAGCCAGTGGGCGGAGTCATCTGTTTTCTCAGAAGCAATCATTGTTAATTTAATGTAGGC
The DNA here is from genome assembly GCF_951216825.1 of Electrona antarctica. Classification (NCBI taxonomy): domain Eukaryota; kingdom Metazoa; phylum Chordata; class Actinopteri; order Myctophiformes; family Myctophidae; genus Electrona; species Electrona antarctica. The sequence goes on along the minus strand of NC_136797.1, from coordinate 6,487,528 downwards.
CAGTCAATCTAAGATTTGACCCAAGAGAAATTGCAAAAAGTAATCGTTCAAGGTTTTTTATGATCCTTATAGGTTCATCCAAATAACTAAATTAAAAATCACACCCGTGTGAATTGAGGCGGGGGCGCTCTTGTCAAGATGGTGATGTAAAACAAACATTGAGACAAAACAAACATTAAATTCTCTTTATTGTCAATGGCGTTTTTAAAACAAACATTGAACTAAAAACAAACATTAAATATATATAGCCCCTCAAAAATTATAAATTACAAATTACAAGTATAAATTGTGGATCATGGTAAATTCAGCGGTTGACAGTTGGAGTAAGCCTATACCATTAAAAACCTGTAGCCTAAGGCAAAACAAATCTAATTTGAATTATGCTTTAAGAAGCATGTAATGTGTCAAATTTAGGGGGTTGTCATGATTCTGAATCCATTCCAAGCATTAGTTTTGCACGAAAAACACTCCATGGGCTAAGGCCTCTATCTAGCCTCTTGCACAAATGTGGCTATGGCCTAATTTAGCCCAATGCTCAGTCAGAATTCATTCAGAATCATGAATAACCACTAGTTTGACACATTACAATGTTCTCAAAGCATAATTAAAATTTGATTTGAAGAAACACAGTATGAATTGTGATCCTAAAAAAACCCTCTCTATTATTAAATCAAATGTGGTAGCCTGGCCCTAACTGGTCATTCAGTTGAATTACTCATCTTTTTTTTCCTTTAATTGTTTTATCAAACGATTTTGTAACCCATTTTTCACCTCTGTGTCAATTATCTAATGTGATCCTGGGCTCTACACACTCTCCGCCAACCTAGTCCCCATATATGGGGGACATGGGGAGAGCAACGGACTTGAACTCATGCTTCCTTCATGCCTGAGTGTCCAAGTTGCTCCTTTACACCTGACAGGGGTGAGTTTCCCTGGTTGGACGTAGCGCGTGGAAGGAACACGTTATTCCAACCAGTTCCTTTCCCCTCCATCAGGCGCCCCGGCTGGCAGTTTAGAGACCAGGATTACTGCATGTTTTTGTGAGGGTATCTACCCTAGGGGACACGGGGAGAACATGCAAACTCCACACAGAAAGGCCCCTTCGCCAACCCCGCCTCGAGTATGGGCACTGATGACGCGGAGGAGGAAACACGCCGCCAGCACCCACAGCGTCCCGAGCGGGAATCGAACCCAGGACCTTCTAGCTGAATTACTCATCTTTGAGGCTCATACATAGTCTGGATTTTCGGTGGTGGGGTGACCACCGAACTACAACATGATGTCACAAGCCGCGGTGAAGAGCAAACCACCGCCACCGCTCCAGCCCTTCTCTCTGTTTTTACTCACCACCGCTCAACGTTATTTCAGCTCCGGTGGTCAGCTCACCACCGGAGCGGTGGTCACCTCACCACCGAAAATCCAGACTATGAATAGGCCTTAAGCAAACAGTGAGGTCAGAGAACAAGATTTCAACGAGGGTCTCACAACAATTTTGTCTATTCTGTTTATTATGAAGTGTATTAATCACGCACATAGAATATAGCACAATGCACAAGCTTTATGGCCAGAAGACGGAGTCACCAATAGCATTGACAGCAAGTAGGCAAAGCTGGACAGCAACAGAAATAGACACGTACAGTAGTTACATACTGTATCGGCACACTATACCAGAATTGAAATATTCTTTGAAATATAGCCGATCTACAAGTGTGTCGCATTGCAAAGTTGTGAGCTTTATGATCGCTATTGTCAAATAGTTGATTTATATTGCCTTACAGTCAAACCGACCTTGATGCTATGTACCGTATATTAAAGGGCCCCTTTTGCAACCAGAGCTTATGTTTAGGACACAAGAAACACTTTCCTGGGGTTTTTAAATGTGTGAAATGTGTTTTTTCTTTATAGATATTTTAGTCTTGACATGTTCATGACCAAAAACCTGTCATGAAAATGTGGTCTCACTTCCTTCCTGGACTATAAAGTCACACCTCCATGCAGCCTCCCCCTCTCCAAAAGGAGGGGAAGTGCACTAAAGCATTATGGGCATTGTAGGAATTCAGCAATCCAGTCAAACACACAGACTTCATTATTTTTCTGGCCATACGATGCAAATTTCAAATTGTGCTACTGTTATCTGCTACAAATACTGTTAACATTGAGTAGTGACTGTAGTGTCTTCCAGTGGTGAAATGACCCCTTAACTGATATTTGCCAGGGACCTCGTGGAACGCCCTCAAGGACCCCTGGACCTCGCTTTGAGAATCAACTGGTCTATCCTGATCCTATTCTAATATGTCATCTTTTGAACGGGCAAAAGGAATGGGCACGACATTACATTAGTGCCCTGAGTGGATGTCACCAGAGCCTTAGATATAGACAGAGTTACGCAAACTGCGTTCACTTCATGGGGCTTCAGTCCAATCTCCTACATAGACCTAGAGTCCTAGACCGGAAGTAGGCAGAAATGCATTGGACTCAGGCAACAGGCAACAGCCCAGCTTCAATGATCTTAAATCCCTTTGTTTTAGATTGTTTTGTAGTAATAGTACAACATAAACATTAAAGAGACTTTAGTTGTTACTGTACAATACTTTAAAACAGTTGTCATGTTGCACACATGCTTGAAATAGCTCTTATTTGCGCCGCCCTCGTTGAAAACAATGTATTTCCAACTGCAGCTTAATTGTCTCAGTTCATACTGTATGAACAGCGCTCGAGCTCTCAGTTTCTGCCCCCTCAATATCCGTAACTCATGGCTCTGGATGTCACATGCCCCGCGCTGATGACGTCACACGCTTCATACCGGTGACGTCATAATTGCCGCCGTACCGAAGCTGTAAATACACGGCGGCTCGCCCGCTCTCCATCACTTGACTAACGGACGCCAGCCAAGTGTAAAGGAATAACAACGCACTGTTGCAGACATGCCTCAGCTGGCACAGAGGGCCGTCGACCCTCTCGTAAGGGCCAAGGCCCAGCAATTTGCTCAGACCGAACGTGTCCGGAGGCTACACAGCGCCCTGCTGCTGTCCGAGGTGGAGAAGCAGCGGGAGGCGCAGATTGAACTGAAGCAGAGGCTGCTGCGCAGGAAGAAGCTCGAGGACACCAAGGTGGCGGAGGAGATCGAGCGACTATGGGATCATCATCTCTGGGAGCAGGCCATGAAGGAACAGACCAAACAGAAGAACAGGCAGAACCTGAGGCCCCCGCCCGACCTCCCCGCCAGCAAGAGAGACAACATGGCGAGGGTGGCGAGGTACGCGAAGGAACTACTGGAGAGAGAAGATCTGAAGAAGGACGATCTGAAGAAGAAGCAGGAGAAGGACGAGCAGAGGAGACAACACCCGACCTCTCAGGAAATCGAGAAGTTGTGGAAGCAACTGGAGGAGCAGAACACCAGGGAGGCGCAGAAGATACAGAAGGGGGTCTTCGAGAAGCTGTTCGCCACGCAGAGGGAGAAGGAGAGAGGCAGACGTACGAAGACCGAAGAACTGTTCGAGAAGAAGGAGCCGGACTTGACGGAAAGAATCATTTACGGCAACAACAAGCCCGGACTGCTGAAGAAGTTTATTCCGGGAGGCCAGATGGAGCTCGTGAGACAGGAGAGGATACAGAAACAGAGGAATCAGGCAGAGAAACTTTGCTACGAACCAAAGAGAGGGTACGTGTCACACGACACGGGATATGACCATTATGGCCCCACGGAGACGGAGAGCCAGGAGATCGGCCTCATGTCCCTGTCGCATAATCTCATAGACCCCAACGACCCCAGGCTGACCTACGCAAGACAGTACTCGGACATCACCAAAGACACGAGCACAGCCATATTTGAAGATTGGAAGAATAATCTGAGAAGGTACAATATCCTGAAGCGCTCGAAGAGGGTAATGAAAAGCTAACATAAACACCTTTACAATTTCTGGATTTTTACATTTTTGTTATTATTTTATTTATCCCAGAACAGACCCAGGCCTTATTTTATTTTATTTTTTCTTATGATGACCTTTTTTGTTGTTCTTGTTTTCTTTTTGTTGTTTTTCTGTCATGTTTTTTTATCGAGTATTAGGGGGGCCTGCAGATCATAGGTGTTTCCCAAAAGATGTAGTATAGCCTACTTTATTCTGAGCTGACAAGATGTGGTTACAAATACACATGTTCTGAAAATCTTTTTTCATTTGATATTTATCTTGTGTGCTTCTTAGTCCCTTTCACAACTGACATCCACTATTGGTCTGTGTGTGTGTGTGTGGGGGGGTGTAGTCCAGTTATTTTCATTTCAAAGACCCCCTAGCATTAGGCCACAGACCCACAAAAATGGTAAATGGTGCATTTATATAGCGCTTTTATCCAAAGCGCTTTACATAGATTGTGCATTACATTCACCCATTCACACACACATTCACACACCTTTACATATATTGTGCATTACATTCACCCATTCACACACACACATTCATACACTGATGGCGGCGGAAACCATGTGCAAGGCACCAATCAGCACATCAGGAGCAATTAGGGGTTCAGAGTCTTGCTCAAGGACACTTCGACACTAACTCTGGGGGAGCCCAGGTTCGAAATCCAGCCACTCTACCCCTGAGCCACCGCCGCAAAGAAAGATTAGTATCTCTAGGACCCCAATTATCTACACTGAAATCATCTGTGTTGCTTTCACTTGGATAGTGTACACATGTAGGCTACACAATCAATGTTCTGTTTTTACATTATAATTGTGGGCTTGAGTAGCAAGCCCAGTATGTTATCTTCACTATAATTTATTGTAATGCCCCCTGTGACGTCATTTGGGTTCATAGATCATCATCATACTATAGGCTACTTAGATGAGCAGTGTTTGTGGGAAGTGGGGTCCAGGGACTCTATCTATCTATCTTTCTATCTATCTGAAGTGTTACAAAACAATCCAAGGCCTGTAGTTATAGTAGAATGGCCAGTAGGGGGCTCCAGTCACATATTTTGGAGCAGGGCAGACAGCAGAGACAGAATATTGACATTGACCATTAAAGCTGTGAGCAAAATGTGTGTATGTGTTAATATATTTGTATTTTTATATTCATAAAAGACTTTCAAACACTTCCCAATTTACGTTTAGGCCTATAATAAAATATTTAAAAATCACACCCGTGTGAAGTGAGGGGCGCTGGATCTATTATCATCATAATGTATCATCATACATCGATCATCTACATTCCGGCCAATCACAATTTGCGTCCTCACTTTTGTCTTCAATGTTTGTGTTTACACAAACACTCAAAAGTAAAACTGGGGCCATTCATTGTCATTAATGGCATTCAATGTTTGTGTTAGGTTAGTAGGACAAACACTCAAAACTGTCCATTCATTGTCAATGGCATTCCATGTTTGAAATGAAATGAAATGAAATGATTAGGCTACTATATTTACCCAGGGTATCTTGGCTAAGCTCAAGAACTTGTTTCCAGCCAGGCCCTGCTCATAGAACATTTCATCGTAGTGGTTCAATGCCTTGTTCAAGGGCACTTCAGCGGTGGTAATTTTAACGTGTCGGACCGCTGATTGGAACTGGCGACCATCCGGTATCAAGACCGCTCCGCAATCCGTTCGGCCACCGCTGCCACTTGTGTTAGGACAATGTTTGTGTTCACACACACAAACCCTCAAAGCTGGACATAGGCGCCCCTCAAGCCTCAAACATATATATGTATGAATCCCTCAAACATATAATATGAAATGCAATAATTATAACCACGGTCTCCACTCCTGCTGTACCTGCTGTGGAAAGCCAGGATTCTATTTACTGTTGAGCGCTCATATTCGGTCTAGAGCCCGCCTTACTGTATCCGGTGGAATTCCACATACACATGTGGATACTTCGACAAACAGTTTCCGTATCCGCTCTAGTCCGGATGTGCAAAACAAAACGGAACTTGTCCGATTTATACTTCTTCCCACGACGGTGTCGCGCGGCGCAGGGGAAATCTACGGGCGATCTACAAGCTCACAACACGTCGTGAACGCGACAAATTGTGAGCTTGTAGATCTGCTACTTTCGGAAGGAGGCGGGTCCAGGATGATGACGCAGTGTTGGACGGGCGTTGACCGCTGTTGCCAAGTCTGCTTATTATAAGCAGAGTTTTCTTGGCACTTTCACTAGTATTTTGGGGCTCGTTTCTAAAGTGTAGCCTATTGTTGTATCACTTGTATGTAGATGAATTGAATACACAGGAGTTTGATTGATTGATTGATTCATTGATTGATTTATTAACAACAGTTTGATTGATTGATTGATTGATTGAAAAATGTATTAACAGTTTGCAGAATTACAGTACATTTCAAGCACAAACTCAATACAAAGGCTGTTAACTGTGAGTGGACGACCCAATTAAGCATTACACTTGTTTCCAATAGGGTCCACAATGTTCAAATCATCAAAAACATTTATAGACGTACAAATAGACACTTCTATATAGACAAAGGACAGAACAGGAATTCATCATAAAGGAGGTAAAAAGGGAAAAGAAACATATACAGTGAGGGGAAAAAGGGGTGGGCGGTGGGGGGGCAGAATGGGTACATTTCACACAAAAGCACAACTCAATATAAAAACTGTTACTGTGGACGACACCATAATAAATCATTATTACACTTGTTTGGTTGTTTTTGGTCCACCGTTTTCAATTCATCAGAGGAAGAGGACCACAATCACACAATGGAAACAGGCTTTTTTGTGTTATCCTTTAAGCTTTAATATCTGACTGTACCTCGTGCTGTTTACCTATTATTCAATCAATCAATCAATCAAATAAAGTTGCTTACACAAAATGAAAATTCAGTGTCAGGCTAGGTTGCTTCCAAATATTCCTAAAATCTGTGGTTCTCAAACATTTAACGACCTGTACGTACATAATTTGTCCTCAGACCCCCATCTGTAAATATGATTACAAGATTAAAAGAATATTCCATCTACACCGTAGAGCTGCTATTTTCTCTACTTCTTATAAGCATTGTTTTCTTTGTTATTCATGGCATTTTGTTTGATTTATTTAATTTATGAAATTATTTTTTCTATCTATAAATGTACGTCTGTAATCCACGTAACTCGAGAAGTCGACGAGAACCGTTCGTCCCACCGACTTCCAATTTGACACACGTGTTCCACAGTCCACACCCCCACAGGGAGTGCAGTGCCCGGCCTCGAGTTGGTGGGATACACCGTTGTCCAGGACCAGCACAAAAGCCCCTGCCCGGGCTCTGGACCGGGCTCAAATTAGCCAATAAGCCTATCTCACAGAATTTCCCTGCCCCCCTTAATACGCCCCCTTTCGGGGTTAGTGGTGATAGCGTGACGTCACTCCATAGACGCTTCATGTTAACAGAGGTAATTTAATAAGTCTACAACTTTTGTTTTCTCAAGGTAAGGTTTGTTCTATCTGTTCGAGCTGATTTACCATATTGTTTGCTTCATAATAATATTGGTCTGTCACATTTTTACATTAGAAAATGTACTTAGATTCTCCAGAGAAAAAAACGTGTAAATGCTCATGTTAAAGTCACCACTATTTACCGGAAGTGGGCGTGAAAAACGGGCTGTGAGATAGGCCTATGGATCACATCACCCCTAGATCTCCATATATGGAGCTGGACTGTTCTGACATCTGCATAGACTTGCTATTTGCGCATGCCTGACAAATAACTCCATATATGGGCATACAAGGGACACAACTGGGTGGGGCAAGCATTTCCATCTTGTATCGTTCCAAGTAGACCACTGCCCAACGGGCACCGGCACCGCTCTAGTAAAATACAAAATCACACCCGTGTGAAGTGAGGGGCGCATCGTACATCATCATGAATCATCTTATACTGGCCAATCAGAATGCCTGTTGCCACAAATTTCAGTCATATTTGGCGGACATTTGACCTAATTTCCCCTTTCATTGTCAATGGCAAATATGAGAAATATGAGACGTGTGGGGACAAGATGACGTACATTTTCCCTTCATTGTCAATGGCATTTAATGTTTGTGTTGCGGACATTTTTGTGGGGACAAAAGCTGTATAGGTATAGGAGGGGCTGGCGCCCCTCAAACATAAGGGATATTTAATTTACTCGTGTGACCCATGGAAATGTGTTTCGTGGACCTGGTCCACCCACCCCTTCCCCCCCCCTCTTTCTTTTCCCTTTTTACCTCCTTTATGATGAATTCCTGTCCTGTTCTGTGTATATTTGTACGTCTCTAAATGTTTTGATGAATTGAACACGGTGGACCCTCTTGTAAACAAGTGTAATGCTTTATTGGGTCGTCCACTCAGAGTTAACAGTCTTTGTATTGAGTTGTGCTTGAAATGTACTGTAATTCTGCAAACTGTTAATAAATATATCAATCAATCAATCAATCAATCAATCAATCAATCAATCAATGGTTTGCTTATTTCTCTCCTTAAAAAAACCCCAACGTGGCAACACAGGCGTTGAGAGGTCGCTCGCGCTCGCCAGTCCATTTCCGACTGCAGTAGCATCCAGTGGAACAACACCAAGGGAAACAACAATAAAGGATCAGCTCGTTTATTTCATTCACGGAGGAGGAGGAGGAGGAGGAGGAACAATCTGTATTTTAAAATGACAAGAAGTACCAAACGGACGTTTCTGAAGGGCAAAGCCTCCCCCTCAAGGAGTACGTCTTTCACAACACACGTTGGACGAGCTATTATTTTGCGGTAGGGATTTCTTTTTGTGTGTGTTATTGTGTGCAAGTGAGTGAGTGTGTGTCGCAGGAAGAGGAGGATGTTGCTGCTGCTGCTGCACATCATCCAGACGTTTTGATGCGGACTGAACATCTTTGATCGGAATATCATATTCATCAAGTCTATCGGGGTCCCTAATAATATGGAATGTACGTGCGATGACGGCCGCGTTGCCGCCGGGTGCGCCGCCGCCGATGGTGACCGACGAAAGACGCAGTTTTCCGCGGAAAGGTAACTGATGAAAACTCTCAATGAAAGCACCACGGAGGGCTCCACCACCACCGTCACCGCCACCACGGGGGATGTCATGGTCATGGAGGAGGACAGCAACAACAGGGAGGAGGACAGCAACAACAAGGACGAGAACAACCTCAGGACGGTGCGGCTGTGGCGGGACGCCGCCCTCCGCTCGAGGAAGCTGCGGAGCAACCTGCGCCACCTCACCCTGTGCGCCAAGAACAGCCAGGACGAGGAGATCACGTTTCCCGAGGACATAGGCGAGATCGAGGCGCTCAACCTGGGCAACAACTCGCTGCAGGCGCTGCCCGAGGGCCTGGGCGCCACCCTGGGCAACCTGCGCGTCCTTGTGCTGCGCCGGAACAAGTTCGCGGCGGTGCCCCGCGCCGTGTTCGAGCTCGGGCAGCTCGTGGAGCTTGACATGAGCCACAACTGCCTGAGGAGCTTCTCCGAGGACGTGGGCAGGCTGAAGCTGCTGAAGAAGCTCTGCGTCAGTCACAACAAGATCCAGCATCTGCCGTCGCAGCTGGGAGCCCTGCAGGTGTTGGAGGAGCTCGACATTAGCTTCAACGAGCTCAGCGATTTCCCCAGGTCGTTCTCTCAACTGAAGAAGCTACGCGCGCTGGACACGGACCACAACCAGCTGAACCAGTTCCCCCCGGAGGTCCTGGCCCTGTTCGACCTGGAGGAGCTGGACTGCTCCGGGAACAAGTTCGAGGCGCTGCCGGCGGACATCATGAAGCTGCGCTCCATCAAGATCTTCTGGCTCAGCAGCCTTCACATGTCCACGCTGCCCGACACCTTCTGCCATCTCCAGAGTCTGGAGAGTCTAATGCTAGACGGCAACCACCTCAACGCACTGTCTCCCAACTTCGCCAATCTCCAGAGACTGAAAATGATAAATCTGTCCTCGAATTCTTTCGAGAACTTCCCCCAGGCCATTTTAAACATCGCGGGACTAGAGGAGCTTTACCTGAGCAGGAACAGGCTGTCTTTCGTGCCCAAGGAAATCGGGCAGATGGTCAAGTTGGCGAACCTGTGGCTGGACAACAACAACATCACCTACCTGCCAGACTCCATCGTGGAGCTGGAGAGACTGGAGGAGCTGGTCGTACAGGGTAACCAGATAGCCATACTCCCAGACAACTTTGGAAAGCTTTCTAAGGTGAACATTTGGAAGGTGAAGGACAACCCCCTCATTCAGCCTCCCTATGAAGTGTGCATGAAAGGGATTCCTTACATCGCGGCCTATCAAAAGGAGCTCACGCATTCCCAGCATGCGGTGAAGCCCAGGCTAAAATTGGTCCTGATGGGGACGACGGACGCGGGCAAAACGTTGCTCAGGCGGAGTGTGGTTCGCAAAGCGCACGACGCCAAGGGCAACGAGGGAAACAAGGGAATCGAAGTGACCAACTGGGTCGCGGACGCCGAGCGCAGTCTTACGTTTCTAGTGTACGATTTGTCAGGGAAGCAAAACTATGACCTCATCAAACCCTTCTTCCTGTCCCCCGGTGCTCTGTATGTTCTCGTCGTGAACCTCAAAGCATACTCGTCGAAGAACTTTTATGCCCACGTCGGGTACTTCCTCCATCTGCTCGGCGCCAAAGTGCCCCACGCGGTGGTGTGCATGGTGGGCACACACCGGGACCTGTGCGGAGACATGGAGTTGGAGGAGAAGAGCCTGGACATCCACAGACAGATTGCCTTGCAGGAGAAGGGCGACACCCAGTGCCTGAGGAGCCTCTCCCAGCAGGTGGACCAGGCCTTAGAGCAGGGCTACAACGTGCGCACATCCAGCCCCCACATCGTCTTCTACGGCGTGACCGACAGGAACCTGCGCAGGAAGAGGGCCCAGCTGCAGTACATGCTCAACCACCGGCTGCAGATCCTCTCCCCCGTGCTGTGCGTCAGCTGCACGGACAGCCAGCGGAACATCCAGAGGCTCAGGGAGAAGCTCATGTCGGTGGCGGACCAAAGAGAGATCTTCCCCAACCTCCACCGTGTGCTGCCCAGGTCCTGGCAGACGCTGGAGGAGCTGCACTTTAAGCCTCAGGACCTGTGGCTGTCGTGGTGGGACTCGGCCCGCCTGGGCCTCCAGGCGGGCCTGACGGAGGACCGCCTGCAGAGCGCCCTGTCGTACCTGCACGAGAGCGGCAAGCTGCTCTACTTCGAGGACAGCCTCCCTCTCAAGGAGTACGTATTTCACAACCTGCCGCGCTTCATCGCCATCCTCAATGTCTTCTTCCAGAAGGACGAGTCGTCGCTCCTGGAGCGACTCCTGTCCGAGGGCAAGAGGGAGGACGCGGCGGCCGCCAGGGTGAGCCTGGTGATGGAGGACGAGAAGGGAGAGAAGCACAGGGTCTCTCACCTCCGGCACCACGTAGAGGACTTTGTCCGCCAGGGCGTCCTGTCCTCGAACGTCATCCGCCTGCTCCTGAAGCCCCTCGTCCAGACGCAGCAGGACCTCCACCTCATCATGGAGCTGCTGGAGAAGATGGGCATCTGCTACTGCATCAACAAGCCCCGCGCCAAGCCGCTGAACGGAGCCACGGTGTGGTACAAGTTCCCCAGCTACGTGAGCTGCGACGAACCCCACGCGGCGGCGGCCGACGACTGGCCCGGCGGAACGAGCTCTCTGGCCACGTGTCACTTCTTCTCGGTGGAGCAGCTGCAGGTGGACTACAGCTTCCCGTTCGTCTTCCCCCCGGGGCTGTTTGCGCGCTTCAGCGCGCAGATCAACGGCCACGTGGTGCAGCGGTCGGACGGGAGGCATCAGATCTTCGCCTACCGCGGCAAGGTCCCCGTGATGATCAGCCACCAGCCGCCGGACGCCAGGGGGAGGGCGTGCTCGACGACGGAGACCCTGTCCGTGGCCAGCCACGCCTCGCTCCCCAACATCTGGACGGCCTGGCAGGCCATCACGCCGCTCCTCGACGAGCTGAATGTGCTGCTGAGGGAGTGGCCCGGGCTCCACTACTCCATACACGTCCTGTGTTCCAAGTGCCTGAAGAGAGGAGCATCCAACCCACATGCCTTTCCAGGTAATTACCGTCTCTTATGGCCACGCACAGGCACGCACAGACACGCGCACATGGACACACACTCGAGCTGCGTGCACACGCACACACAAACAAACACCACTTCACACTCTTTCACATGCACGCATACAGACAGACGGACTAACAGTGACAGACAGGGAGAGACACACACACCCTCACAATCCCTCTCTCACACTGTCTGTCTGTCCCACCCTCTTAACCACTTTCAGCTTGGCATGCCTATTTTGAGCAAATCATTATAGGTGAACATTTGTTAAAATCTCTTTCTCTCAAAAATAAATTCCCCTTATTTAAATATCTGGTGTACAAGCCTGCATCTCCTCACATTGCAGTGCATTGTGAGCTAGGTCGGCAGGTTTTTGCTAATTTGTCGTACAACATATTACAGTATAAATGGCTTATTACACGTGGTGGCTTCGGGCTATTTATGTTTATTTGTAATTTTAATTAGTTTTAATTTTTGGGGATTGGTTACATTTTATACCAGCTAGTGCAGACAAACACGGTGACGGTGGTGGTGAATTATAGTACCATTCTTCGCAAAGCAGATCCAGATTACATAGATTAGATTCATCAGTCAGTAGGTGAGGCCATGATGTGGCTTCATGACATTAGCTACAGCAAATGGTTCGCAAAACCCAGTCCCCAGTCAGGGGACCCCCATCTGAACATAGTTTATGCCAGACAGGGACCCCATACAACATATTCTGAAAATAGAGAGGTAGAGATGAAGCAGGGACCCCCACTACATGTGCCATGTCATTGTTCCAACAACCCATTATTCCGACATCCCGTTCGACGACTTCGGTCCGACTTACATAGCGATACCAATATCACTGCTTGGATCTCTAACCCAAACCGCATGCGGAAGCCATAGTCAGACTAATGGGATGTCGGAATTATCCCATGTAGGCCTGCCGTCGAAATAAACAAAAAGTCTTCTGAAAGAATATATATTCAAAGATTTGTGCCACATTTTCACGATTTTTCAAAAATAGCAGACCGAGTGGCGCGCTACGAGCTTGTAGATCTGCTATTTTTCAATAGCTAAATAATGCTTAGTTAAAACACCAAAACGGGTTCCTGTCCAGAATGGGTTAAGGGCAGTCCCCCCTACATCATAATGTTCTTTTTCACAGATTTCAATTAGATTCATAGACTTATGATTTGACAGCACTACATACTGTAAAGAAAATGTAAGATGGTCTTGCTCTCCCCCCCTTGCCCCCCCCCCCCCCTCTTTTCTGAAAAGAGACACTCTACCAAAGTTCAAGCTCTGTGCTTGAGAATGTTCTGCTCACTCATGGCTCTTGTACAGTAGGCCATATGCTTGACTTTGTTCCACTTGCCACAGACTAACTTGGCAGGGCGTGGACAGTCTTTGTGGATCTCTTCATGTCTGCAGTGCTGCTGCTGCTGCTGCTGCTTGTGTGAATAATGAGATACAAGGCAGACAGTGTCTTAAGAGCTTTTCTACTGGCCTGCCACAGCTTCGGGAAGGCCTGACATGTATCTAATCACTCAAACAGGCCATGCCGTCGCAGACTAACCCATTAACCCATTTAAGGCTGACATCGAAATTTTAAAACTGTGTCATGACAGTTTTCTGAAATATAATGTTTTTATATCAGTGGTGCTCAATATTTCATGTCAAGGACCCCAAAAAGTATACGCCCATCTGAAAATATGTTGTTCCAGGGACCCCCCCCCCCCCCCCAGGGACCCCCCCCAGAAGCAAAGATTTGACTTAAAAGAGTTGACTCTGTAACAATATTCAAAGATTTGAGGCACATTTTCACGATTTTTCAAAAATAGCAGATCTACAAGCTCATAGCGCGGCACCGAGTGCTGCACTATGAGCTTGTAGATCTGCTATTTTTCAATAGCTAAAGTATAACATAATGCTTAAAACACCAAAAGGGGTTCCCCCGTCCTGAAATGGGTTAAGATCTGAGGCCAATTCTACAAATGTTGCCTAAAACCAGCAGCTCTCACACTATCAAACAACAGTTTTCAAAAAATGTTCAAAAAATAGCAGACATACAAACTTAGCTTGAGCTTGTATATCTGCTATTTTTGAACAGCCAACAGCCAAACATCTAAAATGACACAGCTGCTTTCCCGGTTTTAATGGGCTAAATATGATTACGTGGTACACCCAATGAAGCGGGTCTAATTTGACATGCAATCTAACATAATGTGGCTTGCAAACTGTAGCGTGCCAAAAAATGCCAAGAATATAAAATATAATACAATGGGCTTAATAATAGAGCAATGCTAAGACTGTGGTTGCCACTTTAATCGTTAAAGTATACATGTTGTTACTGAAGCAACCACCATGACACCACACTTAAGTACTTACTAATAAGTCACGAACAATGTGACAGATTCCACACAAACGATCTTTCTTCTTGGTCAAAGAAGCTTTTGACTGTCTTGCAGAAGAGGTTGCTGGCCTGGTTTAACCCATTTCAGGACGGGGGAACCCCTTTTGGTGTTTTAAGCATTATGTTATACTTTAGCTATTGGATAAATAGCAGATCTACAAGCTCATAGCGCGGCACTTGGTGCAGCGATACAAGCTTGTAGACCTGCTATTTTTGGAGAAAAATAATGTGGCGCAAATCTTTGAATATATATTCTTTCAGAGCGAACGTTTTTTAACTCAAATCTTTGCTTCTTGGGGGGGGGGGGGGGGTCCCTGGAAGAACATATTTTATTTTGAGATTGGGTTCCACAGTCAATTACATATAATTCTGGGGGTCCTTGACATGAAATGAGCACCACTATTATAGAAACATGGGTTTTGATTTAGAAGACATTTGTAGAATCTGCTCTCGGGTCTAAGTGGGTTTAACTGAAAAGCTCTGAGACTTTATGAGTAGCATTACAGTTAATCAAATAATTTACAACAATGTATAAAATAGGGCTTAATCCATTTAGACCTGAGGACGATTCTTTAAAAAATGTCTTCTAAATCCTAGAAGTTTTCTGAAAAACCCATGTTTCTATGTCAGTGGTACTCAACCTTTTTCCAGAATTATCTGTATTTGGCCGCGGACCCTCATCTGAAAATATGTTGTTCCAGGGACCCCCCCCCAGAAGCAACTATTTGAGTTAAAAGCGTTCGCTCTGAAAGAATATATATTCAAAGATTTGCGCCATATTTTTAAGCTCATATTTTAAGCTCATAGCGCGGCACTCGGTGCCTCGCTATGAGCTTGTAGATCTGCTATTTTTCAATAGCTAAAGCATTAAAACACCAAAATGGGTTAAGTGATTAATCAGACTTATCAATTTAGTTGATTCTAATAAAATAAAAAAGTAGAATTGCTTTATGTTGACTCCCAAAAACACACTTATTATTCAATTATCTAAAAAAGTAAGCAATATAATAATAATAATCGTTGAAACTAGGAAATATTGGATAGCTGCAGCTCTAAAAAGATATTTTAAAGATCCTGTCTTTGGACCAGCATGTTGTGTTGCATGTTGTTCTGGCATCATCTCTTCTCCTTTTTGGCACAAGGCACATCTTGTTTTGTGAGGCATTACATTTAATTAAACTGGCATACCTTTCATTCATGGTTTATGGGTCGAGTGGAAGCGATACTTAATATTGTGTGAGCAGCAGTGTTGTTTTTGGCAGCACATTTCTATTTTAGTTTTAGTCATAGTCTCTGGAATAAAACTTCATTTGGTTTTTGTCATATTTTAGTCACCCGGCCGGAATGTCTTAGTGTTACTCTAGTTTTAGTCGACTAAATATCATAAGATGTTAGTCGACTAAATCTACAGTTGGTTTAGTCGACTAAAATGTATTTTGGCGGGCCTTGATGCCGTCTTAATGACTTTTTTTACACTTGCTGAAAATAGCCGATCTACAAGCTCACAATGCGTCGCAGCGCGACGCGTTGTGAGCTTGTAGATCTGCTATTTTCAGCATGCAACCAAGTGTAACATGACTTATACTGGATCTCTTGTCCACTAGTCCTTTCCTAACATTTTAGTCTAGTTTTTATTTGTTGACGAAATCGTCAATATATTTAGTCTTAGTCGTCACAGCTTAGTTTTAATTTAGTTTTTATTCAGTTTTCGCCAGTGAAAAAAAGGTAGTCGAGGATCATTTTTCGTCATACAGCTTTAAGTCGACGAAAACAACACTGGTGAGCAGTCCAACTATATGTGAATGTATCACCTAGTGACTGCATGGGCCAGTTCACTATGTGCACAACTGTGGATGGGTGGCAGATCTGGCAGATTTGTTTAAATGAGTCATGTGACCATTTAAACCAATCAGATTTCAATCTTGATGTGGCACAGATCTGATTCAGGCTAGATTTGTCTGCCAGTGTAAATGGGGCCTTAGTGTAGGTGTGTACTATGGTCCTTGAGGGGATTCCAGGTGGTCCCCTGCTAAATGATGGAGAGTTGGTAACCAAATGGACCCTTATAGATCTGTAACTCTTGAGACCAAAACCAAATGGACCCATGGGCGACTGTGGCTCAAGAGGTAGAGCAGGTCGTCCAATGATCCATGGGTCGGTGGTTTGAATCCCGGCTCCTCCTGTCTACATGTCGAAGTGTCCTTGGGCAAGACACTGAACCCCAAATTGCTCCCGATGTGCTGGTTGGTACCTTGCATGGCTTCCGCCGCAATCGGTGTATGAATGTATGTGTGAATGTAATGCACAATCTATGTAAAGCGCCTTGGATAAAGGCGCTATATAAATGCACCATTTACCATTTACCCATTGAATAGCAGATCTACAACCTCGTAGCGTGGCACTCAGTGCCACGCTACGATCTGCTATTTTTCAATAGCTAAAGTATAATAACATAATGCTTTGATTGATTGATTGATTGAAGTATTTATTAACAGTTCCTGACAGGCTGACAGGGGTTCCTGTCCTGAATGGGTACTTAATTGCCATGCTTGCTGTCACAATCATTTATTTTTGCTTCCATAGTGAAGGATTCAGCAGCTGTCTCTTTGACGTTCACATAGCACTGGCAAAAGAGCACACCTAGCACATATTGAGGAGAAGGGTGATGGAGGAGGAATGTTGAGACGACTGAATGTGTGTTGGTTGGTTGGTATACTGTAGCGGAGATGTCAGGAATGCTAGGAATGGAGCTAACTGCTGGAACATTGCCTTGACAGTTACGCTGTGTGTGTGTGTGTGTGTGTGTGTGTGTGTGTGTGTGTGTGTGTGTGTGTGTGTGTGTGTGTGTGTGTGTGTGAGATAGAGCAGTGGTTCCCAAAGTGGGGTCCGGGGACCCCCAGGGGTCCTTGAGGGACTTCCAGGGGGTCCCCAGCTAAGTGATAGTTATAGGAACCAAATTGACCCTTATGGGTCTGTAACTCTGAGAGTGTACAAATGGAACCAAATGGTCCATTTGGTTCCATTTGTACACTCTCAGAGTTAAATTAACATTGATTTTACAATATAAATTGGGGGTTAGAGAGATACAGTAGAAATGCCATTAAATGGGGGGTCTGTAGACTAATGCATGTCAAACTGGGGGGTCCTTGAAATTAAACGGGTTGAGAATCACTGCTAGAGCCGTCTTCTCTCATGGGGGGGTCCTTGGCATATCTTTTCAAATGAGTGTCATGAGTGAGTGTCTTTTCAAATGAGTGTCAATTTGGGGGTCCTTGACATGCAATAGATTGTAGAGGGTATGCGACATGCATAAAGGGAGTCTCAAAGTGAGTTTAATATCGTTGTACATCTTTTATTTGTTTGGATGGATGGCCTGTCAAGGCCACAAAGTAGTTTTTGTAGTAGTATTTGTTTGGATGGATGGCCTGTCAAGGCCACAAAGTAGTTTTTGTAGTAGTATTTGTTTGGATGGATGGCCTGTCAAGGCCACAAAGTAGTTTTTGTAGTAGTATTTGTTTGGATGGATGGCCTGTCAAGGCCACAAAGTAGTTTTTTGGTTATTCAGTAGTACTATGCGTTCCTGCATAATTTCCGGGTATGATGATGATGTCACGCCTGCCTGTGATCTTGTAGATCTGCTATTTTCAGCAAGTGTAAAATCAGCCATTACGACGCCAAAATACATTTTAGTCGACTAAATCAACTGTAGATTTAGTCGACTAAAATCTTATGGGATTTAGTCGACCATAACTAGACTGACACTAAAACACTCCAGGTGACTAAAATGTGACTGAAACTAAATGAAAACGTTTCAAGAGACTAATGACTAATAGGTGAGTTCCAGTCTAGTGCTTTCATAACGCTTGCTATGCATACATTACCATCCCACTGTTTCTCACCCAACGGTCCGTTGACTACTAATACATTAATGTCCTAATAATAATGAGTCAACCAGACAATCCGGTGCACTTCTTCCCCCTCTTGAGATCCCAACTCCCTTTTTCTGTTGAATTTCTTGACCTCCAACTTTGTCAGTAAATGACTACATGGACGGTCATCATAGGTCACCACCAGGTCATTCACTTCACGGTTTCTCAACTGTGAAAATGTAAAAACATCGACATTATTAAATGCGTGGTCAGGGACCACATGCAATACCTCCCACGGACCACGGACCACCTGTTGAAAACCCCTGGTGTATGTGTATCCGTTGTTTAGGTAGGCTAACTAACGTTACTTTCTAGTTCTACTCTATTTGACCGAGTCTTTGTCGTGGCTTATTATCACACAGCTGTAGGCTATTTGTTAAAGGAAGGTAAAGACAAAATAATGTCCAAAATCCCAACTGCCAACAGTGGACAAAGCAGCAACATAACATAACAGTTAACTTTCCCTTTTACCAAAGCATTTGTATAGCCTTGCCCTTATGTTTTAAATTTTCCTGTTCTATTAGATGTTTTTAATGGTGTGGTGTTGTTTCTTTTGCTTTTATTCATTTGCTGTAGCACTTTGAGATTCTGACGAATATAAAGTGCGTTATAAATAAAATCCATTATTATTATTATTAAGGACGTGAACGGCAGTGTGCACGCACAAAGCTCAGGATCGCTCAGAGTAATCTAGTTAGACAGTGGTGACACTAGCGTCGACTCCCATTGTAACAATAGAATGCGGAAGTGCTCATTCTATCTCAATGGGATAGTTCCAGCCATAGGAGCAATGTTTGGAACTATAGCCCATAGGCACCCGCTTTGTCTCAATGGGATAGTTCCAGCCATAGGAGCAATGTTTGGAACTATAGCCCATAGGCACACGCTTTGTCTCAATGGGATAGTTCCAGCCATAGGAGCAATGTTTGGAACTATAGCCCATAGGCACACGCTTTGCGGCGAGATCAAAGTGTGTCGCTACTCTCACAATCTACACTCTGGGATCGCTGAAGAAGGCATGGATGGTTTGATTAGAACGGACGTGTCCACATGGGACCGTTGTGGCTCAGACTATACATGATGTCACCAGCCTGTGATGATGTCATTCACCCAGTCTACCATGACTCATCTAAATGATGATGTACTGTATGACTTCCCAAATGTGGGCCAAGGTTTCAGCCAAGATCACACCAGCCCATTCATTGACTTGTTAAATATTTCAAAAGGATAAGGGGGGGGGGGGGGGGGGGGGGTTCCAACGGTGTGGGAGATTAGCTCTGGCCAGACAGACAGGCAGGCGTGCGGACGCACACACACACACACACACACACACACACACACACACAAATCATTTATTTATGTCCACATAAGAGACACAATACAAGGACACAAATATTTACAAGGTGCTGTATGCACGCACGCACGCACGCACGCACGCACGCACGCACGCACGCACGCACGCACGCACGCACGCACGCACGCACACACACACACACACACACACACACACACACACACACACACACACACACACACACACACACACACACACACACACACACACACACACACACACACACACACACACACACACACACACACACACACGCATGCGCGCGCACACTTCTAGAAAGCCTCTAGACTTCTGAGGAAGTAGTAGATTGCAGCTAAATAATGTCTAAATGTTCCTTACTTGTGTCTGTTGTTATTATGTATTAGTATTAGTAGTATAATTATTATTTATGTTGTTATTATGTATTAGTATTAGTACTATAATTATTATTTAGCTTTTTTCCCTCCTGATGTGTCCCTTATCGGTGCGTACCGTAGCTAACTCCTGATGTGTCCCTTATGGGTGCGTACCGTAGCTAACTCCTGATGTGTCCCTTATGGGTGCGTACCGTAGCTAACTCCTGATGTGTCCCTTATCGGTGCGTACCGTAGCTAACTCCTGATGTGTCCCTTATGGGTGTGTACCGTAGCTAACTCCTGATGTGTCCCTTATCGGTGCGTACCGTAGCTAACTCCTGATGTGTCCCTTATGGGTGCGTACCGTAGCTAACTCCTGATGTGTCCCTTATGGGTGCGTACCGTAGCTAACTCCTGATGTGTCCCTTATGGGTGTCCCTTATGGGTGCGTACCGTAGCTAACTCCAGGTTTGGTCACAGTAAAGTACGGTGCGCTCTGCTCCGTTTCATCTATCCTAATATGGTGGTGATATTTCTGGCTGCAGAGAGTTGGAGTCTCTCTCTCTCTCTCTCTCTCTCTCTCTCATATCACCAGCACACAAAACAAACCAAACTGAAACACAGTGAAGTGGAGACCTCGTCTGTGTGTTCCAGAGGGGAGGCTTTCCTTCACTTTGATGTTTTTGTTTTTCTGCTATCTATCTGGCTATGAAGAACAGTGTTGTTTTCGTCGACTAAAACTATGACGAAAAATGTTCGACTACCTTTTGTCACTGACAAAAACGACATAAAAACTAAGCCATGATGACTAAAACCATGACTAAATATACTGACGATTTCGTCAACAAATGAAAACTAGACTAAAATGTTAGGAAGGGAGGGGTGGACAAGAGATCCAGTATAAGTCATTTTACACTTGGTTGCATGCTGAAAATAGCAGATCGACAAGTAACAAGCTCGGAACGTTTTACGCCCCACCGCTGATCTGCTGTGTGTGTGTGTGTGTGTGTGTGCGCGTGTGTGCGTGCGTGCGTGCGTGCGTGCGTGCGTGCCAGACAGACAGACAGACAGACAGACAGACAGACAGACAGACAGTCTCAAACAACAGACTGAAGGCTGTGTGCATAAGGTTTGTTTTACTCTGACGTGGGTTTGTCATAAAAGTTCTCCATGTTTGTTGTATTAAGTATCTACACGTTTGCAAGGCCTTGTCGGCTTGTAGATTGACTATTATTTTAGTTTACTTATTCATTGTTTCATTTCAGTTAGACGTGTTTCTTTGCATACCACACAGTTATTATTTGTATATTTGGCATTAAAACCCATTTTGGGCGAGAACCCCTTTTGGTGTTAGCATTATGTTATGCTTTAGCTATTGAAAAATAGCAGATCTACAAGCTCATAGCGCGGCACCGAGTGCCGTGCTACGAGCTTGTAGGTCTGCTATTTTTGAAAAATCGAAGAACGACTGACATAGAAACATAGCTTTTTCAGAAAACTGTCTTTAGAAGACATTTTTAGAATCTGATCTGAGGTCAAAATGGGTTAAAGTGGTTCATGTTGTGATGATGACCCTGATACGCCGATGGGACTGTAGATAATGTAGATACACTGATGGGACTGTAGATAATGTAGATACACTGATGGGACTGTAGATAATGTAGATACACTGATGGGACTGTAGATAATGTAGATACACTGATGGGACTGTAGATAATGTAGATACGCTGATGGGACTGTAGATAATGTAGATACACTGATGGGACTGTAGATAATGTAGATACACTGATGGGACTGTAGATAATGTAGATACACTGATGGGACTGTAGATAATGTAGATACACTGATGGGACTGTAGATAATGTAGATACACTGATGGGACTGTAGATAATGTAGATACACTGATGGGACTGTAGATAATGTAGATACACTGATGGGACTGTAGATAATGTAGATACACTGATGGGACTGTAGATAATGTAGATACACTGATGGGACTGTAGATAATGTAGATACACTGATGGGACTGTATATAATGTAGATACACTGATGGGACTGTAGATAATGTAGATACGCTGATGGGACTGTAGATAATGTAGATACACTGATGGGACTGTAGATAATGTAGATACGCTGATGGGACTGTAGATAATGTAGATACACTGATGGGACTGTAGATAATGTAGATACACTGATGGGACTGTAGATAATGTAGATACACTGATGGGACTGTAGATAATGTAGATACACTGATGGGACTAGATACGCTGATGGGACTGTAGATAATGTAGATACACTGATGGGACTGTAGATAATGTAGATACACTGATGGGACTGTAGATAATGTAGATACACTGATGGGACTGTAGATAATGTAGATACACTGATGGGACTGTAGATAATGTAGATACACTGATGGGACTGTAGATAATGTAGATACACTGATGGGACTGTAGATAATGTGACAAGAAGTACATGATCATGTTGTTCTCATGGATTCAAGTCCATGATGTGGATCCAATGGATTCCACAGTCCATAGAAAGCCAGCATGTCTTCTATCTATGGCAGCATGTCGCACTGTGACGCATTCAGAGCTTGTAGATTGGCTATTTTTAGTGATGCACCGAATATTCCAGCTCAGTGGCCTTGTGGTTAGAGTGTTCGCCCTGAGACTGGGAGGTCGGGGTTCAATCCCCGGCCGGGTCATACCAAAGACTCTAAAAAATGGGACCCAGTGCCTCCCTGCTTGACACTCAGCATCAAGGGTTGGATTGGGGCTAAGTCCCTGCGACATACTAGCGTCATGTCCAGGGGGTGTACTTGTACATCAAGCTGCCTCACGCTACAGAAACAGGAGATAGGCTCCTGCCCTATGGGCCTCATGGCTCGGCAAGGCTACTTACTTACCGAATATTCAGCCACAGAAAATATTCGGCAGAAAATGGCTAAAAATGCATTTTCGGCCTATTCGGTTTCGGCCCAAATAGGCAGAAAATATATCACCGAATAGTGTAAGCAATTAATGCATTCAAAAGAGCTGAATAAATGTTTTAAGGACCCATAATAGTGATTATTATTTAAGTTAAGTTTTGCCATAACCATTCAGTTTGCCATAAATCAGGTAGCTTTAAGGTACGGCCATGACAGCAATGGTAGGAAAAAAGATATATAATATTAATCATATTCGGATATTTGGTATTCGGTTTTCGGCCAAAGTTGTTTCCTATATTCGGTATTCTGTTTCGGCCAAGAATGTCCCTTTCGGTGCATCCCTAACACACAGATATGTAACTTTAATCTTCTTCTACGTCTCCTGTGGGGCACGTGCTGACATGTTTTACCATGGAGCTAATAGAGCGTGTCTGCTTGCTCAGGGGATACAGTGAATCTTTTCTATGTACAGATTGGACACAATTACATTTTATTCATTGCCCAGCCCTAATTAGGGATGGAAAAGAATCTGATGACAGGCCTCTTGAGTACCCGTTATCAATAAGCTCTGGGTTTATCAAGCCTGTTATCGAGCATAGCGGCCCATGACGTCATGTTCAAACAATCAAGACGAGAGGCGATCAGGAAATAAATGTAATCATCCATGCTGGCACAAACATGTCGGTCTAAAGGTATATTGATACCTGCCAACCAGCGCTGTCCGTGGGAACAAACTTCTTGAGCATTCTTACCGGGTGCGCGGTCTGGTAAATAACTTAAACAGACATTTCTCTAAAAGAGAAAACCAGCACTCACGGAACTCATGTTTTAAGGCACTCTTAATTTATTTAATTGTAGCTAAAGCATAACATAATGCTAACACCAAAAGGGGTTCCCACCCAAAATGGGTTAATACTTACTAGCTTACTGCTGAGTTACATGAGGTCAGATTTCTTAAAAAAATATATATATATATTTTTTTTTTCTCAACACCCACCATGATAATAAGCAACTTTCATACCGAGCCCTTGGGCAGATATAGCAGTATATCTTGGCTGCCAACATTTATTTTCCCACCGTTTGACAAAAGCAACACTCACACATGGATGTAATCAGCTTTGCGGTTAAATAATAATAATTATTATACAATACAGCCAGGAAACCCTGGCTGGCGGCCAATAAAAGATGCTTGTAGATTACATTCACCTCTACTGTTTCTGCTTCCTGCCTCCGTGGAGGAGAATTTGTCTTTTTTTCTTTTTCTTTTCACTTCAGGCTTCCTCAACAAACAGCAGTGCTTCATTTAGTTTCAGTCACATTTTAGTCACCTGGAATGTTTTAGTGTTATACCGGTAGTCTAGTTTTAGTCGAATAAATATAAGATTTTAGTTGACTAAAATGTATTTTGGTGGGCCTTGATGCCGTCATAATGGCTGATTTTACACTTGCTGAAAATAGTCTATATACAAGCTCACAACACGTCGCAGCGTGACGCGTTGTGAGCTTGTAGATCTGCTATTTTCAGCATGCAACCAAGTGTAAAATGACTTATACTGGATCTCTTGTCCACTAGTCCCTTCCTAACATTTTAGTCTAGTTTTTATTTGTTGACAAAATTGTCAATATATTTAGTCTTAGTTTTAGTCATCTTAGCTTAGTTTCCATTTAGTTCCCGTCAGTGAAAAAAGGTAGTCGACGAACATTTTTCGTCCTAGTTTTAGTCGACGCTGCCTCAGTGGAGGAGAATTTGTCTTTTCACTTCAGGCTTCCTCAACGGTCAGTGTGGATAACAATATAATTAGATTTACAATTTACACTCTAGGCATTTAGCAGACGCTCTCATTCAGAGCGTCTTACAGTAAGCAAGGTGAACATACTGTACACCAGATAATAAGGAGAGACAGTGTCTCAGTAAACTAGCATAATAATACTGACAGACAGTGTGTACAGCACTAGTGCCTCAGTAAACTAGCATCACCAGTAAACCAAGGACCTAGCATCAGTTTACTCTACAGAAAAAAATATATGTGACCAAATCGGACTGAGAGCCTGCCATCGTGCAAATTCCAGCTTTTCACCAGAGGAGAAAAACGAAAAAAGAGTTCCAAAATGAGTTAATAGCACAGGCAGACTCTTCACATACTAGAGGATGTCTGAAATAAGCTGAAATCGAAATGTAAATATGAAATAAATGCTTAAACATGTAGCTAGGTGTAATGTTAGAGTCCACAGAAGTGAACCTTTCAAGCCTGTTTCTCAACTCGCTGTTTTCTGCAAGACATTACTCTATAAGCCATATCTCCAGAACTGGTGGGTCAAACTGAACAACCAATATGTCAATGTGAAGCTATGATTCCCTGCTTTCATATGACACGGAAAATCCAATGGCAGCCCCTCAGTCAAATTTGGCCACATATGTACATTGAAAAGGTAAAATTGGATTAATGAAACAAAGTAGACACACAGGGCTAGAAGACTGCAAAAATAATAATACTATATAATGTTGACTCATTGATGTACAGTATAAGGAAAAAAATCAACATTAACAAAGTGTGTGTGTGTGTGTGTGTGTGTGTGTGTGTGTGTGTGTGTGTGTGTGTGTGTGTGTGTGTGTGTGTGTGTGTGTGTGTGTGTGTGTGTGTGTGTGCGTGCGTGCGTGCATGTCTTATTTTAGAAATGGTTCTAGGGCTGTTAATAAGTTTAGTATTGTTATTTATGTATTGTTTTTATTGTGTATTATGGAGGTTTTTGTCCACAGTGCATGTAGCCTACTGTACTGTACATGCTTGTGACAATAAATCTCTTGAATCTAATAATACCATTCCATGTACAGTAGCATCTGTCAGTGGCGTGCACAGACATTTAGAGGGGCAGGTGCTCAAGTTAAAAAAGGGCACCTTGTGCAGCGCGTGGAACCGGCCGGTTGCCTTAATCCATTTTGGGCGGGAACCCCTTTTGGTGTTAGCATTATGTTATGCTTTAGCTATTGAAAAATAGCAGATCTACAAGCTCATAGCGCGCCACCGAGTGGCGCGCTATGAACTTGTAGGTCTGCTATTTTTGAAAAATCTAAAAAAAAGAAGAAAAAAAAAAGTTTTTTTTTCTTTTTTTTCCAAAAGGGCACATTGCCAAAAGGGCAGGGGGTGCTCTAGCACCCCCTAGTGTCTATCTGTGCACGCCACTGGCATCTGTACACTCTTCTGGGTGTAAAGACAAAACAAACTGGTATAGGCCTAGGGATGGGCAATTAATATATCTAAACAGATTTTAGAACCAATAACCAACTTTACCCATTTACGGAGGACGATTCTACAAATACCTTCTAAATCCTGACAGTTTTCGGAAAAACCCTATGTTTCTGTGTCAGTCGTTAGCAAACATTTTCATGTCAAGGACCCCCAAAAATATATGTAATTGGCCGCCGACCCCCATCTGAAAATAGGTTGTTCCAGGGACCCCCCCTAGAAGCAAAGATTTGAGTTAAAAACGTACATTTTCATGATTTTTCAAAAATAGCAGACCTAGTACAAGCTCGTAGTGCCGCGCTATGAGCTTGTAGATCTGCTATTTGCAATAGCTAAAGTATAACATAATGCTTAAAACACCAAAAGGGGTTCCCGCCCAAAATGGGTTAATCTTGCTCATGTAGTGTAATTGAATAATCACAAAGTAGAGTTTTTTTTGTGTTAATGTTGCTTTTTCCTTCAATGAGTCAACATGATTCTCTAAATCTAATAGAATGTAATTACATTGATTAAGTCTGATTAACCACTTACAATTTACAATGTAGGCTTTTGGCAGACGCTCTCTTAGTCCAGAGAGAGACTTACAGTAAGCAAGAACACCACATGGTAATACATCATATACATAAAAATAGTCATCATGCATCATACGTAAGCTAGGAACCTTACAGTGGAATATCTATATAATGAAACTATGCGTATACACTATAGAGTGCCATGTCTACATAAAATGCTACCTAAGTTAGCCTTTGCATACGCCCGTAAGGTCGCTGAGGCTAGGGCAAGTGCTACGGGCTAAGGTGGAGTCTGAAGAGGTGGGTTTTCAGACGAAGGCAGAAGATTGGGAGTGAGGCTGCAGTTCTGACTGCAGTGGGAAGTGTATTCCATATAGTTTTGGAGCCAGAAGGGAGAAGAGTTTGGGACGTGTGCAGCGTTGTCCCGGCGTTTTTTAGTGAATGCTCTTCCAGCTTCCTGATCTGAGCGCGCGGGAGGAGGGTTTGTAGGGTCCGATCAGACTTGCAAGATAAGATATGGGGGTGCCGTACTTTTGGTTGCTTTGAATGCCAGCATCAGTGTTTTTGTACTCTGGAGCCAATGGAGGGAGCGGAGAAGAGGGGAGACGTGCAAATTTTGGCTGGTTGAAGGGGGTGCATACTTAGTTTAGACTAGTCATTGGTTAGACGTGGGTTCAATGACTAGTCTAAACCAAAAACTGTCTAAACTAAGTACTGCACCCAGTTGAAGACCAAGCGAGCTGCGGCATTTTGGATCATTTGGAGAGGCTTAAGTGCACATGCCGCCGGTAGGCCAGTAAGGAGGGAGTTACAATAGTCAGGTTTTGATATGACTGATGTCTATCTTGGATTAGGAGCTGGGCTGACTCCTGCGTGAGGAAGGGGACTAATTTGTCAAATGTTATAAACATTTTTTGTAAACCTACGGGATCGAGTGACCGCTGTGATCGGTGCACTTAATGTGTCATGTGTGCACTTAACCTTCTGTTATACTTCACTAGACCTGTACGTGCCCGTCGGCCACCGGCCTACTTGAGAACGATGCCACTTTGGAACCTAATAATACCAGTTGTCAACTTGTCATAGCACCCGTTTTAACTGTCTGTCTGTGTCCCACATGGAGATCTCTGTATCTGCCTGTGTCTGAAGCGGGTAAACTTGACTGACTGTGAAAAGTGGACTGGTCAGGTGTGGGGTTGCCATGGCAATCAATTGGCTGAGGCAGAGGCTGGAAATTGCACATGTGAGGGGATTTAGGCTGACTGGCAGAGCCTGACCAGATACTTTTGTGGTGGTTCTGGAGAACCGTGGGTCCGACCGACTCGATACCGGGCACTGCACTCCATGCGGGGGTGTGGGACGCGTGTGTTGAATTAGAAGTTGGTGGGTCAAATGGTGCTCGAGTTACGTGCATTACAACCGTACACACACACACACGTATGTATATGAAAATGGTGAAAATAGGTCCACAAGCTCACAACTTTTGTCTCAATTCGATGTGTTGTGAGTTTATAGATCTGCTATTTACCACTTTAAAAAAAAAAAGAATCCTAATCGAGGCCAAAGTGTGAAATGGTGGTGATGGTATAGATCAGAAGTCATGGCAGCCCTGACTTAACCTCGCCTCGCCAGGCTTTCCACCACCTCGGAGGAAAGCCTGGTCTCTGTTTCAAAAGTCTGTATGATCCTGTCGGTAGCGGATGATATCGTTACGTCATGTTGTAGTATTGTTTTGTAGTCGATCAGGCAGGAACAACAGGCGGTAACTTTATATATATATCTATGGCAACTTCCTTTTCATTTTCTCAATAAAAGCTCTCGTAGCCTGTAGCTTTTATTGAGAAAAATCGGTTTGAGGGAAAAGGAAGTTGCCGCCTGTTGTTCCTGCCTGTCGACTATCATCCACTCCCGACAGGATCATATACCCAAATGAAATGGTGCCCAGGCTAGCCCTGACCTGCAGTGCACCGGGGTGGGTGTCGCCAACACCCCGGACCCAGGCTATCCCTGACCTGCAGTGCACCGGGGTGGGTGTCGCCAACACCCCAGAACCAGGCTAGCCCTGACCTGCAGTGCACCGGGGTGGGTGTCGCCAACACCCCGGTGGGTGTCGCCCACACCCCGGACCGGTGGGTGTCGCCAACACCCCGGACCGGTGGGTGTCGCCAACACCCCGGACCGGTGGGTGTTGCCAACACCCCGGACCGGTGGGTGTCGCCAACACCCCGGACCGGTGGGTGTCGCCAACACCCCGGACCGGTGGGTGTCGCCAACACCCCGGACCGGTGGGTGTCGCCCACACCCCGGACCGGTGGGTGTCGCCAACACCCCGGACCGGTGGGTGTCGCCAACACCCCGGACCGGTGGGTGTCGCCAACACCCCGGTGGGTGTCGCCAACACCCCGGACCGGTGGGTGTCGCCAACACCCCGGTGGGTGTCGCCAACACCCCGGACCGGTGGGTGTCGCCAACACCCCGGTGGGTGTCGCCAACACCCCGGACCGGTGGGTGTCGCCAACACCCCGGTGGGTGTCGCCAACACCCCGGACCGGTGGGTGTCGCCAACACCCCGGACCGGTGGGTGTCGCCAACACCCCGGTGGGTGTCGCCAACACCCCGGACCGGTGGGTGTCGCCAACACCCCGGACCGGTGGGTGTCGCCAACACCCCGGTGGGTGTCGCCAACACCCCGGACCGGTGGGTGTCGCCAACACCCCGGTGGGTGTCGCCAACACCCCGGACCGGTGGGTGTCGCCAACACCCCGGTGGGTGTCGCCAACACCCCGGTGGGTGTCGCCAACACCCCGGACCGGTGGGTGTCGCCAACACCCCGGACCGGTGGGTGTCGCCAACACCCCGGACCGGTGGGTGTCGCCAACACCCCGGACCGGTGGGTGTCGCCAACACCCCGGACCGGTGGGTGTTGTTGTCTCTGTGGATTGTTTTCCTTTCCTCCCTGCAGAACTCTCACCCCCGCTGGACGAGCTCTGGTTAATCCGGTTAGAGAAGCTTAGCTTGGAGGATTAGTCCGAGTTAACCCATTTAGACCTGGGAACGATTCTACAAATGCCTTCTATATCCTGACAGTTTTCTGAAAAACCCATGTTTCTATGTCAGTGGTGCTCAAACATTTTCATTTCCAAAAATATTATGTAATTGGCCGCCGACCCCCATCTGAAAATATATTGTTCCAGGGACCCCCTGCCCAGAAGCAAAGATTTGAGTTAAAAAACATTTGCTCTGAAATAATATATATTCAAAGATTTGCGCCACATTTTCACGATTTTTCAAAAATAGCAGACCTACAAGCTCGTAGCGCGGCACTCGGTGCCGCGCTACGAGCTTGTAGATCTGCTATTTTTCAATAGCTAAAGTATAACATAATGCTTAAAACACCAAAATGGGTTCCCGTCATTAATGGGTTAAGGATGTACTGTAACTGTAACTAGGAGACAGAAAATACACGTTTAGGTCGGGGAGGGATGCCAGTTTTATCCAATCAGGGGAGAGGAGTGAACGCATGCAGGATGCGCGATACGTGACATTTGGGAAGTGACGAAACAGTGATGAGGCAGACAAAATAGACCTTTAGCTAAGCCCCTCCCTAAACGGGCTATGGTCCAATCACAGCTAAGCAATAACATGGGTTAGACAAACCTCTCCAATTCAATTGTAATTTTAAACTTGGTGTCAGTAAAAAGGAACATCAGAGGTGCAGCATGGTGACTGCAGGGCATATCATGTTTGTATAAAATGATGTTTTAGCAATTTCAACATAAACAAGGCGGAACCAGGGGCGGAACATGGCAGAAAGAGCCTGCTGGTTGGTCAGTCAGGGACCAATCAGAGGCTGACAAAGGGTGAATAAATTAGTTGAGCGACAATTAATGGTCAGGTAAAACGATATGCTATCAGCTGATACAGTACAGTAGGTACAGTATTATAGGAACCCTACAATGAAACCTGCCTCCAGTGCAGAGACTGGATGTGGTAATGTGATCCTACAGCTGTGTGTGTGTGTGTGTGTGTGTGTGTGTGTGCGTGCGTGCGTGCGTGCGTGCGTGCGTGCGTGCGTGTGTGCGTGCGTGCGTGCGTGCGTGCGTGCGTGCGTGCGTGTGTGTGTGTGTGTGTGTGTGTGTGTGTGTGAGACGTGTGTGTGTGTCCTGATGTGGGCTAGCTGTTAGCGATAACGTCATGATGTCGGGCTTGTATCTATCTCCATATTTCAGCAATTGTTTTTTATCTTCGTAAATTAATCTACTTTCTATGTACATTGCAAAAGTAGCCAAAATAGCCGCTCTACAAGCTCACAGCTCGTTGTGAGCTTGTGGATCTGCTGTTTAGCTGTTAGCTATTCGTTTTAAACACATTTAAAGTTAAAGTGGTTAAAGCTGCTTTAAGCAATAATGTCACAATTTTAATGACCTATTTTTAGTAGTCTCTGTGTCTGTGACACATCTAGGGGCCACAATCTGCATTCAAAGATTTTACTAGAAGCTTTGCCATTGGTCGATTTGCCTGTCTACTTCCTGATTGGTTTGTCATTTCGACCGGGGTTTTTTTCATCCAATCACAAAGTCTTCTAGGAACATCTTTGAATGCAGATTGCGGCCCCTAGATGTGTCACAGAGACAGACTACATTTTTTTGGGAGCGTTTTACCCATTCATGGCTGCCTGAAAAAATAATAAAAAAAAGGTCATTAACATTTTGACATTTTATTGCTTATAGCAGCTTTAAGTGTGTCTGTGGGTTTTATAAATCTGGACAACCGGTTTCCTGAAAAGTAACCGTTTGGACATACAAGTTTTCTTACAGTGATGCTATGTGTAGTGACCCCCTGTGGTCATTAACACAGACACTAGATCCTAACCAAGGGGCCAGTGATGCTATGTGTAGTGACTCCCTGTGGTCATTAACACAGACACTGGATCCAACCAGGAACAGTCTGAAGGGATGAAATGGGATCCCTTTAACTACTCCAGCTCTATTTCTCGATACGACATATCGGGACGAACGTATTATTTTATTATTGATAGCCTTCACTTCACCTAAGCCTAGGTGTGCGGAACCTTTTCTCAACCGTGAATATTGGAATAACCTCCGTGAGTCGCTTAATTAATGGTTCTAAATATCGGGTTTTGATATATTTTCGGACTGCAATAACGTAGATATGCACTTCTGGACTGCAGGACTGGAGCAGGTGTGCAAGAACAGATGTAGTCTCTCTCTCTCTCTCTCTCTCTCTCTCTCCCACCGTGTGGAAGACAGATGTAGTCTCTCTCTCTCTCTCCCACCGTGTGGAAGACAGATGTATAGTCTCTCTCTCTCTCTCTCTCTCTCTCCCACCATGTGGAAGACAGTTGTAGTCTCTCTCTCTCTCCCACCGTGCATCCATGGCGTGTGTGATTAATTGTGCTACCTGCATATTTCACTGCTGTTCAGCAACTTTTGCATAATACTGTCAAGCGTCTTTATTAGGTCACATTTTTCATCTTCCTCCAGAGTTGTACACTCTCTGGTGATGCAGAAGCTTGTGGTGGTGCATGGTAAATGTACTCATTTAAGCTGCTGACTTTCACTTTGCTACATTTAAAAAAAAATGGAAATATTGTACTTTTTTTTTTTAAACAAATTGTATTCAAAGAGTATGACATCATATTATGCAAGTTTCACAGAAAGAAAATACAACTTTGTTTTTATATTTTCTCCCACAACTCCTTTCCCAATCCTCCCCACCCACCCACCATCTTTCCCCACGAGGCCAAACATACAAACAACATAAATTATATACAGGTATAAAACCAATAAGTTGAGTACATAACTAAGATACACACAACATATATACAGGTATAAAACCAATAGGTTGAGTACATAACTAAGATACACACAACATATATACAGGTATAAAACCAATAGGTTGAGTACATAACTAAGATACACACAACATATATACAGGTATAGAACCAATAGGTTGAGTACATAACTAAGACACAAAGAAAGGGATCACATGGTTACGTTCACAGAAATAATTAATAAACAACTTAAAAGGGGGTAAAATAAGAGACATGAAATATTGTACTTTTGACTGCACTACATTTCAGTCCTATCTTGGTTATAGGACTGAAATTTACCCCAAAAAAGTTTTTGTGTGAATTAACGGACGTACTGTATACGCCCTATTCACTAATGTAGTGAAAATAAGATATCTCTGCTGTCGGGAGGAAACCTCATAACTCCAAAATGTTCATTTTTCAGGAAACTAAGAAAACCTTATATTTTTAAAACAAAGCAATACAGCCTCATCAAAGTTGGTGTTGTGATTTTATTTATTGTCAATTACTTCCATGAGTGGGGGAGAGGTGGTGGAGTTAGTTGCTTTAGCAGACATTTTGAGGGTCCAATGGAGTTAAGAGGTTTTGTCCAAAGCACTTTTTACTACTTTCCATTGGTTCAATATTTTCGAAACAACACACAGACACAGACACAGGGTGTTCAATAGCACTGATTTATGAAACAACACACAGACGTAAAGGGTGTTCAATAGCACTGATTTATGAAACAACACACAGACGTAAAGGGTGTTCAATAGCACTGATTTATGAAAAAAAAAAAAACACTCAAAAATGGAGTTATGAGGTTTCCTCCCGACAGCAACAATGTGCTATTTTCACCATTCCTAGAAAAACAGCGCTGCCGTCAGGAGACATCCTGATTCTTTTACTAAACTACAGAGAGAAGAACAGGAAGAGAGAGGGAGAGATGTTGGTTTTCTTTGAGCGAGCGACAGGGGGACACGACACCTCCCTTTTGTTTACCACGACCATTACTAACACTATCCCAAACACTGTTGAACTTTAGGGCCTGCCTAGGCTACTTAACACGACCATTACTAACACTATCCCAAACACCGTTGAACTTTAGGGCCTTCCTAGGCTACTTAACACGACCATTACTAACACTATCCCAAACACTGTTGAACTTTAGGGCCTTCCTAGGCTACTTAACACGACCATTACTAACACCATCCCAAACACTGTTGAACTTTAGGGCCTGCCTAGGCTACTTAACACGACCATTACTAACACTATCCCAAACACTGTTGAACTTTAGGGCCTTCCTAGGCTACTTAACACGACCATTACTAACACCATCCCAAACACTGTTGAACTTTAGGGCCTTCCTAGGCTACTTAACACGACCATTACTAACACCATCCCAAACACTGTTGAACTTTAGGGCCTTCCTAGGCTACTTAACACGACCATTACTAACACCATCCCAAACACTGTTGAACTTTAGGGCCTTCCTAGGCTACTTAACACGACCATTACTAACACCATCCCAAACACTGTTGAACTTTAGGGCCTTCCTAGGCTACTTAACACGACCATTACTAACACCATCCCAAACACTGTTGAACTTTAGGGCCTTCCTAGGCTACTTAACACGACCATTACTAACACCATCCCAAACACTGTTGAACTTTAGGCCTGCCTAGGCTACTTAACACGACCATTACTAACACCATCCCAAACACCGTTGAACTTTAGGGCCTGCCTAGGCTACTTAACACGACCATTACTAACACCATCCCAAACACTGTTGAACTTTAGGGCCTGCCTAGGCTACTTAACACGACCATTACTAACACCATCCCAAACACTGTTGAACTTTAGGGCCTTCCTAGGCTACTTAACACGACCATTACTAACACCATCCAAAACACCGTTGAACTTTAGGGCCTTCCTAGGCTACTTAACACGACCATTACTAACACCATCCCAAACACCGTTGAACTTTAGGGCCTGCCTAGGCTACTTAACACGACCATTACTAACACCATCCCAAACACTGTTGAACTTTAGGGCCTGCCTAGGCTACTTAACACGACCATTACTAACACCATCCCAAACACTGTTGAACTTTAGGGCCTGCCTATAGGCTACTTAACACGACCATTACTAACACCATCCCAAACACTGTTGAACTTTAGGGCCTGCCTAGGCTACTTAACACGACCATTACTAACACCATCCCAAACACTGTTGAACTTTAGGGCCTGCCTATAGGCTACTTAACACGACCATTACTAACACCATCCCAAACACCGTTGAACTTTAGGGCCTTCCTAGGCTACTTAACACGACCATTACTAACACCATCCCAAACACCGTTGAACTTTAGGGCCTTCCTAGGCTACTTAACACGACCATTACTAACACCATCCCAAACACTGTTGAACTTTAGGGCCTGCCTATAGGCTACTTAACACGACCATTACTAACACCATCCCAAACACCTTCCTAGGCTACTTGAAAAACACTGGCATAAAACAAACTAAAACATAATCGCCCAGACTCTTCAACAAAGATGGCGAAAGCAAACATTCTTTGTTCTCTATTTATACTTACTTATACATACAAAACACTGAAGTCATGAAACCAGAAAGGAAGCCACAGGTGATTTGTAACCAGCAGCACAGGTGATTTGTAACCCGCAGCACAGGTGATTTGTAACCCGCAGCACAGGTGATTTGTAACCAGCAGCACGGGTGATTTGTAACCAGCAGCACAGGTGATTTGTAACCTGCAGCACAGGTGATTTGTAACCTGCAGCACAGGTGATTTGTAACCAGCAGCACGGGTGATTTGTAACCCGCAGCACAGGTGATTTGTAACCCGTAGCACAGGTGATTTGTAACCAGCAGCACGGGTGATTTGTAACCAGCAGCACAGGTGATTTGTAACCTGCAGCACAGGTGATTTGTAACCAGCAGCACGGGTGATTTGTAACCAGCAGCACAGGTGATTTGTAACCCGCAGCACAGGTGATTTGTAACCAGCAGCACGGGTGATTTGTAACCCGCAACACGGGTGATTTGTAACCAGCAGCACGGGTGATTTGTAACCCGCAGCACAGGTGATTTGTAACCAGCAGCACGGGTGATTTGTAACCCGCAGCACAGGTGATTTGTAACCTGCAGCACAGGTGATTTGTAACCAGCAGCACAGGTGATTTGTAACCCGCAGCACAGGTGATTTGTAACCTGCAGCACGGGTGATTTGTAACCCGCAACACGGGTGATTTGTAACCAGCAGCACGGGTGATTTGTAACCCGCAGCACGGGTGATTTGTAACCAGCAGCACGGGTGATTTGTAACCCGCAGCACAGGTGATTTGTAACCAGCAGCACGGGTGATTTGTAACCCGCAGCACAGGTGATTTGTAACCAGCAGCACAGGTGATTTGTAACCAGCAGCACGGGTGATTCGTAACCAGCAGCACGGGTGATTTGTAACCCGCAGCACAGGTGATTTGTAACCAGCAGCACGAGTGATTTGTAACCCGCAACACGGGTGATTTGTAACCAGCAGCACGGGTGATTTGTAACCCGCAACACGGGTGATTTGTAACCAGCAGCACAGGTGATTTGTAACCCGCAGCACGGGTGATTTGTAACCTGCAGCACAGGTGATTTGTAACCCGCAGCACAGGTGATTTGTAACCAGCAGCACGGGTGATTTGTAACCCGTAGCACGGGTGATTTGTAACCAGCAGCACAGGTGATTTGTAACCAGCAGCACAGGTGATTTGTAACCAGCAGCACGGGTGATTTGTAACCCGCAACACGGGTGATTTGTAACCAGCAGCACGGGTGATTTGTAACCCGCAACACGGGTGATTTGTAACCAGCAGCACGGGTGATTTGTAACCAGCAGCACGGGTGATTTGTAACCAGCAGCACAGGTGATTTGTAACCAGCAGCACAGGTGATTTGTAACCTGCAGCACGGGTGATTTGTAACCCGCAGCACAGGTGATTTGTAACCAGCAGCACGGGTGATTTGTAACCAGCAGCACAGGTGATTTGTAACCAGCAGCACAGGTGATTTGTAACCAGCAGCACAGGTGATTTGTAACCAGCAGCACGGGTGATTTGTAACCCGTAGCACGGGTGATTTGTAACCCGCAACACGGGTGATTTGTAACCAGCAGCACGGGTGATTTGTAACCCGCAACACGGGTGATTTGTAACCCGCAACACGGGTGATTTGTAACCCGCAACACGGGTGATTTGTAACCAGCAGCACGGGTGATTTGTAACCCGCAACACGGGTGATTTGTAACCCGCAACACGGGTGATTTGTAACCCGCAACACGGGTGATTTGTAACCCGCAACACGGGTGATTTGTAACCCGCAACACGGGTGATTTGTAACCAGCAGCACGGGTGATTTGTAACCCGCAACACGGGTGATTTGTAACCAGCAGCACAGGTGATTTGTAACCCGCAGCACGGGTGATTTGTAACCTGCAGCACAGGTGATTTGTAACCCGCAGCACAGGTGATTTGTAACCAGCAGCACGGGTGATTTGTAACCCGTAGCACGGGTGATTTGTAACCAGCAGCACAGGTGATTTGTAACCAGCAGCACAGGTGATTTGTAACCAGCAGCACGGGTGATTTGTAACCCGCAACACGGGTGATTTGTAACCAGCAGCACGGGTGATTTGTAACCCGCAACACGGGTGATTTGTAACCAGCAGCACGGGTGATTTGTAACCAGCAGCACGGGTGATTTGTAACCAGCAGCACAGGTGATTTGTAACCAGCAGCACAGGTGATTTGTAACCTGCAGCACGGGTGATTTGTAACCCGCAGCACAGGTGATTTGTAACCAGCAGCACGGGTGATTTGTAACCAGCAGCACAGGTGATTTGTAACCAGCAGCACAGGTGATTTGTAACCAGCAGCACAGGTGATTTGTAACCAGCAGCACGGGTGATTTGTAACCCGTAGCACGGGTGATTTGTAACCCGCAGCACGGGTGATTTGTAACCCGCAGCACAGGTGATTTGTAACCAGCAGCACGGGTGATTTGTAACCAGCAGCACGCTCCCCCAATGTTTTTGTCTCTGTGACACTTCTAGCCGCAATCTACAGTCAAAGACTTTCCTAAAAGCTTTGTCATTGGTTAGACCAGGTTTTTTTTCGACCAATGACAAAGCTTCTAGGAACATCATTGAATGCAGATTGCGGCCCCTAGATGTGTCACAGAAACTCAATTTTTTTTGGGAGCGTTCTACCCATTGCTGGCTGTCTGAATACCAAAAAAGAAAAGAAAAAAAAAGTTAATTAAAATGTTGACATATTATTGCTTATAGCAGCTTTAATCATCTCTGTGATAGTTATGAGTGAATAATGTGCTGTCATCCCAACCCTATGATAAAGGAAGGTCAGGTGTCCTCAGGCTAACTCTAAATCCACTGTGTTGTTGGTGCAACAACAGAACAGCCTTCAAAGCCCCAAATTCAAATAACATGGAGCAGACGAAAGCAACGGGAGTCCCGTCCGTTCCTGCCCCACCACATGCATGCCCTTAAAAAAAAAACAGTTCCACTTCCCCGGCAGAACACACACGCTGTGCACGACGGCTCTGCATCCCCTCAGAAAAAAGTTCCAGTTTGCCCGAGGGAGGAGAGAGAGAACACACGCTGTGTCGACGGCTTGGCTCCTCGTTGACTTTAATTGGCGTCCTGCCCGGGAATGCTCCAGAACAAACATCCGCTCGGTGGCCTCTCCGCTCAGCCAGGGGAGAGCAGCATTGTGCTGGATTTATTAAAAACAACAAAATGTATTAATGTGGAATGCGACACGGAGGCTGCTTGCATTCACTCCATCTAGCCGCGGCTACAAAAGCTACACAATGACCGAGTGCCAAGTGGACGTTGGAAGCAGGGCTTTAACCATTCAGAATGTTGCATTTTGAATCGTTGACAGGTTCATTTTCATACAGATAATTGTGATTAATAATTGAATTGCGTTTTTTGGCATTGGACATTTGGAACATATGAATGAATACAAATTGTATTTGTTTGCCTTGTAGGCTTCATAAAAACATATGACATATGACAAATAACCTAATTATACAAAGAAATTATTTTTTTAATTAATTAATTCAAATAGCGGAAATAGCTGATCTGCAACCTTCAACATGTCACTATGTGGCACGCTGTAAGCTTGTAGATCTGCTATTTATATATACTAGAAAATATACGAAATCTTTTCAACATGGGAACGAAAACGATTATGACAATTATGCAAACATAATTCAAATAATAGCGACTAGATGTAATAATTTGCGTCAGACCTTTGCTGAATAGAATAAAATAGAATAGAATACTTTATAGGCAGTTTTAAAAAATTACATTAATTTAGAAAATGCCAACGTGGACTATAACACAAAAAAAGCAAAAGCTTGTTTCCATTGTGACATAAAACAAAACGCAAACATACTTCTACAAACAGAAACAACAAAGGAAACGGACACAAAACAAACATATATATAAGGCTGGGAGCTTATATATAAGCTCCCAGAGCTTATCATTTCCACTCCCAGAGGAGTGGAAATGATGATGAAAGAAAAACATGGTGACTCTTCGTGATTCTTCGCTGCGTCACTGGAGCGCTGCTGACCAGGAGTTGAAACCGGCTCAACATCGTTTTGTAGCAGCGGGTCAGTCACGCCCGCAGCAGCGCGTCAGTGTGTAGCTTCGATGGCGTCCGTTGAAAATGACTTGTTAAATGATTAGGTGCCGGAGCTCATGGCGGGGCCCATAAGGATATTTACACATGTCCGTCTCTCATCTTAAGTTGTAAACATTCGCAACTACTTTGACACGAGGGGGAGGCGGGGCCTTTTTGCGTAGGAGTCGGATCCAAGCCCCCCAGAAAGGCTGGCCAACGGTGAAGCCGTCAAGCCTACTGGGCAAAGCTGGAACTGCAGCTTCCTCATTTCCTTCATTTAGCACGAGGAAGGTTTAACATTCATTGAGCACTCGTTAGCACTTGGCAACCAATGTTGGTGGTCAAATGCAGTGTGTGTGTGTGTGTGTGTGTGTGTGTGTGTGTGTGTGTGTGTGTGTGTGTGTGTGTGTGTGTGTGTGTGTGTGTGTGTGTGTGTGCATGTCTCAGTGACGAGAAACAGAGTGACATGAAGTGACAGGAGTTGTTTTTCAACCTGACTGTAAGCGTGGTTATTGTTTTCTCCTGTCATTATGACAGTGATGTAATGCATGATGTCATGCATTCATGATGATGTCATGTACTCATTTATGAAGTTAAGCATGTTTTTATCCATGTGCACTTCATGGTAATATGGTGCCACTGAGAGGCAAGGGTTTGTGTGGTTGTTTGCTTCTCTGGGGGTGTAGGGGGGGGGGTCCCAGTTCAAATATGATCCTTGGGGGGGGGGGGGGGGGGGGGGGGGGGTCGCACATGAATGGGGTGTACATGAATCCTCTTCATGTGACCACCGCGCTCTGACTTAACCCATTTTGACCTGAGATCAGATTCTAAAAATGTCTTCTACATCCTGACAGTTTTCAGAAAAAGCTATGTTTCTATGTCAGTCGTTCTTTGATTTTTCAAAAATAGCAGACCTACAAGCTCATAGCGCGCCACTCGGTGGCGCGCTATGAGCTTGTAGATCTGCTATTTTTCAATAGCTAAAGCATAACATAATGCTAACACCAAAAGGGGTTCCCGCCCAAAAAGGGTTAAGGTGCGTGTATCCGTTCAAATCATATCATATAAATAACGGTAACGAGTCGTAACGGTAACGAGTTGCATTTTGGACAGGAGACAAACGTTTGGGCTATCCTGTTCAGTGTTGAAGGCTGGGTAGCCGTTTCAGCTTGTCTCCTGTCCAAAATGCAAGAATAAATGACTGAAATGCAGTCTTGGACGGTGTGTGTGACCCGTTACCGTTATTTACGTGTACGTGATTCATGTGTACATGAATCCAACACAACACGGACGATAGTGCTGCAGTCTAACAAGTCTATTGTTGCGATCACGCGTAGAGATGCAGTCTACCATTCATTGTCAATGGAAGCCAGTGACATGATGTCGCAAAGATGCAATGATGCATGTAGCTGCTCCAGATCAACACACAACGCGTCTTTGCATCTGTTTCATCTGGGAGTTTGCATGTTCTCCCCGTGTCCCCTAGGGTAGGTACCCTCACATGTTCTCCCTGTGTCCCCTAGGGTAGGTACCCTCACATGTTCTCCCCGTGTCCCCTAGGGTAGGTACCCTCACATGTTCTCCCCGTGTCCCCTAGGGTAGGTACCCTCACATGTTCTCCCCGTGTCCCCTAGGGTAGGTACCCTCACATGTTCTCCCCGTGTCCCCTAGGGTAGGTACCCTCACATGTTCTCCCCGTGTCCCATAGGGTAGGTACCCTCACATGTTCTCCCTGTGTCCCCTAGGGTAGGTACCCTCACATGTTCTCCCGTGTCCCCTAGGGTAGGTACCCTCACATGTTCTCCCTGTGTCCCCTAGGGTAGGTACCCTCACATGTTCTCCCTGTGTCCCCTAGGGTAGGTACCCTCACATGTTCTCCCCGTGTCCCCTAGGGTAGGTACCCTCACATGTTCTCCCTGTGTCCCCTAGGGTAGGTACCCTCACATGTTCTCCCTGTGTCCCCTAGGGTAGGTACCCTCACATGTTCTCCCTGTGTCCCCTAGGGTAGGTACCCTCACATGTTCTCCCTGTGTCCCCTAGGGTAGGTACCCTCACATGTTCTCCCTGTGTCCCCTAGGGTAGGTACCCTCACATGTTCTCCCCGTGTCCCCTAGGGTAGGTACCCTCACATGTTCTCCCCGTGTCCCCTAGGGTAGGTACCCTCACATGTTCTCCCCGTGTCCCCTAGGGTAGGTACCCTCACATGTTCTCCCCGTGTCCCCTAGGGTAGGTACCCTCACATGTTCTCCCCGTGTCCCCTAGGGTAGGTACCCTCACATGTTCTCCCCGTGTCCCCTAGGGTAGGTACCCTCACATGTTCTCCCCGTGTCCCCTAGGGTAGGTACCCTCACATGTTCTCCCCGTGTCCCCTAGGGTAGGTACCCTCACATGTTCTCCCCGTGTCCCCTAGGGTAGGTACCCTCACATGTTCTCCCCGTGTCCCCTAGGGTAGGTACCCTCACATGTTCTCCCCGTGTCCCCTAGGGTAGGTACCCTCACAAAAAACATGCAGTAATCCTGGTCTCTAAACTGCCTCCCCCTGGCCAGCCTGATGGAGGGGAAAAGGAACTGGTTGGAATAACGTGTTCCTTCCACGCGCTACGTCCAACCAGGGAAACTCCCCCCTGTCACGTGTAAAGGAGCAACTTGGACACTCAGGCATGAAGGAAGCATGAGTTCAAGTCCGTTGCTCTCCCCATGTCCCCCATATATGGGGACTAGGTTGGCGGAGGGTGTGTAGAGCCCAGGATCACATTAGATAATTGACACGGGTGAAAAATGGGTTACAAAATCATTGGATAAAAGATTATACAAAAAAGAATACATACAGTAGACCTACATGGATCCCAGGGCACACTACTGCTTACTGTACTGTATGTAATGAACCTTCCTGCGTGTCTCGGTATCTTCTCATCACATGACGTGACCTCTACCCACCATCCCACAGGGCTGGGCATTCACTGGCCGTATCATGTACAGTGTGTACAGTACAGTACAGTACAGTACAGTATGGAGGCCTGTTGTCTTTCTGAGAGAAGAGACAGCCTTTGGGGAATAAGCAAAAAAGTATTGTCACTATATAGGGCGGAAACCTTGCGTGTCCTACATTTTTACTTTTCAGGATATGGGGGGGGAAAAATAATAACCTGTGTTCCAATGGAACCAATAGTTATTCTTGTTAAAAGTACAGAAAATAGCTGATCTACAAGCTTACAGTGCCTCACTAATGCGACGTGAGGCACTACTTCAGTGCGACAGTATAAAATAGAGCATTAATTTATAAAAAAGGAAAACAAACATATACTATAGTGTGTGCGTGCCTGCGTGCGTGCGTGTGTGCGATATATGCACTGCTCCGACAGTGACATTATTTTGGTGCATTTCTTGCAGGCCACACGGACATTGTTCAAGGGACTGTCTCCGTATCTCCAGCTGCCCTACAGCATCATTAGTTGCATTCATTATGTTTAAAGAGAGACTGGTCACATTACAGGATGCTTCATCTAAGCTGTCCCCCGTTTCTAAATGATGCTGCTGCTGATGGCCTTACTGCATGAAACCAGTAGCAGCATCATGTGCTCCTCTGCTCTGTAGCATCATGTTAAACCAGTAGCAGCATCATGTGCTCCTCTTCCTCTGCTCTGTAGCATCATGTTGTTAAACCAGTAGCAGCATCATGTGCTCCTCTGCTCTGTAGCATCATGTTGTTAAACCAGTAGCAGCATCATGTGCTCCTCTGCTCTGTAGCATCATGTTGTTAAACCAGTAGCAGCATCATGTGCTCCTCTGCTCTGTAGCATCATGTTGTTAAACCAGTAGCAGAGCATCATGTGCTCCTCTGCTCTGTAGCATCATGTTGTTAAACCAGTAGCAGCATCATGTGCTCCTCTGCTCTGTAGCATCATGTTGTTAAACCAGTAGCAGCATCATGTGCTCCTCTGCTCTGTAGCATCATGTTGTTAAACCAGTAGCAGCATCATGTGCTCCTCTGCTCTGTAGCATCATGTTGTTAAACCAGTAGCAGCATCATGTGCTCCTCTGCTCTGTAGCATCATGTTGTTAAACCAGTAGCAGCATCATGTGCTCCTCTGCTCTGTAGCATCATGTTGTTAAACCAGTAGCAGCATCATGTGCTCCTCTGCTCTGTAGCATCATGTTGTTAAACCAGTAGCA
Organism: Electrona antarctica; assembly: GCF_951216825.1. Taxonomy (NCBI): domain Eukaryota; kingdom Metazoa; phylum Chordata; class Actinopteri; order Myctophiformes; family Myctophidae; genus Electrona; species Electrona antarctica. The sequence goes on along the minus strand of NC_136797.1, from coordinate 6,444,096 downwards.
GCATCATGTGCTCCTCTGCTCTGTAGCATCATGTTGTTAAACCAGTAGCAGCATCATGTGCTCCTCTGCTCTGTAGCATCATGTTGTTAAACCAGTAGCAGAGCATCATGTGCTCCTCTGCTCTGTAGCATCATGTTGTTAAACCAGTAGCAGCATCATGTGCTCCTCTGCTCTGTAGCATCATGTTGTTACACCAGTAGCAGCATCATGTGCTCCTCTGCTCTGTAGCATCATGTTGTTAAACCAGTAGCAGCATCATGTGCTCCTCTGCTCTGTAGCATCATGTTGTTAAACCAGTAGCAGCATCATGTGCTCCTCTGCTCTGTAGCATCATGTTGTTAGGCTGCTCTGTAGCATCATGTTGTTAGCCATTGATTCTCAACCTTTTCTGCCATTTTCAAGGACTCCCAGTTTGATATGCATTCGGCCTGTGCTTCCCAAAGGTGTGGTCGTGTCCAGAAACAAACAACACAATGGAGTCGTATTTGAACCAACATTCCTGGGCTGTTTGAAACTGTTTGGACACGACGACACCTGAAGCCTGATTTATATATACTCCCCCTCCAGCAGATTCCCTTTGCAGAAAATAGTTACATTATAGAGCGTCGCAGTCCCGCCCCCTCGAGAGACCCGGGAAAGAATTCCCCGTTCATTTTCCTCAAAGACTTTTCAAAAAGTATTTATTTAACCCATTTAGGCCTGACGTCGAAATAAGAATAAGAATATATATTCAATATATATTTGTGCCAAATTTTCACGATTTTTCAAAAATAGCAGACCTACAACCTGGTCTAAAATATTGTGTTTGTTGTCATGATTTGTCACGACTCGAGTTGGCTTCGTACGACGCTTAAAAGGTCTTTAAATAAATCGTTTTTGAAATGTCTATGAGGAAAAATGCATTGAGAATTATTTCCTGGGACTGGCGTCGTCATGAAAGGGGGCGGGACTGTGACGCTCTATAGACAAACACACTTGGAATAGGAAATAGAGGGGGAGATGGAATTGGCGGGGTTTTTTTTTTTTTTTTTGAGGGGCGCTACAGGACCCCATCTAATGGCATTTCTACCTCTGGGACCCTGACTTATATTGTAAAATCAATGTCAATTTAACTCTGAGAGTGTACAAATGGAACCCAAATGGACCCATTAGGATCCATTTGGTTCCATTTGTACACTCAGAGTTACAGACTCATAAGGGTCTATTTGGATCCAAACTATCATTTAGCTGGGGACCCCCTGGAACTCCCTCAAGGACCCCTGCATGGGGGTCCCCGGACCCCACTTTGGGAAGCACTGAGTTAGAGAACCACTGTTCTAGCGTCATGTCCAGGGGGTGTACTTTTTCTGGTACATGAAGCTGCCTCACATGCTACAGAAACAGGAGATAGGCTCCTGACCGATATGGGCCTCATGGCTCTCTCTGTCTGTCTGGAACCATTGGTTCCCAAGGCTACTTACAGTACTGTCTTATCGTGTTGTTACCAGAGCAACCAGTGGACGACAACATTCTGAATACACAAATCCCACCATCACCACCACCATGGCATCTGATCACTGGCTATGAAGGTCTGCTATTTTTGAAAAATCGTGAAAATGTGCCTGAAATCATTGAATATATATATATTCTTTCAGAGCGAGCTTTTAACTCAAATCTTTGATACTGGGGGGGTCCCTGGAACAACATATTTTCAGATGGGGATCGGCGGCCAATGTCATATATATTTGGGGTCCTTGACATGAATATGTTTGAGAACAACTGACATAGAAACATGTTTTTCTTTAAATTTCGACCCCTCAAAAACCTATTTTCAGCTATTGGTGTAGATTTTCTTCTTACACAAACATTACATTCCCTGACAATGGATGCAGAATTTACTACATTATGTGGACGAGCAAATCATCTATTTTTGTCTTACACAATCATTAAATTCACATTGACAATGAATGGAGAATTTACGTCCTATGTGGACGAGCAAATCGGTATTTTTGTCCTAGACAAATCGACATGTTACTGTACGTCATGATTTTCGGAGAACCGAATCACTTTTGCCCCGCACTCTGAACAAAGCCTGAAGAAAGGCTGCTACTGTTTCCCACATTTTTAGACATCAGTCAGTATTGTTTAGTGTAGGACTAGGAGCCAGTGGTGTCACCAGCTTGTTTAGTGTAGGACTAGGAGCCAGTGGTGTCACCAGCTTGTTTAGTGTAGGACTAGGAGCCAGTGGTTTCACCAGCTTCTCCCCCAGCAGTACCAGGTAGTTAGACATCAGTCAGTATTGTTTAGTGTAGGACTAGGAGCCAGTGGTGTCACCAGCTTCCACCCCAGCAGTACTGGGTAGTTAGACATCAGTCAGTATTGTTTAGTGTAGGACTAGGAGCCAGTGGTGTCACCAGCTTGTTTAGTGTAGGACTAGGAGCCGGTGGTGTCACCAGCTTCCCCCCCAGCAGTACCGGGTAGTTAGACATCAGTCAGTATTGTTTAGTGTAGGACTAGGAGCCGGTGGTGTCACCAGCTTCCCCCCCAGCAGTACCAGGGGAGTTAGACATCAGTCAGTATTGTTTAGTGTAGGACTAGGAGCCAGTGGTGTCACCAGCTTCCCCCCCAGCAGTACCAGGTAGTTAGACATCAGTCAGTATTGTTTAGTGTAGGACTAGGAGCCAGTGGTGTCACCAGCTTCCACCCCAGCAGTACCAGGTAGTTAGACATCAGTCAGTATTGTTTAGTGTAGGACTAGGAGCCGGTGGTGTCACCAGCTTGTTTAGTGTAGGACTAGGAGCCAGTGGTGTCACCAGCTTGTTTAGTGTAGGACTAGGAGCCAGTGGTGTCACCAGCTTGTTTAGTGTAGGACTAGGAGCCAGTGGTGTCACCAGCTTGTTTAGTGTAGGACTAGGAGCCAGTGGTGTCACCAGCTTGTTTAGTGTAGGACTAGGAGCCAGTGGTGTCACCAGCTTGTTTAGTGTAGGACTAGGAGCCAGTGGTGTCACCAGCTTGTTTAGTGTAGGACTAGGAGCCAGTGGTGTCACCAGCTTGTTTAGTGTAGGACTAGGAGCCAGTGGTGTCACCAGCTTGTTTAGTGTAGGACTAGGAGCCAGTGGTGTCACCAGCTTGTTTAGTGTAGGACTAGGAGCCAGTGGTGTCACCAGCTTGTTTAGTGTAGGACTAGGAGCCGGTGGTGTCACCAGCTTCCACCCCAGCAGTACCAGGTAGTTAGACATCAGTCAGTATTGTTTAGTGTAGGACTAGGAGCCAGTGGTGTCACCAGCTTCCCCCCCAGCAGTACCAGGTAGTTAGACATCAGTCAGTATTGTTTAGTGTAGGACTAGGAGCCAGTGGTGTCACCAGCTTCCCCCCCAGCAGTACCAGGTAGTTAGACATCAGTCAGTATTGTTTAGTGTAGGACTAGGAGCCAGTGGTGTCACCAGCTTCCCCCCCAGCAGTACCAGGTAGTTAGACATCAGTCAGTATTGTTTAGTGTAGGACTAGGAGCCAGTGGTGTCACCAGCTTCCACCCCAGCAGTACCGGGTAGTTAGACATCAGTCAGTATTGTTTAGTGTAGGACTAGGAGCCGGTGGTGTCACCAGCTTCCACCCCAGCAGTACCGGGTAGTTAGACATCATTCAGTATTGTTTAGTGTAGGACTAGGAGCCAGTGGTGTCACCAGCTTCCCCCCCAGCAGTACCGGGGGAGTCGGGACAGAGCCCGTCTGAAGACGAGGCCCCGTTGGCACCGCACCGGGACAGTGCCAGCCTGGAGTGGAGACAAGGCCCTGGCATATACTGCTGCCAACGGGCATGCCAACCTTTTGTCCCCCCTGGCTGGCCTCGTTTCAGAGAAGGGGCTCCTGTTGTACATTCACGTGATTATTATTATTCTGTTCTGCCCCTTTGCACATCTTCTATGCTCACACACACTCTCAGTCACTCACGTGACGTTGTTGACACATTCTGCTTGGTAAACACTATTGTCTGCTCTTTGCGGCATGCAAAGAAATAGCACGATATTATTGTCTGTTGCCCAAACTGGGAGGCCGGGAGGATATTCCCAAACAACTCACTGGACCCATCACAGATTTATCGTGCCAAGTAGGCCAAGAACCCTTAACTTAAATTGTATAATTGGATGCCATCGGACTAAAATATTGAATTGTAGTGTAGTCTTCTCTTTGGGTTCAAAACTAAGCCTTTTGGTGAGGTTTAGCCTAATGTAATTATGAACAAAATAAAATCCTGAAAGAAATAATTTTGAATATCTTTTTTAAAATCTTTTTTAACAACACAAATCTTGTATGGGGGGTCCCTGGCACAACATATTTTCAGATGGGGGGTCTGCGGCCAAATGCATATGAATTTGGGGGGTCCTTGACATGAAAAACGTTCATGTCACGACTGATTTAGAAATCTAAAATCAGCGGTTTAGGTACAATACAAATCTAAATGGAAAGTGGGATTATTGAAAACCGGTTTATTTCTAAAGATTCATTGTATATTATGACTGGAGACTATAGTCTAGAAGACGACAAGAAAAGGTCTTTACTCCAAAGCACCGTAGACTTAAACCAGAGCATTCCTTTTGTGGCAACAAGTTGCTACAAGGATCATGTTATGTTGTGAATGTTTGCTGTTCAGAATGAAAACGCTTCAGGCAACACCCAGGTGACCAGTGTTGGGAAACAGACTTGGTTCCCAAAGTGTGTGTGTGTGTGTGTGTGTGGGGGGGGGGTCCTTGAAGGAATTCCAGGGGGTAAATGATAGATAGTACACTCTCTGAGTTACAGACCCATAAGGGTCCATTTGGTTCCCGACTGTCATTTAGCTGGGGACTCAAAGACACCTGGGGGTCCCCGGACTCCACTTTGGGAACGACTTCCCAAACTTTTTCATGTCATGGACCCCCAAATTGACACTAATTAGCCACACCCATTAGAAAACATATGCCAGGGACCACCATAAGAGAAGATTTTTACGGCTCTATAGCATTCTCAACCAGTGTAATTTCAAGGACCCCCAGTTTGATATGCATTAGGCTACGGACCCCCGTTTTATATTGTAAAATCAATGTTAATTTAACTCTGAGAGTGTACAAATGGAATCAATTGGACCCGTTAGGGTCCATTGGGTTCCATTTGTACACTCTCAGAGTTACAGACACATACAAATATCATTTAGCTACCCCTGAGGGTCCCCGGACCCCACATTTCGTTGTATCATGTCATATGAAAGCAGGGAATCATAGCTTCAAATTGACATATTGGTTGTTCAGTTTGACCCACCAGTTTTGGAGATATGGCTTATAGAGTAATGTCTTGCAGAGAAACAGTGAGTTGAGAAAACAGGCTTGAAAGGTTCACTTCTGTGGTCTCTAACATTACACCTAGCTACATGTCGATTTCAGCTCTGACACTTATTTCAGACATGCTCTAGTACAGGGGTCGGCAATTGAGATTGTCCTCGGGCCAATATTATTCCCAGACATTCCATCGCGGGCCGGCCGTCTGGCGCGTGCGCGCGCGCAGCGCGCGTGCGCTCGTGGTGGAGCGCGCGCGAAAAATTTCGTCTAATTCGGGTCTAATTCGGTCTAATTCGGGTCTAATTCGGGTCTATTTGACCAATATAAATCAACTTTTTTCTTTTTTTTTTGCTGGAAAAATATGGTGCTGACACGACGTTATGCTGCTTTCACACGGGCAGATGCAAAGCTACACTAGTACACCTAGTCACAGAACAGTGTCGTCGTTAAGCAGCAGGAGGATCCCACTGGCAGCACCTGTCCGTTTATCATTAGCACAACCACGAACGTCCAACACTAATGATAAACGGACAGGTGCTGCCAGTGGGATCCTCCTGCTGCTTAACGACGACACTGTTCTGTGACTAGGTGTACTAGTGTGGCTTTGCATCTGCCCGTGTGAAAGCAGCATAACGTCGTGTCAGCACCATATTGACTTTAAAAAAAAAAAAAAAAAAAAATATTAAAACAAAAAAAAAACAAAAAAAATTCTCAAAATTATCTCACGGGCCAGATATTATTTCTGGGGGGCCAATTTTGGCCCGCGGGCCGCCTATTGCCGACCCCTGCTCTAGTATGTGAAGAGTCTGCCTAGGGGCGCTACAGGACCCCATCTAATGGCATTTCTACCTCTGGGACCCTGACTTATATTGTAAAATCAATGTCAATTTAACTCTGAGAGTGTACAAATGGAACCCAAATGGACCCATTAGGATCCATTTGGTTCCATTTGTACACTCAGAGTTACAGACTCATAAGGGTCTATTTGGATCCAAACTATCATTTAGCTGGGGACCCCCTGGAACTCCCTCAAGGACCCCTGCATGGGGGTCCCCGGACCCCACTTTGGGAAGCACTGAGTTAGAGAACCACTGTTCTAGCGTCATGTCCAGGGGGTGTACTTTTTCTGGTACATGAAGCTGCCTCACATGCTACAGAAACAGGAGATAGGCTCCTGACCGATATGGGCCTCATGGCTCTCTCTGTCTGTCTGGAACCATTGGTTCCCAAGGCTACTTACAGTACTGTCTTATCGTGTTGTTACCAGAGCAACCAGTGGACGACAACATTCTGAATACACAAATCCCACCATCACCACCACCATGGCATCTGATCACTGGCTATGAAGGTCTGCTATTTTTGAAAAATCGTGAAAATGTGCCTGAAATCATTGAATATATATATATTCTTTCAGAGCGAGCTTTTAACTCAAATCTTTGATACTGGGGGGGTCCCTGGAACAACATATTTTCAGATGGGGATCGGCGGCCAATGTCATATATATTTGGGGTCCTTGACATGAATATGTTTGAGAACAACTGACATAGAAACATGTTTTTCTTTAAATTTCGACCCCTCAAAAACCTATTTTCAGCTATTGGTGTAGATTTTCTTCTTACACAAACATTACATTCCCTGACAATGGATGCAGAATTTACTACATTATGTGGACGAGCAAATCATCTATTTTTGTCTTACACAATCATTAAATTCACATTGACAATGAATGGAGAATTTACGTCCTATGTGGACGAGCAAATCGGTATTTTTGTCCTAGACAAATCGACATGTTACTGTACGTCATGATTTTCGGAGAACCGAATCACTTTTGCCCCGCACTCTGAACAAAGCCTGAAGAAAGGCTGCTACTGTTTCCCACATTTTTAGACATCAGTCAGTATTGTTTAGTGTAGGACTAGGAGCCAGTGGTGTCACCAGCTTGTTTAGTGTAGGACTAGGAGCCAGTGGTGTCACCAGCTTGTTTAGTGTAGGACTAGGAGCCAGTGGTTTCACCAGCTTCTCCCCCAGCAGTACCAGGTAGTTAGACATCAGTCAGTATTGTTTAGTGTAGGACTAGGAGCCAGTGGTGTCACCAGCTTCCACCCCAGCAGTACTGGGTAGTTAGACATCAGTCAGTATTGTTTAGTGTAGGACTAGGAGCCAGTGGTGTCACCAGCTTGTTTAGTGTAGGACTAGGAGCCGGTGGTGTCACCAGCTTCCCCCCCAGCAGTACCGGGTAGTTAGACATCAGTCAGTATTGTTTAGTGTAGGACTAGGAGCCGGTGGTGTCACCAGCTTCCCCCCCAGCAGTACCAGGGGAGTTAGACATCAGTCAGTATTGTTTAGTGTAGGACTAGGAGCCAGTGGTGTCACCAGCTTCCCCCCCAGCAGTACCAGGTAGTTAGACATCAGTCAGTATTGTTTAGTGTAGGACTAGGAGCCAGTGGTGTCACCAGCTTCCACCCCAGCAGTACCAGGTAGTTAGACATCAGTCAGTATTGTTTAGTGTAGGACTAGGAGCCGGTGGTGTCACCAGCTTGTTTAGTGTAGGACTAGGAGCCAGTGGTGTCACCAGCTTGTTTAGTGTAGGACTAGGAGCCAGTGGTGTCACCAGCTTGTTTAGTGTAGGACTAGGAGCCAGTGGTGTCACCAGCTTGTTTAGTGTAGGACTAGGAGCCAGTGGTGTCACCAGCTTGTTTAGTGTAGGACTAGGAGCCAGTGGTGTCACCAGCTTGTTTAGTGTAGGACTAGGAGCCAGTGGTGTCACCAGCTTGTTTAGTGTAGGACTAGGAGCCAGTGGTGTCACCAGCTTGTTTAGTGTAGGACTAGGAGCCAGTGGTGTCACCAGCTTGTTTAGTGTAGGACTAGGAGCCAGTGGTGTCACCAGCTTGTTTAGTGTAGGACTAGGAGCCAGTGGTGTCACCAGCTTGTTTAGTGTAGGACTAGGAGCCGGTGGTGTCACCAGCTTCCACCCCAGCAGTACCAGGTAGTTAGACATCAGTCAGTATTGTTTAGTGTAGGACTAGGAGCCAGTGGTGTCACCAGCTTCCCCCCCAGCAGTACCAGGTAGTTAGACATCAGTCAGTATTGTTTAGTGTAGGACTAGGAGCCAGTGGTGTCACCAGCTTCCCCCCCAGCAGTACCAGGTAGTTAGACATCAGTCAGTATTGTTTAGTGTAGGACTAGGAGCCAGTGGTGTCACCAGCTTCCCCCCCAGCAGTACCAGGTAGTTAGACATCAGTCAGTATTGTTTAGTGTAGGACTAGGAGCCAGTGGTGTCACCAGCTTCCACCCCAGCAGTACCGGGTAGTTAGACATCAGTCAGTATTGTTTAGTGTAGGACTAGGAGCCGGTGGTGTCACCAGCTTCCACCCCAGCAGTACCGGGTAGTTAGACATCATTCAGTATTGTTTAGTGTAGGACTAGGAGCCAGTGGTGTCACCAGCTTCCCCCCCAGCAGTACCGGGGGAGTCGGGACAGAGCCCGTCTGAAGACGAGGCCCCGTTGGCACCGCACCGGGACAGTGCCAGCCTGGAGTGGAGACAAGGCCCTGGCATATACTGCTGCCAACGGGCATGCCAACCTTTTGTCCCCCCTGGCTGGCCTCGTTTCAGAGAAGGGGCTCCTGTTGTACATTCACGTGATTATTATTATTCTGTTCTGCCCCTTTGCACATCTTCTATGCTCACACACACTCTCAGTCACTCACGTGACGTTGTTGACACATTCTGCTTGGTAAACACTATTGTCTGCTCTTTGCGGCATGCAAAGAAATAGCACGATATTATTGTCTGTTGCCCAAACTGGGAGGCCGGGAGGATATTCCCAAACAACTCACTGGACCCATCACAGATTTATCGTGCCAAGTAGGCCAAGAACCCTTAACTTAAATTGTATAATTGGATGCCATCGGACTAAAATATTGAATTGTAGTGTAGTCTTCTCTTTGGGTTCAAAACTAAGCCTTTTGGTGAGGTTTAGCCTAATGTAATTATGAACAAAATAAAATCCTGAAAGAAATAATTTTGAATATCTTTTTTAAAATCTTTTTTAACAACACAAATCTTGTATGGGGGGTCCCTGGCACAACATATTTTCAGATGGGGGGTCTGCGGCCAAATGCATATGAATTTGGGGGGTCCTTGACATGAAAAACGTTCATGTCACGACTGATTTAGAAATCTAAAATCAGCGGTTTAGGTACAATACAAATCTAAATGGAAAGTGGGATTATTGAAAACCGGTTTATTTCTAAAGATTCATTGTATATTATGACTGGAGACTATAGTCTAGAAGACGACAAGAAAAGGTCTTTACTCCAAAGCACCGTAGACTTAAACCAGAGCATTCCTTTTGTGGCAACAAGTTGCTACAAGGATCATGTTATGTTGTGAATGTTTGCTGTTCAGAATGAAAACGCTTCAGGCAACACCCAGGTGACCAGTGTTGGGAAACAGACTTGGTTCCCAAAGTGTGTGTGTGTGTGTGTGTGTGGGGGGGGGGTCCTTGAAGGAATTCCAGGGGGTAAATGATAGATAGTACACTCTCTGAGTTACAGACCCATAAGGGTCCATTTGGTTCCCGACTGTCATTTAGCTGGGGACTCAAAGACACCTGGGGGTCCCCGGACTCCACTTTGGGAACGACTTCCCAAACTTTTTCATGTCATGGACCCCCAAATTGACACTAATTAGCCACACCCATTAGAAAACATATGCCAGGGACCACCATAAGAGAAGATTTTTACGGCTCTATAGCATTCTCAACCAGTGTAATTTCAAGGACCCCCAGTTTGATATGCATTAGGCTACGGACCCCCGTTTTATATTGTAAAATCAATGTTAATTTAACTCTGAGAGTGTACAAATGGAATCAATTGGACCCGTTAGGGTCCATTGGGTTCCATTTGTACACTCTCAGAGTTACAGACACATACAAATATCATTTAGCTACCCCTGAGGGTCCCCGGACCCCACATTTCGTTGTATCATGTCATATGAAAGCAGGGAATCATAGCTTCAAATTGACATATTGGTTGTTCAGTTTGACCCACCAGTTTTGGAGATATGGCTTATAGAGTAATGTCTTGCAGAGAAACAGTGAGTTGAGAAAACAGGCTTGAAAGGTTCACTTCTGTGGTCTCTAACATTACACCTAGCTACATGTCGATTTCAGCTCTGACACTTATTTCAGACATGCTCTAGTATGTGAAGAGTCTGCCTGTGCTATTAACTCATTTTGGACCTCTGGTGAAAATCTGGAGGTTGCAGGCTCTCAGTCAAATCTGGTCACATATGTAAACGGGAGCCTGTGCATTACACTAATAGACGGAGCTGCAAATAGGAGCCAAACGCTCACAGCTGTCCCTGTCTGTACATCCACTGTATCTATAGCTATGAGCAGCAGGCCACTGAGGCCAGGCTATGAATGGCCCTGGTCTGACATGCAACACTTAATCCCCCCTATCAGCTTCTTTGACCCGCCACCGGTGTCCCTCAGGGCTCTGTACTATAGCTACTACATTTCTTTGGAACCTCTCCCTCCGCTGTAGAGCTCCGAGATGACGTTCTCCACATTCTCGGGTGCCGGCAGAGTCAGTGCGACTACTATACTATATACTAGCCTCATGTTGTGAGCCGTTGGGAGATTGTACATCGGCTGTTTTCACAATATTTTATCTGTGGAACCGAGTCAAACTACGTGTGTGTGTGTGTGTGTGTGTGTGTGTGTGTGTGTGTGTGTGTGTGTGTGTGTGTGTGTGTGTGTGTGTGTGTGTGGTGCATTTATATAGCGCCTTTATCCAAGGCGCTTTACATAGATTGGGCATTACATTCAGCCATTCATACACACATTCATACACCGATGGCAGAGGAAACCATGCAAGGCACCAACCAGCACATCGGGAGCAATTAGGGGTTCAGAGTCTTGCTCAAGGACACGAACTCTGGGGGAGCCCGGGTTCGAACTGGCAACCTTGCGGTTACCATCCAGCCACTCTACCACTGAGCCACCGTACAATGATGGGGACACAAGGCTGAAAGTGGTTAAGAGTGATGAGAGAACAAGCATATGCTACAAAGTAACTACTAGGAGAACAGATAAGCTACATACCTGTACCTACCGAGCCTCTGTCTAAACAGTCGACAAGGAAGTGCACACATAATATTAACAAATAATAAGTAACCCATAGGATAATAAGTAACCTAGAATAAGGAGCAGGCACATTCTATTCTATCCCTTTAATAGGAGCGTCAGGTCTAGACCAAGTTAGTCTAGACCTCTGCTTTTTCAACGACTAGACCGGTGCCCGGCTGACTGTAAAGCACAGAGTCGGTAACGATCGATGGAAGTTGGAGATCCATGACCCACCCCAGCTATGCGATACCCGTTGTACCCGTGTCAGAGTACCCGTTCCACCCATCTGTCTGTGTCCCTTTTATGCCCATATATGGAGATTTCTGTATCTGTCTCTCTGTGTCCCTTTATTCCTATATATGGAGTTCTGTGTCAGGCATGCCCAAAAATGGAGTGTTGTGATGTCAGAACAGGCCAGCTCCATATATGGAGCCTGGGGGGGGAAGGTGCCCCATGTCCAGAGCCCGGGGCAGAGGCCTTTTTGGGGAGGTTCTGGACAACCGTGGGTCCGACCGACTCGACACCGGGCACTGCACTCCCTGCGGGGGCGTGGAACACAGTCGTGTGTCGAATTGTCTAGTCGGTGGGGCGAACGGTTCTCGAGTTACACGGATTACACACACCACACCACACACACACACACACACACACACACACACACACACACACACACACACACACACACACACACACACACACACACACACACACACACACACACACACACACACACACACACACACAGAGAGAGAGACAGAAGGACTTTCATAACGTGAAGTTCTGAGATTTTTGTCCCTGTGTGTTTTGTTTCTATCATAGCCTGAACCTTCCCTGAAGGGAGACATGTTTCTATCATAGCCTGAACCATCCCTGAAGGTAGACATGTTTCTATCATAGCCAGAACCTTCCCTGAAGGTAGACATGTTTCTATCATAGCCAGAACCTTCCCTGAAGGTAGAACATGTTTCTATCATAGCCGGAACCATCCCTGAAGGGAGACATGTTTCTATCATAGCCAGAACCCTCCCTGAGGGAGACATGTTTCTATCATAGCCGGAACCATCCCTGAAGGGAGACATGTTTCTATCATAGCCAGAACCCTCCCTGAGGGAGACATGTTTCTATCATAGCCAGAACCTTCCCTGAAGGGAGACATGTTTCTATCATAGCCAGAACCCTCCCTGAAGGGAGACATGTTTCTATCATAGCCAGAACCATCCCTGAAGGGAGACATGTTTCTATCATAGCCAGAACCATCCCTGAAGGGAGACATGTTTCTATCATAGCCAGAACCCTCCCTGAAGGGTACATCATGTAAATCAAAAAATAATTGAAGGTATTAGTTCTCGTTCAAACATGACAACTCCCTTCCCTTAGGGAAGTGATTTCAATCAACAGTTTATTCTGGTTTATTTGCTAGCTACACCATTGAGCCACAGTGTAACACCGCCCCCCAGTGGACAAATGGAGAATAGCTGTCTGTAACAACAACATAGTTGCAGTATTTGGATGTTCATTACAGGTACTAAAGGGCAATAGATAAGGAACAACTTCAAATATTGACACACACTAGTCCATATCTTAGAGGCGCAGCTCCTAAACTATTCCCTGCCCCCTCTGCTGAGTCTTTTAAATACAGGATAAAAACTCTATGTTCACAAGCCTTTGAATCCCCAATGGTTACATTTATGTTAAGGGTTTGCTTTGCTGCCTTTAGTGTTGTTTCTTTGTCCTACTCTTTGACTGCATGTTGTTTAATTATTGACTGTTCCGTTTTGCTGTTTAATTTGGACCTGTAAAGCGTGAGTTGTTTTTAACTGTGCTATATCAAAACAATGATTTCTATTTCATAACTAGACCACATTATAATTTGCTTTTTAAAATAACTAATTATATAATTAGTTACATCATCATCATCATTTCCTCGTCCACATATGTAAATTATCCATTCATTGTCAATGGGAATGTAGTCTTTGTGTAGGACAAAAATAGCTGATTTGCTGAACATGGAACTGAACGGAACCATAAGGGTCCAATTCAGTTCCAATTTTGCACACACGCAGAGTTAAATGATTCCCGGAGATATCAAAATGGGGGTCAGTGGTCACAAAAAGGTTGAGAATCACTTCACTAACGCCCCTACCTCAAAGAATGAGTCTAAACCCTCGACCCGCACCCTCCGCTCATCAAACACATACTGCCTCAACCCCGTCACGGCCAACCTGCGCACCATGGGTGACAGACAGGGCCTTCTGCACAGCTGCCTCTAAACTGTGGAATACCCTCCCCGCACACTTGAGAGCGCCACAGTCAATCGACTGCTTCAAGAGAGGACTAAAGACCTACCTTTTCAATAAGGCTTTCCACCAAACCCACTGATTTTATTCCTTGACCCATGCCCTCATGTTCAATAACTGTTATTCTGTTTTCCTTGATGCTAAATTGTGTGCTTTTAATCGTGTAATGTTAATTTTTTTGCTTTTACCTACTGTTTTATATTTTTGTCTACTGTAGCACTTTGAGATTCTGAGGAATGCAAAGTGCATTATAAATAAAATCCATTATTATTATTATCACTAACACGTCGTGTCCATCTCCCTCTGTGTTTATTTCTCTCCGTCAGGTGAGCTGCTCAACCAGACTCGTCCCGAGGGACTGACGGAGATCATCTGTCCAAAGAACTGTGCGGAGCGTGTGAGCGTGGCCCTGGTCTACCCCCCCACGCCCACCGTGGCCAGTCCCTGCTTCAAGTGACCCCCAGCCTGGCCGCCGGCCGTGTGCCGCGGTCCTCCTGGGGTCACCTGACTGACCCCGTGGTCCCCCTCAGAGGGTCCTCTCTGTCCCCCCCGCACGCTGACTGACTGACACATCTTTTATGAACACGCTGCTGCTTTCTGGCTCCTCCTATCCTTTACACACACACACACACACACACACACACACACACACACACACACACACACACACACACACACACACACACACACACACACACACACACACACACACACACACACACACACACACACACAGCGCTGCAGGCTTTACACTGGATCACAACCTCTGCCCGGTGGATCAACTTGAGACAGGTACGTGTGCTGTAGTACAGGCCGGGTCTGCAACCTTGTTTTAAAGTGCCAAGCTTTTTATTTTCTAGAATATAGTCGGAGTGCCATGTCAACATGAATCTGTATGACACCACATGAAAAAGATCCAACTTATTTTGATAAATAACATTTCCCCTTATTTTTAAATATTTTCTTTCACATTGTTATAAAGATCATTTAGACTAAGAGCAATGTAATGGGATTTCTATCTCTGGGACCCAATTTATATTGTAAAATCAATGCTAATTTAACTCTGAGAGTTACAGACCCATAAGGGTCCATTTGGTTCCTAACTATCATTTAGCTGGGGACCCCCCGGATCTCCCTCAAGGACTCCTGGGGGTCCCCGGACCCCACTTTTGAGAACCACTGGTACTGGTTTACTTCATACGCTGTTATCATGAAATGAGTGTGTCTACATGTCGTGGCGGCTGTGGCTCAGGAGGTAGAGCAGGTCGTCCAATGATCCATGGGTCGGCGGTTAGAATCCCGGGTCCTCCTGTCTACATGTCGAAGTGTCCTTGGGCAAGACACTGAACCCCAAATTGCTCCCGATGTGCTGGTTGGTACCTTGCATGGCTTCCGCCGCAATCGGTGTATGAATGTGTGTGTGAATGGGTGAATTTAATGCACAATCTATGTAAAGCGCCTTGGATAAAGGCGCTATATAAATGCACCATTTACATGTCCATCTCTCTCTGCATTGCAGGATGTGTGTGGGCTGTTCCTCGGCTGTTCCTCGGCTGTTCCTCCTGACAGAACTTGGATGAACAGGCTGGTCTTCATCCATACATAGTTGTACCATAACAAGTAAATCTGTGTCTTTTCAATCAGTCCAACTCATTTTGGGAAACGAAGCTTCTCAGAGTTATGCCTTGAAAGTCCACTAGAGCAGTGGTTCTCAAACCTTTTCCACGTCAAGGACCCCCACATTGACAATAATTATCCCACGGACCCCCATTTGCAGACATAATGCCAGGGACCCCCCCATAAGAGAAGATTTTTTTTTACGGCTCTAGCAGTGATTCTCAACCCGTTTAATTTCAATGACCCCCCAGTTTGACATGCATATTAGTAAGACCCCCATTTAATGGCATTTTTCTACCTCTGGGACCCCCAATTTATATTGTAAAATTAATGTTAATTTAACTCTGAGAGTGTACAAATGGAAACAAATGGACCAGTTAGGGTCCATTTGGTTCCATTTGTACACTCTTAGAGTTACAGACCCATAATAGGTCCATTTGGTCTCAAACTATCATTTAGCTGGGGACCCCCTGGAACTCCCTCAAGGACCCCTGGGGGTCCCCGGACCCCACTTTTGGGAACCACTGGACTAGAACAGTGGTTCTCAAACCTTTTTTTAAATGTTTTTGGCCGTGGACCCCCATCTGAGAAGATGTGCCAGGGGACCCCCATCTGAGAAGATGTGCCAGGGGACCCCCATCTGAGAAGATGTGCCAGGGGACCCCCATCTGAGAAGATGTGCCAGGGGACCCCCTATATGCTTACGAAAATATTCAGATTTTTTTTTTAAATAGCAGATCTACAAGCTCACAACGATTGAGCTTGTAGTCCGGCTGCTTTCAAATAGCCAATGTGTATTAGGCTTAAAGTAGTTAAACATAGTTTATGCCATATAAAAGTGGGGACCCCCCTGGAGCCCTCCCAAGGACCCCTAGGGCAGAGGCGTATCTACAATAAGGCGAGGGCAGGCGTCCGCCTGTCCAAATCCATTTCTGGCCTGGAAGAAGACAAAAACAAGACCTGATAACTATTAGTGGACAGCTGATTGGACGTTGCGGTAGAGCGCGACCCTCAATCACCCATTGGAATGTAAATGCATGCCTTTCAGCCTTTGTATCCTACTCGTCTGGCAGGTATATCTCTTTAAAAACCTTTAGTGCTACGATTGTGCGCGGGGAGACGACAATTAACACATGATCTTGCCTGCCCAAAACGTAATTCCTGGATACGCCACTGCCCTAGGGCAGGGGTTCTCAACGTTTTTGGCCGGGGACCCCCGAAAATGCTTTGGCAACGTCTCGGGACCCCCGCCCCGCCCCCTCCCGACCCCCAATATAAATTGACTGCTACAATAACCTTAAACCATTTTGGGCGGGAACCCCTTTTGGTGTTTTAAGCATTGTTATAATTTAGCTATTTAAAAATAGCAGATCTACAAGCTCATAGCGCGCCACCGAGTGGCGCGCTACAAGCTTGTAGGTCTGCTATTTTTTAAAAATAGGGGGTCGCAACCTACGGGTTGAGAACCCCTGCCCTAGGGGCCCCCAGAACGAACCCACTGCCCTAGGGGTCCCCAGGGGTCCCCTAGGGGTCCCCAGGGGTCCCCTAGGGGTCCCCAGGGGTCCCCAGAACGAACCCACTTTGAGAACCACTGGCCTGAAGTACATCTCAGTATAATCATGTATTGTATGTGTAGTTGTCATGAAGTGTTTGCAGGAACAAACACTTAAAACATGTTGCTCTTTGTCAACAACTGGCAGTATTTGCTAACTTTGACGTTAGTTAGCGAATGCCATACACACTGGCACAGATTCTGGGACTACGTGACACCTCCTGAATAATCTAGTCTGGTGTAGATAGAGGGGAAAAAGGTGTGAGCCCAAAGACACACCTCTGGGGGACACCAGTCAATGAATTAAATACTGTATACTCTAAACTGTATGGCTTGTAAGTGTTTTAATGCAACACAACATTTGCCTATCTGCGGTTTAACAATAGTACATTTATCATGAAACCAAAATGTGAAAGAACACTGACTTGACTGTAATGGCTGTACTTTATATTGTGTGTCCCTTAACTGCAAGAGCTCGCCAAAAAAAAGAGAGAGGGTTGCCAAAATAATTCACAAATACGATTGCCCTCCCCTCCCCCCCCCCCCCCCCTGCCGGGCCAGCATTCACATTAGTAATGCTCGTACCCGAGTACACTTGGACTTTATGTAATAGTACTTGGCTTTCTCAAGGGATGGAGCGCCATGGCGTGGACTACAGGGCTTTGGGAGATAAGAGAATGTCATGTGACAGAAGAAGAGTCACTTTGTCAGAGCTTAGAGAGAATAATAAAGGTCGACAGTGTGCCTGACGTAGAAACAAAACACAACCAAAGCGGTGCGAGCAGGCTGGGGCGCTCTTTGACAGTGGCGTGCACAGATAGACACTAGGGGGTGCTAGAGAAAAACAGTGTACAGTACTGTAAAGTATGTGGACCATGGTGACATTGATCAATTCTTGATAAAAAAGCTTATAAATCTCACACTATTAAGGCAACCGGCCGGTTCCACGCGCTGCACAAGGTGCCCTTTTTTTCCACTTGAGCACCTGCCCCTCTAGATGTCTGTGCACGCCACTGCTCTTTGAAACATTGCTGTGCAGCCAAAGTAACAGCATTGATTTCAAACAACAAGCGTAAAGTCATGACAGTCACTGACACCAACATTTGGTGTCCAAAATGAATGCTGGAAGTGCTTAATGTTAAACCCCCGGCTGCTGCTGCTGCTGCACAGGGGGTTCCTCGTGCTTAATGTTAAACCCCCGGCTGCTGCTGCTGCTGCTGCTGCTGCTGCTGCTGCTGCAGCTGCTGCTGCTGCTGCTGCTGCTGCTGCTGCTGCTGCTGCTGCTGCTGCAGCTGCTGCACAGGGGGTTCCTCGTGCTAAATGCACGGCCCCTGCTCTGACCAGTAGGGGCCGAGCGCTTCAACGTTGGCTAGCCGTTCTGGGGGGGGGGCGAGACAATAAAAGGTTTCAGAGTAGTGAAGAGAAGTTGATCGCATGATGAACCCTCATTGTGCATCTGTTCAACAACAGGTTCCTTATGGTGCGTTCACGCGGGAAAATGTAAAAGACGCAGGGCTCCATTTTCGTCTCCGCTAAACCCCTTAAAATCCCTAAACTTCTTTGCCTTTTGTTACTATTTTGAAAAACATTTTTTAATAGTTCAACTAGCCAATCTACATTGACACGTTGTGAGCTTGTAGACTGGCCATTTTAACTATTCAACAATGTTTTGCAAAATAGTAAAATAAGGCAAAGAAGTTTAGGGATAAGGGGTTTAGCGGTCACGAAAATGGAGCCCAAAGTCTACCATTCATTGTCAATGGAAGCCCAGCGACATGAACATACAAAGATGCAGTCTACCATTCATTGTCAATGGAAGCCAGCGACATGAACATACAAAGATGCAGTCAGCGACATGACGTACGTTAAAAAGCCTCAATGATGCATGTATAGCTGCTCCAAATCAACTCACAACAATGCATCTTTGTCTCTTTGTGTCTGCCCGTGTGAACGCACCATTGCAACCTATTGTCACCTATTGCAGCGCTGCTTCTCAAACTTTGTCATTTCCCCCGGACCCCCCCCCCCCCCCCCCCCATTAGCCTGGAACCCCCTCAAGGACCCCCTGAGGGGTCCCCATGCAGACCCTGCGTCGATTGAGGTCTTGTAAATATTTCTTGTCCATATCAACATTAAGCTTCTACACGTGAGAGACATGGCGTTTACTATGTGAACATAGACACACACAACCATTATTCTTATGATATACACCGTACTTAATCACTCTTAGCAACCACTCCGATAAAAAAAACATCCATTGTACATACATTTAGATTGTCCAGGACTTTGGCATGCACTGGTCTACAAGCATAAAGGTATATAGGAAGGTTTAGAGTTGGAATTATACACACTTTGTCTAAGATCAGATGGACTGACTAGACTAGATTGTTCCGTAAAAAAAAAGAAAAGAAACATCAGTTGTACATAAATCCATCTATCTTTCTTGGTCTTGTACCAAACCATGTTTAAGGGCCATCCCACACCAAGCAATATACAGATATCTATCACTCCACTTGAAATTAGAACACTTTTTTAAACGACTATCTTCATAGTTATAGTCATAGTGGCCGTGTGGATGACCTGTACTGAGTAATATCATTTCAGCCTTGTTAACCCATTCTGGGCGGGAACCCCTTTTGGTGTTTTAAGCATTATGTTATACTTTAGCTATTGAAAAATAGCAGATCTACAAGCTCATAGCGCGGCACAGAGTGGCGTGCTACGAGCTTGTATGTCTGCTATTTTTGAAAAATCGTTAAAATGAGGCGCAAATCATTGAATATATATATTTCAGAGCGAACATTTTTAACTAAAATATTTGCTTCTGAGGGGTCCCTGGAACAACATATTTTGAGATGGGGGTCCGTGGCCCAATAGAGATAATTCTGGGGGTCCTTGAAATGAAAAAGGTTGAGCACCACTGACATAGAAACATTTAGAACACACTTATTTTCATCAAGAAGTTGACGAGACAAAAAACAAACTGATCCAGTTCGGACTTTTGTTTAATCCAGAGTAGCTCAATTTATAAAAACAACAAAAAACAACAACTATGCTTTCCAAAATGTTTGACCTTAGTTCCTGTATTGAAAAACTAAGCTAGAGGGCAAAGGTCATCACATCATAGGACAGTTGGTCTGCAGCCAGACTGTATTACCCATTTAGACCTGAGGTACAAATGTCTTCTAAATCCTGACAGTTTAATGAAAAACCTCATGTTTTTATGTCAGTCGTTCTCAAACGTTTTCATGTCAAGGACCCCCAAAAATATATGTAATTGGCTGCCGACCCCCATCTGAAAATATGTTGTTCCAGGGACCTCACCAGAAGCAAAGATTTCAGTTAAAAACTTGAAAGAATACTGTATATTCAAAGATTTGTGCCACATTTTCACGATTTTTCAAAAATAGCAGACCTACAAGCTCGTAGCGCGGCACTCAGTGAATAGCAGCTTGTAGATCTGCTATTTTTCAATAGATGGGTTCCCATTCAGAATGGGTTAAAAAAGTATAATAATGGGACAGATCTTCAGTGTACACAGAGAGAACACTACTTCATCACACTATCTGGGGTTTGGTTTTAGAGCAGTGGTTCTCAAACATTTTCATGTCAAGGACCCCCAAATTGACACTAATCAGCCCGCGGACCCCCATTAGAAAAGATATGCCAAGGACCCCCCATAAGAGAACATTTTTACGGCCCTAGCAGTGACTCTCAACCATTTTAACTTCAAGGACCCTCAGTTTGACATGCATTAGGCTACGGACCCCCCCATTTAATGGCATTTCTACCTCTGGGACTCCAATTTATATTGTAAAATCAATGTTAATTTAACTCTGAGAGTGTACAAAATGTGTACACTCTCAGAGTTAACAGACCCATAAATGTCCATTTGGTTCCAAACTATAATTTAGCTGGGGACCCCCTGGAACTCCCTCAAGGACCCCTGGGGGTCCCCGGCCAGACCCCACTTTGGGAACCACTGGTTTAGACAGTGCAATTTATTCGATCGATCCTTTTTGGTGTTGAAGAAAATGCTGCAAACAAAACATGGCAAAAAAAATTCTAATATTTACAGAAACGTGTTTGTTATTGTTTTTTTCATTTGTATATAATATATTTATTTTTGTATGTTGACACGGGATGTCATTACTACAGCTGCGATATGATGTACAGCCGCGAAGTCGTGCATGACTCACTTATTGGCGAAGTGAGAATCATGCACAGGTTTTATAATGACGTAGCTGGTGAGCAACACGTTGCGACATGAAACACTAGATACCAAATGAATCAATAAATTGTTTTTTTTATTAATTACTGCATTGTTGTCTGCGTTTTTTCATACTCTATATTAACCAAAACTTTGTAATGCAAATCCCCCGCGTCATCAGTGCCCATACCCGAGGCGGGGTTGGCGAAAGGGCCTTAGTTCTGTGTGGAGTTTGCATATGTTCTCCCCGTGTCCCCTAGGGTAGGTACCCTCACATGTTCTCCCTGTGTCCCCTAGGGTAGGTACCCTCACATGTTCTCCCTGTGTCCCCTAGGGTAGGTACCCTCACATGTTCTCCCTGTGTCCCATAGGGTAGGTACCCTCACATGTTCTCCCCGTGTCCCCTAGGGTAGGTACCCTCACATGTTCTCCCCGTGTCCCCTAGGGTAGGTACCCCCACAAAAAAACATGCAGTAATCCTGGTCTCTAAACTGCCTCCTCCTGGCCAGCCAGGGCACCTGATGGAGGGGAAAGGAACTGGTTGGAATAACGTGTTCCTTCCACGCGCTACGTCCAACCAGGGAAACTCCCCCCCCCCCCCCCCCCCGTCAGGTGAAAAGAAGCGGCTTGGACTCCTCATGCATTGAAGGAAGCATGAGGTCAGTCCATTGCTCTCCCCAGGTTGGCAGAGGGAGAGTACAGCACAGGATACATGAGATAATTGACTACAGTAGGTAATTGACTACTGTAGGTAACTAGGTGAAAAAAGGGGTTACTAAATTGTGGGATAAAAAGGTAGAAAAAAACCAACAACTTTGTGGGGGCTGTGGCCTGTAGAGGGGTGGGGCCGTGGGGGGCTGTGGCCTGTAGAGGGGTGGGGCCGTGGGGGGCTGTGGCCTGTAGAGGGGTGGGGCCGTGGGGGGCTGTGGCCTGTAGAGGGGTGGGGCCGTGGGGGGCTGTGGCCTGTAGAGGGGTGGGGCCGTGGGGGGCTGTGGCCTGTAGAGGGGTGGGGCCGTGGGGGGCTGTGGCCTGTAGAGGGGTGGGGCCGTGGGGGGCTGTGGCCTGTAGAGGGGTGGGGCCGTGGGGGGCTGTGGCCTGTAGAGGGGTGGGGCCGTGGGGGGCTGTGGCCTGTAGAGGGGTGGGGCCGTGGGGGGCTGTGGCCTGTAGAGGGGTGGGGCCGTGGGGGGCTGTGGCCTGTAGAGGGGTGGGGCCGTGGGGGGCTGTGGCCTGTAGAGGGGTGGGGCCGTGGGGGGCTGTGGCCTGTCGAGGGGTGGGGCGGTGGGGGGCTGTGGCCTGTAGAGGGGTGGGGCCGTGGGGGGCTGGGGGCAGGTGGAAAGTACAGGAATCAGACACAATATAGTCGGTATCAGACATGATGACATGATCATTGATTTGATTGATAGGAATGCCATGAGTGTTAACCCATTTAGGACTGAGGACGATTATACAAATGTCTTCTAAATCCTGAAAAAATCAGAAAAACCTATGTTTCTGTCAGTGGTGCTCAAACATTTTCATGTCAAGGACCCCCAAAAATATATGTAATTGGCCGCGGGACCCCCATCTGAAAATATGTTGTTCCAGGGACCCCCCCAGAAGCAAAGATTTGAGTTAACATTCGCTCTGAAAGAATATATATTCAACGATTTGCAGCACATTTTCACGATTTAAAAAAAATAGCAGATCTACAAGCTCGTAGCGCGGCACCGAGTGCCGCTTTTTATAGATGGGGCTCTGTGACTGTGTGACACATGCAATAAAGAGAGTCCTCATCATGGATGGAGAGCAGCCGTTCCGCAGCAGAAAGAAAGTGGATCTGTACATACGCAGCAGTGTCAAGTGAAAGGGGGTGTACATACGCAGCAGTGTCAAGTGAAAGGGGGTGTACATACGCAGCAGTGTCAAGTGAAAGGGGGTGTACATACGCAGCAGTGTCAAGTGAGCCCACAAGTTAAGTATTGTAACACTGAAGAGCCTCCTCCCTGAAGCCCACTGACAACCAGCCAAGGACTGAATAAAGCAGTCCTTCATTTCATTTGCAGCCTCTACAACAGGCCTGCATGGCCTATACCAAGTCACAAACTGCAGTCTACAACTGACCTGTGGGAGGCAGCAATGTGCCATTTTGCCATTCATCCAGTCAGGTTGCTGCCAGAAATCACAAGAAGTAGTGGTGAGGCTGAGCTCAGAAGTCTCCTTTGATGGTTGGTAGGTTTGTTTCTCCTGTTGTGGCATGTGGTCAGTTATGGTAAATATGTAACCACTTAAACCCTATATTCTTAGTCAAACGGACTGTACAGTTTGGGCTGTTTTTTCTTCTGTCTACAACAAATCTCTTGCCAAAATGTGTAGATTTGAACCGGGTCCTTGTGCTTATAGGACACTGCTTCATCCCCTATTTCATAGAGGCATAAGAAGTACTTTGTGAGTGTAACAACTACAATTTACAATTTAGGCAATAATCCGGAGCGATTTACAATAAGCAAGAACAGAAAGCATAGCAATACATCACATACATAAAAGTAGTTATCATGAAACATGCGTAAGCTAAGAACGTAACAGTGGAATATATATATAATGAAACTATACATATAAACTACAGTATATATACTATACTATACTATACTACATGTATAGCCTATACTATAAAGTGCTATGACTACATAAAATGCAATTCTAGTGCTGTCTACGTAACATGCTAGCCTATAAGTCTGTATAATCTATAAATCTACATAAATAAAAGGGCTAGGGTAAGTGTTACGGGCCATGATGGAGTCTGAAAACGTGAAAAGGTGGGTTTTCAGACTACGGCAGAAGATTTGGGAGTGAGGCTGCAGTTCTGATTGCAATGGGAAGTGCATTCCATAATTTTGGAGCCAGAAGGGAGAAGAGTTTGGGACGTGTGGAGCGTTGTCCCGGCGTTTTTAGTGAAGATACAGTAATTCCAGCTTCCCCACTTAGTTGGTAAATAAAATGGTAAATGGTGCATTTATATAGCGCCTTTATCCAAGATGCTTTACATAGATTGTGCATTACATTCACCCATTCACACACACATTCATACACCGATTGCAGCGGAAGCCATGCAAGGTACCAACCAGCACATCGGGAGCAATTTGGGGTTCAGTGTCTTGCCCAAGGACACTTCGACATGTAGACAGGAGGAGCCGGGATTCGAACCGCCGACCCATGGATCATTGGACGACCTGCTCTACCTCTTGAGCCACAGTCACACATGTGTTTCATAGCCTATGAAACACATGTGCTTTTAATGTAATAATTATGTGTGACTCACGTACAGTATCTTACCACTGTGGTTCACACTTTATCAGCTCTCTTGCACTCTTCAGTTAAAGATTTGAGACGGACGTCATTGGTTTTGAACAAAGAATCTTCTGTAAACAAAGCACTGACTTTCTTGAGACAGCCAATTACTTGGTCTAATAGGATGTTGATGCAAAGTGAAACTGTTCCAAGTGCTGGACTTGATATTTGTGGCAACTATACTGTAGGATGTAGAGGGTTAGGAATGTAGATGTGAAAATGTTCAAATTCAAAATAGGATGGAAAAAATGGATTAAAACCATGGGTGTTTGCAAAACGCTGATGTCTCTCTCATGCTATAGAAGCTTGGGAGAGAAGTATAATTGAACACTTACCCTGATAGTATTTAGATCTTCTATTTATAGTGACTCATAGGAATAGACTATGTGACAACCAGGTATAATCTGGTGACCACCGGAGAGACGGGTGACAGCCGGAATGTAGACGGCACCCGGGTCAGCAGTATGGGTCAGCGCCCCAGCCTGTGTCCTCCGTGAGGAGGTCAGTAGTATGGGTCAGCGCCCCAGCCTGTGTCCTCCGTGAGGAGGTCAGCAGTATGGGTTAGCGCCCCAGCCTGTGTCCTCCAGGGTGAGTAGTATGGGTTAGCGCCCCAGCCTGTGTCCTCCAGGGTGAGCAGTATGGGTTAGCGCCCCAGCCTGTGTCCTCCGTGAGGAGGTGAGCAGTATGGGTTAGCGCCCCAGCCTGCGTCCTCCGTGAGGAGGTCAGCAGTATGGGTTAGCGCCCCAGCCTGCGTCCTCCGTGAGGAGGTGAGCAGTATGGGTTAGCGCCCCAGCCTGTGTCCTCTGTGAGGAGGAAGCCCAACAAACCCTCGGTGAGGCCTTTAGGAGGGCCATTATAATCCACCACTCCTGAATGAAGTGCCTGGTTCTGGGAGTCTGGTGCAATGCACAGGTCCTGGGCCTGGTGAGAGCAGGAGTGGACCTGGTGATACGTAGGAGGGGCCCGGACAGGAGTAAGTCAACCCACAGAGCCTAGTCCTTCCACGCGCCAGAATCTGGTTCTCCCAGTCCTAGCAGAGTAGTTCCGGAGCAACGGATTGTGTGGCCCTGGGTTTTCCCTAATGCATGGGACTGATTGAGGGTAGCTACTGGGACGTAAGTCGGGACTTGATCACCCCGGCTGGGTCACCTGAGTGAGGGGTATGATGTTGGAAGACCCGGAACTCTGATGACCTTGGGATACATCACTGAGGATTTTGTTATAGATCAGATGTCAAGTGAACATGTTCCAAAACCTGGATATGTGCGACCTAGCTCGGTTGGATGTAGAGACCTATGAAATCACAAGACATTTTGCGAGCTTGTAGATCTGCTATTTTAAATTGTAAAGTGTAAATAGTGTGTGACTGAGGCATGTATCATTTAGACCAACATGGTTCACACTCAATCAGTTCCTCTTACTTCTATCGATACAATCGATTATTTGCATTGCAAAACGATACGGTACGATACAAAGTCAAACGATATGATATTTTGCTCTTTGCATATCGATATAGTATATATAGGATCATTGATCATATCGATATAGTATATATAGGATCATTGATCATATCGATATAGTATATATAGGATCATTGATCATATCGATATAGTATATATAGGATCATTGATCATATCGATATAGTATATATAGGATCATTGATCATATCGATATAGTATATACAGGATCATTGATCATATCGATATAGTATATACAGGATCATTGATCATATCGATATAGTATATACAGGATCATTGATCATATCGATATAGTATATATAGGATCATTGATCATATCGATATAGTATATATAGGATCATTGATCATATCGATATAGTATATATGGGATCATTGATCATATCGATATAGTATATATAGGATCATTGATCATATCGATATAGTATATATAGGATCATTGATCATATCGATATAGTATATATAGGATCATTGATCATATCGATATAGTATATACAGGATCATTGATCATATCGATATAGTATATACAGGATCATTGATCATATCGATATAGTATATATAGGATCATTGATCATATCGATATAGTATATATAGGATCATTGATCATATCGATATAGTATATATAGGATCATTGATCATATCGATATAGTATATATAGGATCATTGATCATATCGATATAGTATATATAGGATCATTGATCATATCGATATAGTATATATAGGATCATTGATCATATCGATATAGTATATATAGGATCATTGATCATATCGATATAGTATATATAGGATCATTGATCATATCGATATAGTATATATAGGATCATTGATCATATCGATATAGTATATATAGGATCATTGAAATTAAAGTCGATGCGTCGATGCAGTTACTGTATCGTTACACCTATCGTTACAACCCCTTTTGGTGTTTTAAGCGTTACGTTATACTTTAGCTATTGAAAAATAGCAGACCTACAAGCTCGTAGCGCTACGAGCTTGTAGGTCTGCTATTTTTGAAAAGTTGTGAAAATGTGGTGCAAATCTTTGAATATATATTTCAGAGCGAACATTTTTTTTTGTTTTTAAGATATTTTTTTTGCGGCTTACGCCTTTTATTGGTTTTTGAAGGGACAGACAGTAGGCTGACAGGAAACGGGAGAGAGATGGGGGAAGACATGCAGTAAAGGCCGTGTCGGGCTCGGGAGTCGAACCCGCGGCACACTGCGACTGGATTACCAGTCGGGTGCCCAGACGGTTACGCCACCGCCTGGGCTCAGAGCGAACATTTTTAACTAAAATATTTGCTTCTGGGGGGTCCCTGGAACTACATTTTGAGAAGGGGGTCCGTGGCCCAATAGAGATAATTCTGGGGGTCCTTGACATGAAAAAGGTTGAGGACAACTGACATAGAAACATGGGTTTTTCAGAAAACTATTAGGATTTAGAAGCCTTTTTTTAAATCGAAATCAGTCTAAAATGGGTTAAATTACCCAACATAAGAACACCGGTGAGGCCGGCTTCTGGGTCTATGGCCCCAAGTTGTGGAACACACTACCACTGCACCTTAAAAGGGCGACCCCCCCTTGCTGTTTTTAAGAGCGAGTTGAAAACTTATTTTTTCAACTTGGCATTTGTTTCAAATTGATCTTCAATGTTCTGTTACAATTTTCCTCGCCATTTTTTCTTTTTGTATTGCTATTTTTATTTGCTAATTTGTATATATTTTGTCTTGACCTGCTTTTTTGTTTTCTGGCATTCCGCTGCTTGTTATATGTTTTAAGTGAAGCACTTTGGGTTGCATTTTATGTATGACAGGTGCTATATAAATAAAGTTTATTATTATTATTATTATTATTCATACTATTGACAACGAAGAGAGCAGAGGTCACCAATATGTCCGTACACGAAGAGAGCAGAGGTCACCAATATGTCCGTACACGAAGAGAGCAGAGGTCACCAATATGTCCGTACACGAAGAGAGCAGAGGTCACTAATATGTCCGTACACGAAGAGAGCAGAGGTCACCAATATGTCCGTACACGAAGAGAGCAGAGGTCACCAATATGTCCGTACACGAAGAGAGCAGAGGTCACCAATATGTCCGTACACGAAGAGAGCAGAGGTCACCAATATGTCCGTACACGAAGAGAGCAGAGGTCACCAATATGTCCGTACACGAAGAGAGCAGAGGTCACCAATATGTCCGTACACGAAGAGAGCAGAGGTCACCAATATGTCCGTACACGAAGAGAGCAGAGGTCACTAATATGTCCGTACACGAAGAGAGCAGAGGTCACTAATATGTCCGTACACGAAGAGAGCAGAGGTCACCAATATGTCCGTACACGAAGAGAGCAGAGGTCACCAATATGTCCGTACACGAAGAGAGCAGAGGTCACCAATATGTCCGTACACGAAGAGAGCAGAGGTCACCAATATGTCCGTACACGAAGAGAGCAGAGGTCACCAATATGTCCGTACACGAAGAGAGCAGAGGTCACCAATATGTCCGTACACGAAGAGAGCAGAGGTCACCAATATGTCCGTACACGAAGAGAGCAGAGGTCACCAATATGTCCGTACACGAAGAGAGCAGAGGTCACCAATATGTCCGTACACGAAGAGAGCAGAGGTCACCAATATGTCCGTACACGAAGAGAGCAGAGGTCACCAATATGTCCGTACACGAAGAGAGCAGAGGTCACCAATATGTCCGTACACGAAGAGAGCAGAGGTCACCAATATGTCCGTACACGAAGAGAGCAGAGGTCACCAATATGTCCGTACACAAACAAAATGTGTCCGTGGCAAAGACTGGGGATGGCAATGAAGGGCCGGGGAGGTCTGGCGTGGAAATGTTTTTTCAAAATAGTAAAAAAGGCAAAGAAGTTTAGGGATAAGGGGTTTAGCGGTGACGAAAATGGAGCCCTAGGAGTCCAACTAGTACTAGTGGTTCTCACATGTTTTATTTACAAAGACCCCTGTAACTCTGAGAGTGTTCAAATGGAACCAAACGGACCATTAAAGGAGCATTCAGTGATTTGGGTGATTTGGAAAAAACCCCGGTCCGCCCCAGGAACAAGATGTGCACATTGCACGCTGTACAGTGGGGGGGCCTTGGAGCACACACACCAAGGCCCGCCCCCGCTCGATCATGATTGGCAGAAGGCCCCTCTCTCTCCTGATTGGATGAAGGCTTGGCCACCTAGCCCAAAACGAAACCTAGGGTTTTTTTGACCCCCAGGGGTTAACTGGGGACAGGAAGGAACTCCTTATATGGTCAGCACACTCTATAGTAGGGAGGATTATCACAGCAAAACAAAAAAATAAGTGATATTTGAATACAGTGAAATCACTGAATATACCTTTAAGGGTCCGTTTGGTTCCATTTGACATGTTATTCAGAGCCATCTATGTGTTTCTGGTAATAGTGGTGTCCATGTCCAATGACAAAAGAAATATGTTGACAAAAATGATCCACCACAAGCCAACATGGCGATGATGACCCCTGCAAGAGAGTCTTTGAAAGACAAGTGGAAGTAAGTTGGTGCTGTGGAAGTTAGTTCATAGTAACAGCTGTGCTTCCTGTATGTACAACAAGGAAGCTCGACTTCCTTCTACACAGTATATGTACAAGGAAGGAAGGAGAGGACAGTGCAGGAAGAGAGACACAACGACAAAAGCAGGGCTGGACTGGGACAAAAATTCTGCCCGGTCATTTTCGCGTGCATTTGGCCCAGACCGGCCCACCACAACCAGCGCGCAGATAGCAGAAACTCTACCACCCACTCCGTCGAGGCACACACAAACAAACAAGCCCTAATACCACCACTTTTACAGAACAACATAAATGATACAAACAAACAGACAACTACACAACCCTTTGTAGAGGGTTTATTTGTCACTCACTGATACAGGTACAGTAAAATTATCATGATAGTACTGGCAGAATGGCAGCACGCCCGGACCTTTCCTGGTGGCCTGCCTGCCTGCGGCCCCCTATGGTCGCGGCCCACCGGGAAAATGCCCGGTATGACCTGTGGCCAGTCCAGCCCTGGACAACAGTCATCACCAACAACATGGCGACCGGTCTGTCTCTCTCAGAGGCAGAATGCACCTGCCCCGTGTGCTGCGACATCTTCACGGATCCCGTCGTCTTGCTGTGCGGCCACAGCTTCTGTAAGGACTGTCTCCAGGAGTGGTGGAGACAGAGCTCCACCCAGACGTGCCCCGTCTGTATGGAGGTGTTTTCCGATGCGTCGACCTCCCCGCAACCTGGCACTGAGAAACCTCTCCGACAACCTGGCACTGAGAAACCTCTCCGACAACCTGCGGCAGGAGAAAAGTCGCAGAGCTTCCGCCGAACGCGAGGATCTCTGCAGTCTTCACGGTGAAACGAGAGGATCTCTGCAGTCTTCACGGTGAAACGAGAGGATCTCTGCAGTCTTCACGGTGAAACGAGAGGATCTCTGCAGTCTTCACGGTGAAACGAGAGGATCTCTGCAGGCTTCACGGTGAAACGAGAGGATCTCTGCAGTCTTCACGGTGAAACGAGAGGATCTCTGCAGTCTTCACGGTGAAACGCTCAGGCTTTTCTGTGTGGATGATCAGCAGCCTATCTGTGTGGTTTGTAGAGACTCAAAACAACATGAGACACACGACTGTGAGCCTCTCAGTGAAGCTGCACAGGGTCAGAAGGTGAGCGGTATTGATTAGGGGCGTGCTGAAATATCGATATGGCGATATATATCGATACGTCCTCCCGCGATAAATAATCGATATTGATTATTACAATATATTCAAACACTATTAATTTAGTGTTTGAGTGGTGCAACCACTATAGACAGCTATGTGTGTGTCCCTCCTTGTGTCCGAGCACGAAAATAGCATTTTTTCAGTTCCAAGTATTTTGTAGTTGCAGATATCGTGATATATCGTTGATGAAATTTCATACAATATATTGATATATCGCAAATATCGCAATATATTGAATATCGTGATATTATCGTTATCGAGGGCCTAATATCGCGCTATATATCGTATCGTGAGGTACCCATATCGTCCCACCCCTAGTATTGATTTGAAAAAATAGAGACCTTTTCATTTTTGTCATCATCAACCAATCCAATTAATGCAAGTTTACAACCTGTCATCGCAGGCTGGACTCAGAAGGACACAGAAGCACTTAAGGACCAAAGAGGAGACGCGTGAATGGGTCAAAGGTGAATGTGATAAAATCACAAGGCACATAAAGGTAAGTCACAGTAAAGAGAAGTATAGCTCAGAAAGTAAACCAAAATGTAGTTGATTAGCAAAACGTCATCAATTAGGCTGCTCTGAGTCAGACTTAATTACGATTAAGTGTAGCAGTTACTGTTACATTTTGTTAGAACGTCTGAACTCTTAGGGGTATTATTTGAGTATTACAGTTTCACTGTATTCTGAATTACTGCAATTAAAACTAAACATTGGTGTGTGGAGTTTGCATGTTCTCCCTGTGTCCCCGGCCTAGGGTAGGTAGGTACCCTCACGAAAACATGCAGTAATACTGGTCTCTAAACTACCTCCCCCTGGCCAGCTGGGGCGCCTGATGGAGGGGAAAGAAACTTGTCGGAATAACGTGTTCCTTCCACGCGCTACGTCCAACCAGGGAAACTCCCCCCTGTCAGGTGAAAAGAAGCAGCTTGGACTCCTCATGCATGGAAGGAGGCATGAGGTCAGTCCGTTGCCCCCCCAGGTTGGCAGAGGAAGTGTAGCGCTCAGGATTACATTAGATAATTGGCAGTGGGTGAAAAAACTGGGTTGCAAAATCGTGGGATAGAACAGGCCAGATCCAAATATAGAGATAATCATTATGTATGTGTCCCTTTTATGACCATATATGGAGTTTTATGTCTGTCAAGCATGCCAAATGAGGCTTTTTGTGGTTCTGGACAACCGGAAATGCAGATTACCCGTTCCACCCATCTGTCTGTGTCCCTTTTATGCCCATATATGGAGATGTCTGTATGTGTCTCTCTGTGTCCCTTTATTCCTATATATGGAGTTCTGTGTCAGGCATGCCAAATATGGAGTGTTGTGATGTCATAACAGGCCAGCTTATGGAGTTCTGTTGGTGTGGAACTGTGGAACTGTGGAACGTGTGTGTCGAATTTGAAGTCGGTGGGGCGAACGGTTCTCGAGTTACGTGGATTATACACAGACAGACAGAGACATGGTCCATTTATAGATAGATGTAATAGAGACACCACGTTATGGAAATACTGAATCAATCATTTATTGAAAAGGTGAATGTGATCAAATCGCATCATCATCAAGGTAAGTCAGAGTAATAAATAAAGTGAAGCCTAGCTCAGTAACCCTGCCTGGCACTCTACCATTTGTGCTTCCCCACCACTCTTTCCTTTCACTCTATTCATATAATCTTCACATTCAGCAAACATTACATCCAATTATATTGTTCGAAGGCATGGTCTTTAATAGTAAATTGATATTTAAGTGTCCTCGATCGTCTCAATGGTTTCAGCTCCAGGCCCAGCAGACAGAGAAGAGAATCAAAGAGGACTTTCAGAAAATGTACCGGTTCCTGCGAGCAGAGGAAGCCTCTAAGATCGATGCACTGAGGACGGACGAGAGGCAGAAGATTCTTAAGATAAAGATCCAGATCGACAATTTTAACTCGGAGATCTCTTCCATCTCAAACACCCTCAAAATCATAGCAGAGCAGCTGATGGCTGGAGATGCCCCGTTCATGCTTGTAAACACTTTTGTTTTATATGAATGTGTGAATAGGTTTATTCTTAATCAAAAATCGTCCAATAACGAATTTTCCATTTGTAACCCTGTTTTCTCCTTCACAGAATTTCGACCATTAAGAGGTACTGTACAGGGACGTGCAGAGAGTGTTAGAGGGGCAGGGGCTGAAATCCCGTAAGAGGGCACTTTTGGACACAAATAGCAGAACTCACTCACACTCGCTCACTCCAGCATGGCGGTGTTACGGTGAATTTGGTGACCTGATGAAATGTGTGACAATCGTGTAGACAATCACATAATGTCAGTGTACGAACGTAAATCATTGCGGTTTGTTTATTAGCATTTTAAAGACCTCCATTGTATGTTATGTGAAGTCCAGAAGATGGTCACATACTTTGGCAGCTCACCAATTTGACTGTAACACCGCCATGCCTGAGTGAGCGAGTGTGATTGAGCAAGTGGCCGAGATTTGGGGTATTGGAATTTGGCTAATGTGTGATTAAAAACCGGTTCCGGGAAGCGGTTCCAACCAAGTGTAATGGAACAGATTCTGTTTACTCCATGTCGGATCCGCTTCCGGATCCCCCAGGCCTAGTCTGAACGTCCAGTTTTTATACTGATGTAGCAGTCCATTTGGTTAACTGTCTTTTGCTCTCTGGCAGGGTGTACTGTATGTAGGATAGTACTTGATACTAGCATGGGATATTGTTGTACCCTCTGAGCTCCACATGGGGGTGCCATATTTATGCTGAAGTCCAGTAATGCTTAACCATTTTGCAAATCTTAACACTTTCAATGTAGTGTCCCTGTTCTTGGCACGGCATTATAGGTGAAAATCTTAAAAATAAGAAGCTAAAGAAATGCCGACTATTTCAAAAAATAATGAAAGTAAATAATGAAAGTAACGGATCTAAAAGCTCGGAGCACATTTTCAAAACGCTGTTTTGAAAATGTTGCAAAATGTCTTTGAACTCTTAATTTTCACCTGTAATGACATCATATGACCAAAATAGGGACACCGCCAGCGTTCAAAGTGCTTGAAGTGCAACCTTGAACTGACATGACATGTACAGTATAGTTGTTCATTGTACTCTATACTACTTGTCTATTAAAAGTTGTTTACTTTACTCGGTTGCATGTCATGTAGTCATGTTGTTTTTGACCATCGTCGGCCATAAGCACATGTACTCTGTATGTTCCATTGTTGGTCTGGTGTCTGTGTTTTAAAACAAAATGTGAGACGCCAGAGAGGTTTAATAACAAAATAATAGGAAATGTTATAGGCCTTCCGGTGAGTCCGGTCAAATATGAGCTCAGGGCTTTTAATAGCAACTTAAGGAGGCCTATTAGGTCGCTAATGCCATCCCGTCCCGTCCCACTGTCCCACACAAGCAATACCTCTGTCCCTCATGTGGCAGCGGTGGCCGAACGGTTTGTGGAGCGGTCTTGATACCGGAAGGTTCATATCCCTGTACCGGCACGTTTTTTTTACCACCGCTGAAGTGCCCTTGAGCAAGGCATTGAACCACTACCATGAAATGTTCTATGAGCAGAGCCTGGCTGTAAACAAGTATCTGATGCTTAGTCCAGTTACCCTGGGTAAATATAGTAACTTTGCTTTGCTCTGCTCAAACTAACGGTTTGGATCTGGTCACCTCATCTACAGCACAAGCTCTGTTTGGTCATAGGGCATTAAGCAACTAGTCGACTATTCAACTAGTCGACTAGTAAATCCACTAGTCGGCCGTGTTGGTACTAGTTGACTAGTTGATAGTCAACTAGTTTTTTTCCCCAGATTTTGTAGGCCTCAAGATCAGGTAGATTATAGTCACCAATGTACACAGTTTTTAAATGTACAAATATTTATTTCCCAAAAAATAATTAGGTAGTTAAACAAACAACTAGTTGACTAGTTTACTAGTCGACTAGTTGTTTGCAAACCTCAGCTGGTGATGCAATACAAACGCGCGCAAACGTAACGCAAACGCAAACGTGCTTTTCGGATATGTTATAGAGCTCCACGAGACGCACGCGTGGAACTGTAGTACGTCCTCGGGCGACCTTTCTAGTCGACATGGCGTGCGCGAACGTTCCACTACACCGAGTGGCGCGCTACGAGCTTGTAGATCTGCTATTTAAAACCTTTGCTTCTGTAGAACGCCACAACGGTAAGGCCTTCCGGTCTGATTTACGGATATGTTATAGAGCTCCACGAGACGCACGCGTGGAACTGTAGTACGTCCTCGGGCGACCTTTCTAGTCGACATGGCGTGCGCGAACGTTCCACTAGACCGAGTGGCGCGCTACGAGCTTGTAGATCTGCTATTTAAAACCTTTGCTTCTGTAGAACGCCACAACGGTAAGGCCTTCCGGTCTGATTTACGGATATGTTATAGAGCTCCACGAGACGCACGCGTGGAACTGTAGTACGTCCTCGGGCGACCTTTCTAGTCGACATGGCGCGCGCGAACGTTCCACTACACCGAGTGGCGCGCTACGAGCTTGTAGATCTGCTATTTAAAACCTTTGCTTCAGTAGAACGCCACAACGGTAAGGCCTTCCGGTCTGATTTACGGATATGTTATAGAGCTCCACGAGACGCACGCGTGGAACTGTAGTACGTCCTCGGGCGACCTTTCTAGTCGACATGGCGCGCGCGAACGTTCCACTACACCGAGTGGCGCGCTACGAGCTTGTAGATCTGCTATTTAAAACCTTTGCTTCTGTAGAACGCCACAACGGTAAGGCCTTCCGGTCTGATTTACGGATATGTTATAGAGCTCCACGAGACGCACGCATGGAACTGTAGTACGTCCTCGGGCGACCTTTCTAGTCGACATGGCGCGCGCGAACGTTCCACTACACCGAGTGGCGCGCTACGAGCTTGTAGATCTGCTATTTAAAACCTTTGCTTCTGTAGAACGCCACAACGGTAAGGCCTTCCGGTCTGATTTACGGATATGTTATAGAGCTCCACGAGACGCACGCGTGGAACTGTAGTACGTCCTCGGGCGACCTTTCTAGTCGACATGGCGTGCGCGAACGTTCCACTACACCGAGTGGCGCGCTACGAGCTTGTAGATCTGCTATTTAAAACCTTTGCTTCTGTAGAACGCCACAACGGTAAGGCCTTCCGGTCTGATTTACGGATATGTTATAGAGCTCCACGAGACGCACGCGTGGAACTGTAGTACGTCCTCGGGCGACCTTTCTAGTCGACATGGCGCGCGCGAACGTTCCACTAGACCGAGTGGCGCGCTACGAGCTTGTAGATCTGCTATTTAAAACCTTTGCTTCTGTAGAACGCCACAACGGTAAGGCCTTCCGGTCTGATTTTCATATGTTATAGAGCCCAGCAACACCGGCCGACACCAAGGCTTCCTGGGTGATGGCGAGGAGGAGGAGGAGGGCTGCCACGTCACCTCACAGTCCAACTGTCTGTATGTACGCCTCTGCTGTGCCTGAGGGAGGCACGCGCGCACATACACGCACGCGCACACACTCACCTGCCCAGGCCATTGATGCCAGACGACCCTCGGGCCAGGCACTGCAGCCTCAGCCTCTCCACGGGATCTGAACTCACACAGACGTCTCTTGGCGTCCAGCGCCATCTCTCGGTCGTGCCTCGACGTCCTGGCCATGGCTGAACACACAGAGCACATTAATATAATGTGTAACATTATAGTGGATGCAGTTAGCTTAATGCTAATTCCGATTAGCAAATGTGACCAGATGGACACTGATGATACTTTTGGAATAAGAACCAAGTTCATAGACTACGCCACTCTCAATGGGTGAGAGACCCGTATTCAGTATTTACTCTTGTAACCAAAATCCCCGTGCAAAGTACTTTATAGACGGACAGAGGCTTTTCTGTGTACAATCACTAGATCAACTTTATTCACAATTTCACATAATACAGATAGCAAAACCGTCATAAATGTTGTATTTAAATTACTTGACCGGAGGGACAATATAGCACTTCTCATAAACATAGCAAACTGTTAAGATAATAAGATATAAATCACTGCAAACTGTTACGAGAATAAGATATAAATCACTGCAACCATCATGGCACTGCGGCTTATGTTGCGCACACAAAACACTTGCTGACTGTTAGTCAAAAGGTAAAAGCACACTAGAAGTGGGGAAGGGGGGGTAACAACGGTCATTCAGTAAAATATACAGTACAGGGGGTTTCTTTCACTAAGGTTATATAAAATACTGGAGGCACTGTAGAGCATGGAAACAATTAAAAACAAAGTCAAACTGAGGAAAAGAGCAATGGCCGTCTGCTGACCACTCTGTGTCACCAGTTCAGCCTGCAATATACAACAGAGCAATTAGACACCGAGCACCCATCATAAGTACTCATTATAATATAAACATATACTGGCAAGCCCATCTTCCTACCTCCTAGGCCCAAGGCACTTATACCCAGCAGGCAGGATTCAGGCTAGCCAGGTCTGGATCCGGTCTGACATTGTTCTACCATGAAATACCTCCTTTTATGATGAATTCCTGTTCTGTCTATAGAAGTGTCTATTTGTACGTCTCTAAATGTTTTGATGATTTGAACATGGTGGACCCTATTGGAAACAAGTGTAATGCTTAATTGGGTCGTCCACTCACAGTTAACAGCCTTTGTATTGAGTTTGTGCTTGAAATGTACTGTAATTCTGCAAACTGTTAATACATTCTTCAATCAATCAATCAAAACAGAAACAATATTAATTCCCCATCATAATAAATATGTGAATTAAAAGTATGACATAAGGTGGTTGCATGCCAAAGGGCTACCTTTGGCATGCCACCATAATCCACATTGAAGTGTGAGACTCATACCCGTGTTCTGTTAAATAGTATGTGTGGACACTGGGTCCAAGTGTAGTCTGCCCTGTACAGCCTAGCCCCACAACAGCACCAACAGTTTCTAGAAGCACAACAACAATAAGTATGTACAACTCTAAATCATACTAAATGCAACAGACTACAATGTGTAAGCCTTTGTTGTAACATACCTTGGTAAATTGATTTACACGGACGCGACGGGTGCTGCTGGGCACTGACGCTACATGCACACGACAGAACGAGAACAAACGTGAGCTTCATTGATCTCACGGGTCTCAAGCTACCGCTCTGCTCTGGGCAGGCAGCTCCAGGTCCTAATGTCCCACCTAGTTAGCTTCTTATCCATGCTACAGTACTTATACCATATCACTCATTTAGTCCGTTTTTAGATCAATAATAAACATTACTGTATTCTGGTGACTGGTTTAGCACAATACAAACTCGGACTCATTACATAACATGCAAATCACACCACCACTCAATATAAAAATAAAACGTTGTCTTATAAAGCAGCATATACTTTGTTTACATTCAGACCCATGGCTTTGTACAACTACTGGCCAAAGTTGAATAATACATGTTCATATAGTTGTAAAACATTCACCATAAAAGCCAAAATCGCGACAGAGTCAGCTATTCATTCATTACCAACTATTTCACAGACCTTGATGTGACTGTTAGCTGTGATAAAGTAAAGTAAACAAAGTGATGATGAATGACACGACACGAAACACACACGTAGGATGTAGCTCTTCTCACAACATTGACGACACAGGTCGGTTCTTTATAAACGGGCATTTATTGGGCATTCTTCTCATCCCTCTGCTGTTCCATGCCATGAGAACTATGTTCACACAAAATAATAAACACATAAACAATCAACAAATTACGTCGCAATACATAATATTGATCAAACAAAGAAATACAAAACATGTAGAAATGCGCGATGCGCAGGTGAACGTGTCCGTCAAAACACCACAATACAACACAACAAAGATAACTCTCAAATAATAATACCTCGTTGGCCGCTTGTTGTGTAAAGAGGTTCTTGATGCTTCTTGAGTTTCATACAGTCCTTTGAATGTCCTTTTGACCGTGTTTAATAACTTTAAACAGTTCAAACACACTACTCTGCTGCGAGTGTGCTTCCTTGTGCAGACCAGAGTCTGAATGAGTGAGAGAAATGTTTGTACCACCTGTGTGCAATGCCAGGCAATCATGCATCAATCAGTCAATCAATCATGGTCCAGTGTTGCTACTGACAGACAGGGAACTTGGTTCTGCCTCAGAAAGTTATCATCACATCATGTTTACATTTTCAACCTCATATGAAATCAATTATGAACCACATATTTATTATTGTATCATGACATTATTATGAATTATGCTTTATGAACTTATGACCATGAATTGTTGTATTTTAGCTATTTTAGTCTTTTTAAAGTAAGCATTTTAATAGCAGCACTTACATAGGAAGTCAGAGAAACGAATCAAAGAAAAGACCGTCATCTGCCAGTGGAATTCAGAACAGCGCCACAGCCCATCCACATGTATGAAGGCATATGCCTCTCCCCTCCTCTCCTCTCCTCTCTTTTTGAATGAACAGACAAAACACAAAACACAACATGTTCATTAATGTTATTCTTCACAAACTAGACATTTTATTCATATTTAGAAAATGCAGAATCCAATGGCGTCGGTCTGGGCTCTCCACGCCGTTTGCAAAGGTCAATGGTCAGCAAAAAGACTGCCTCCTCTCTCCCCTCTCTCCACAGAAGTGAAAACAGACAAAACACACCTTTAAAATATGTTCCCTAACCCTATTCTTCGCAAACGAGACATTTTATTCATATTTAGAGCGTCCCAAATTCAATGGGGCCGGTCTCGACTTTCCAGGACGTTTGCAAAGGTCAATGGTCAGCAAAAAGACTGCAACGGTGACCCTTTGGGCCAAATTCTTAAAAAAACGGGGTGATATATATTTTTAAAAATATGTAAGAACCTCCAATATCCATATTCAGGACATGTCGAATCCAATGGAACCAGTCTCGAATTTCCACGACGTTTGCAAAGGTCAAAGGTCAGCCGAAAGACTGCCACGGTGACCTTTGGGCCAAATGCCTTAACAATTAAGTGATAGATATTTTTTTAAATATGTAACACCCCCGAATATCCATATTCAGGCCATGGCGAATAAAATGGCGTTGGTCTCGATTTTGTGGGACTCTTACAAGCGTCCGATAAAGGGAACTACACTGCAATGCTAGGCCTCGGGTCAGATTTGAGGTTCCCGAGGTCGCAGAAAAAAACTCAGACCATCACGAAGATCGGCTCGTCGCCGCGATCGCAGAGGTGTTCGGCCCATCCCGAACAGACTTACGATCGTCGGCGTAGGCGCGCGTGAACGTCAAACTTTGCTTCACTGGAACGCCACGACGGTGAGGCCTTCCGGGATGTGTTATATGATATGTTATAGAGCTCCCGGAGACGCACGCATGGATCTATAGAACGTCCTCGGGCGACCTTTCTAAGAGGCACGGTCTCGTTTCACTTTTTCAGCCAGGACGCTGTTAGAGTCTATGGGTCTATGACGT
Source organism: Electrona antarctica (assembly GCF_951216825.1). Lineage (NCBI taxonomy): Eukaryota > Metazoa > Chordata > Actinopteri > Myctophiformes > Myctophidae > Electrona > Electrona antarctica. Next base: position 6,403,998 of record NC_136797.1, on the reverse strand, counting down.
GTCTGCATGCACAGAGCCAAAGTGAAGGACGTTTTGTACGACTGTCGGAGGCGTACGTCCAAGACACCGAACCGTTCGTCTCGGCTGGCTCTCCGACATATCCGAACGTCGGACCGTGATGTTTTATCGTTGGCGCGTTGGCGCGTTGTCGCGCGTCAAAGTCGGCAATTTGTAGGCGTTCGTTCAAGGCTACCGCCGCGGCCGTATGTCCGTTTGGCCCGAAACCTATACGGCTGCGATCGGGGCCGCGACCCGGCTGCGGTGATCGTCTCGGATTTGTTCTGCGACTTTCGCGTCAAAGTCGCAAATTTCGAGGCTTTCGTGCAGGGCTACTGTCGCGACCGCATGTCCGTTTGGCCCAAACCCTATACGGCTGCGATCGGGGCCGCGACCCGGTTGCGGTGATGGTCTCGGATTTGTTCTGTCGAATTTCGCGACTTTTCTCGCTAACTTACTTTGTGGGAGCAGTTTATGCTAATGAAGGGCGTGGTTCCGGCTACTTTGTGGGTGTGGGTTATGCAAATTTGATGGGCGTGGTTTCGGCTACTTTGTGGGTGTGGTATATGCAAATTAGTGGGTGTCGCTTATGTAAATTAGTGGGTGTCACCCCGCCTACTTTGTGGGAGTGGTTTATGCAAATGAAGGGGCGTGGTATGCAAGTGAAGGTGCGTGGTATGCAAATGAAGGGGAGTGGTATGCAAATGAAGGGCATGTTTCGGCTACTTTGTGGGATTGGTTTATGCAAATGAAGGGGCGTGGTATGCAAATGAAGGGGAGTGGTATGCAAATGAAGGGGCATGGTTCCGGCTACTTTGTGGGATTAGTTTGTGCAAATGAAGGTGCGTGGTATGCAAATGAAGGGGAGTGGTATGCAAATGAAGGTGCGTGGTATGCAAATGAAGGGCATGTTTCGGCTACTTTGTGGGATTGGTTTATGCAAATGAAGGGGCGTGGCATGCAAATGAAGGGGAGTGGTATGCAAATGAAGGTGCGTGGTATGCAAATGAAGGGGCGTGGCATGCAAATGAAGGGGATTGGTTTATGCGAATGAAGGGGCGTGGCATGCAAATGAAGGGCATGTTTCGGCTACTTTGTGGGATTGGTTTATGCAAATGAAGGGGCGTGGCATGCAAATGAAGGGGAGTGGTATGCAAATGAAGGTGCATGGTATGCAAATGAAGGGGCGTGGCATGCAAATGAAGGGGAGTGGTATGCAAATGAGGTGCGTGGTATGCAAATGAAGGGGCGTGACATGCAAATGAGGGGAGTGGTATGCAAATGAAGGGGAGTGGTATGCAAATGAAGGGGCATGGTTCCGGCTACTTTGTGGGATTAGTTTATGCAAATGAAGGGGAGTGGTATGCAAATGAAGGGGCATGGTTCCGGCTACTTTGTGGGATTAGTTTATGCAAATGAAGGTGCGTGGTATGCAAATGAAGGGCGTGTTTCGGCTACTTTGTGGGAGCGGCTTATGCAAATGAAGGGGATTATCTTATGCAAATGGAGGTGCGTGGTATGCAAATGAAGGGGAGTGGTATGTAAATGAAGGGGAGTGGTATGCAAATGAAGGGGAGTTTATGCAAATGAAGGTGCGTGGTATGCAAATGAAGGGGAGTGGTATGCAAATGAAGAGGCATGGTTCCGGCTACTTTGTGGGATTAGCTCATGCAAATGAAGGTGCGTGGTATGCAAATGAAGGGGAGTGGTATGCAAATGAAGGGGCATGGTTCCGGCTACTTTGTGGGATTAGTTTGTGCAAATGAAGGTGCGTGGTATGCAAATGAAGGGGAGTGGTATGCAAATGAAGGTGCGTGGTATGCAAATGAAGGGCATGTTTCGGCTACTTTGTGGGATTGGTTTATGCAAATGAAGGGGCGTGGCATGCAAATGAAGGGGAGTGGTATGCAAATGAAGGTGCGTGGTATGCAAATGAAGGGGCGTGGCATGCAAATGAAGGGGATTGGTTTATGCGAATGAAGGGGCGTGGCATGCAAATGAAGGGCATGTTTCGGCTACTTTGTGGGATTGGTTTATGCAAATGAAGGGGCGTGGCATGCAAATGAAGGGGAGTGGTATGCAAATGAAGGTGCGTGGTATGCAAATGAAGGGGCGTGACATGCAAATGAGGGGAGTGGTATGCAAATGAAGGGGAGTGGTATGCAAATGAAGGGGCATGGTTCCGGCTACTTTGTGGGATTAGTTTATGCAAATGAAGGGGAGTGGTATGCAAATGAAGGGGCATGGTTCCGGCTACTTTGTGGGATTAGTTTATGCAAATGAAGGTGCGTGGTATGCAAATGAAGGGCGTGTTTCGGCTACTTTGTGGGAGCGGCTTATGCAAATGAAGGGGATTATCTTATGCAAATGGAGGTGCGTGGTATGCAAATGAAGGGGAGTGGTATGTAAATGAAGGGGAGTGGTATGCAAATGAAGGGGAGTTTATGCAAATGAAGGTGCGTGGTATGCAAATGAAGGGGAGTGGTATGCAAATGAAGGGCGTGTTTCGGCTACTTTGTGGGAGCGGCTTATGCAAATGAAGGGGATTATCTTATGCAAATGGAGGTGCGTGGTATGCAAATGAAGGGGAGTGGTATGCAAATGAAGGGGAGTGGTATGCAAATGAAGGGGAGTGGTATGCAAATGAAGGGGCATGGTTCCGGCTACTTTGTGGGATTAGTTTATGCAAATGAAGGTGCGTGGTATGCAAATTAAGGGGAGTGGAATGCAAATGAAGGGGCATGGTTCCGGCTACTTTGTGGGATTAGTTTATGCAAATGAAGGTGCGTGGTATGCAAATGAAGGGGAGTGGTATGCAAATGAAGGGCGTGTTTCGGCTACTTTGTGGGAGCGGCTTATGCAAATGAAGGGGCGTAGTATGCAAATGAAGGGGAGTGGTATGCAAATGAAGGGGCATGGTTCCGGCTACTTTGTGGGATTAGTTTATGCAAATGAAGGTGCGTGGTATGCAAATGAAGGGGAGTGGTATGCAAATGAAGGGCGTGTTTCGGCTACTTTGTGGGAGCGGCTTATGCAAATGAAGGGGCGTAGTATGCAAATGAAGGGGAGTGGTATGCAAATGAAGGGGCATGGTTCCGGCTACTTTGTGGGATTAGTTTATGCAAATGAAGGTGCGTGGTATGCAAATGAAGGGGAGTGGTATGCAAATGAAGGGCGTGTTTCGGCTACTTTGTGGGAGCTGCTTATGCAAATGAAGGGGATTATCTTATGCAAATGGAGGTGCGTGGTATGCAAATGAAGGGGAGTGGTATGCAAATGAAGGGGAGTGGTATGCAAATGAAGGGGATTGGTATGCAAATGAAGGTGCGTGGTATGCAAATGAAGGGGAGTGGTATGCAAATGAAGGGCGTGTTTCGGCTACTTTGTGGGAGCGGCTTATGCAAATGAAGGGGATTATCTTATGCAAATGGCGGTGCGTGGTATGCAAATGAAGGGGAGTGGTATGCAAATGAAGGGCGTGTTTCGGCTACTTTGTGGGAGCGGCTTATGCAAATGAAGGGGATTATCTTATGCATACCATGCCCCTTCATTTGCATACCACTCCCCTTCATTTGCATACTACGCCCCTTCATTTGCATAAGCCGCTCCCACAAAGTAGCCGAAACACGCCCTTCATTTGCATACCACTCCCCTTCATTTGCATACCACGCACCTTCATTTGCATACCATGCCCCTTCATTTGCATACTACTCCCCTTCATTTGCATACCACGCACCTTCATTTGCATAAACTAATCCCACAAAGTAGCCGGAACCATGCCCCTTCATTTGCATACCACTCCCCTTAATTTGCATACCACGCACCTTCATTTGCATAAACGAATCCCACAAAGTAGCCGAAACACGCCCTTCATTTGTATACCATGCCCCTTAATTTGCATAACACTCCCCTTCATTTGCATACTACGCCCCTTCATTTGCATTCCACGCACCTTCATTTGCATAAACTAATCCCACAAAGTAGCCGGAACCATGCCCCTTCATTTGCCTACCACTCCCCTTCATTTGCATACCACGCACCTCCATTTGCATAAGATAATCCCCTTCATTTGCATAAGCCGCTCCCACAAAGTAGCCGAAACACGCCCTTCATTTGCATACCACTCCCCTTCATTTGCATACCATGCCCCTTCATTTGCATACCATGCCCCTTCATTTGCATACCACTCCCCTGCATTTGCATACCATGCCCCTTCATTTGCATACCCCTCCCCTTCATTTGCATACTACGCCCCTTCATTTGCATAAACTAATCCCACAAAGTAGCCGAAACACGCCCTTCATTTGCATACCTTTCCCCTTCATTTGCATACCACGCACCTTCATTTGCATACTACTCCCCTTCATTTGCATACCATGTCCCTTCATTTGCATACCATGCCCCTTCATTTGCATACCACTCCCCTTCATTTGCATACCACGCACCTTCATTTGCATACTACGCCCCTTCATTTGCATAAGCCGATCACCCAAAGTAGCCGAAACACGCCCTTCATTTGCATACCACTCCCCTTCATTTGCATACCATGCCCCTTCATTTGCATACCACTCCCCTTCATTTGCATACCACGCACCTTCATTTGCATACTACGCCCCTTCATTTGCATAAGCCGATCACCCAAAGTAGCCGAAACACGCCCTTCATTTGCATACCACTCCCCTTCATTTGCATACCATGCCCCTTCATTTGCATACCACTCCCCTTCATTTGCATACCATGCCCCTTCATTTGCATAAGCCGATCACACAAAGTAGCCGAAACACGCCCTTCATTTGCATACCACTCCCCTTCATTTGCATACCATGCCCCTTCATTTGCATACCAGGCCCCTTCATTTGCATACCACGCACCTTTATTTGCATTCCAAGCCCCTTCATTTGCATAAGCCTATCACACAAAGTAGCCGAAACACGCCCTTCATTTGCATACGCCAATCCCACAAAGTAGCCGAAACATGCCCTTCATTTGCATACCACGCCCTTCATTTGCATAAGCCTATCACACAAAGTAGCCGAAACACGGCCTTCATTTGCATACGCCAATCCCACAAAGTAGCCGAAACATGCCCTTCATTTGCATACCACTCCCCTTAATTTACATACCACGCCCTTCATTTGCATACCACGCCCTTCATTTGCATAAGCCAATCCCACAAAGTAGCCGAAACACGCCCTTCATTTGCATACCACTCCCCTTCATTTGCATACCACGCACCTTCATTTGCATAAACTAATCCCACAAAGTAGCCGAAACACGCCCTTCATTTGCATACCATGCCCCTTCATTTGCATACCACGCACCTTCATTTGCATACTACTCCCCTTCATTTGCATACCACTCCCCTTCATTTGCATACTACGCCCCTTCATTTGCATAAGCCGTTCACACAAAGTAGCCGAAACACGCCCTTCATTTGCATACCACCCCCCTTCATTTGCATACCATGCCCCTTCATTTGCATACCAGGCCCCTTCATTTGCATACCACTCCCCTTCATTTGCATACCATGCCCCTTCATTTGCATAAACTAATCCCACAAAGTAGCCGAAACACGCCCTTCATTTGCATACCATGCCCCTTCATTTGCATACCACGCACCTTCATTTGCATACTACTCCCCTTCATTTGCATACCAAACCCCTTCATTTGCATACTACGCCCCTTCATTTGCATAAGCCGATCACACAAAGTAGCCGAAACACGCCCTTCATTTGCATACCACTCCCCTTCATTTGCATACCATGCCCCTTCATTTGCATACCACTCCCCTTCATTTGCATACCATGCCCCTTCATTTGCATACCAGGCCCCTTCATTTGCATAAGCCGATCACACAAAGTAGCCGAAACACGCCCTTCATTTGCATACCACTCCCCTTCATTTGCATACCATGCCCCTTCATTTGCATACCATGCCCTTTAATTTACATACCACGCCCTTCATTTGCATACCACGCCCTTCATTTGCATACCACGCCCTTCATTTGCATAAGCCAATCCCACAAAGTAGCCGAAACACGCCCTTCATTTGCATACCACTCCCCTTCATTTGCATACCACGCACCTTCATTTGCATAAACGAATCCCACAAAGTAGCCGAAACACGCCCTTCATTTGCATACCACGCACCTTCATTTGCATACTACTCCCCTTCATTTGCATACCACTCCCCTTCATTTGCATACTACGCCCCTTCATTTGCATAAGCCGATCACACAAAGTAGCCGAAACACGCCCTTCATTTGCATACCACTCCCCTTCATTTGCATACCATGCCCCTTCATTTGCATACCAGGCCCCTTCATTTGCATACCACTCCCCTTCATTTGCATACCATGCCCCTTCATTTGCATAAACTAATCCCACAAAGTAGCCGAAACACGCCCTTCATTTGCATACCATGCCCCTTCATTTGCATACCACGCACCTTCATTTGCATACTACTCCCCTTCATTTGCATACCAAACCCCTTCATTTGCATACTACGCCCCTTCATTTGCATAAGCCGATCACACAAAGTAGCCGAAACACGCCCTTCATTTGCATACGCCAATCCCACAAAGTAGCCGAAACATGCCCTTCATTTGCATACCACTCCCCTTAATTTACATACCACGCCCTTCATTTGCATACCACGCCCTTCATTTGCATAAGCCAATCCCACAAAGTAGCCGAAACACGCCCTTCATTTGCATAAGCCACTCCCGCAAAGTAGTCGAAACCACACCCACAAAGCAGGTGGGACGCAGCCCACTAATTTGCATAAGCAAAATGTGAGGTGTGTGTGTGTGTGTGTGTGTGTGTGTGGGTGTGTGGTAGTAGTAGTAGTAGTACAACATACGAGATGATGCCTGATCTTCTGACATCCATAGTTGGTTGACTCGATGGCGTTGTCCTCACCTGGAGAGAAATGCCCCCGGAAATATGATCCATCCATCCATCCATCCATCCATCCATTTATTTATTTATTTATTTATTTATTTATTTATTTATTTATTTATTTATTTATTTATTTATTTATTTATTTATTTATTTATTTATTTATTTATTTATTTATTTATTTATTTATTTATTTATTTATTTATTTATTTATTTATTTATTCATTCATTCATTCATTCATTCATTCATTCATTCATTCATTCATTCCCCCGGAAATAAATAAATAAACAAGGATAATCATCCATCCATGTGTGACAATTGTTTGACACACATCATGTCAAGTCATGTCTGTCTATAGCAAGAGGTGGGGGGGGGGGGGGGCGCCAAAGCATATTTTAGACTGATTCAGTATTGACCATATTAAGCCAGGTATCACGGAAGACAGCACTAATATAATAAACAAACGTGAACGGAGCACTGCTGCCAACATTGTACACGCATATAGTGGCCATACTGGCATACTCACCATAGCCTGGTCAAGGTTTCCCCTTGGTGGACGTGACATTTCCAACTATTGCCACCGCGAGAGCCCCGGGAGCGCGTCCGGGACGGCGGCCCGGTTCGAACGAGATTCCCCCCGTCCGAAACGGACAAGGGACGGCCGAGATAGGGCCGGGGACCCCCGCGGACCCCCGGCGGACCCCCGGCCCTATGGAGGGGCCGGGATAGATTTATCCTTAGTCCTTAGTCCTTGTCTTGACTTTTGACTTGTTGACTAAAAGGTAAAGTGTGATTTATTTTTGATTTATCTCAGTCCTTTGACTAAAAGGTAAAGTGTGATTTATTTGGATTTATCCTTATTATTGTGAAAGATGTCCCCCAAATGTAAATTATTAATTTATTATTATTATTTTAATAATTATTATAAATGTGCAAAAAAAATATATATAATTTATTTTACATGATTTCCTCTGATAAGTCCTAGTAGTAGTAAAGTAGTAGTAAGGTTGAAATCGTTTTTTTGCAAGTATAAATTAATCCGGGTTTTACAGGGTTAGTCATTCATTCATTCATTCCCCCCGGAAATAAATAAATAAACACGGCTAATCATCCATCCATGTGTGACAATTGTTTGACACACATCATGTCATGTCATGTCTATCTATAGCAAGAGGTGGAATTGCGTCAGATCTTCTACACAAAGCAAAACAAAAGGGAGCAGTGCACCACCCTGTGGCACCAACTGGCACTGCTGACTGTTACAAATTGACAGTGGATTATCTTGGATTATGTCCGCCAAAATACATTCCAATAGTACATTTACTTGACCAAAAGGTAAAGACTGATTTATTTTGATTTATTTATTCTGGATCCTTAGTCCTTGGTCCGAGGTCACGAATCTTGACTCGAACCAGCGTCCTCTGGCAGGCACCGTAGGAAGCTGCCCAAACCACTGAGCCATCGTGGAATACTCTTAACCATGGATTTTGGGTAATTTTATCTTTTTGTTTTTTTGGAAGGGAAGGAAAAAAAAGAAAAAGTCTATTTTACCAAAGGGTGAAATATTGTCATAATGTACGTTGTGTTTGTTTTGGAAAGGAAAAAGTGTTTAATGTACTTTTTAGTGACGTTAGGGTAGAGGTTTTTTTAACAGTACTTGTGAGAACTCTCTCTCTCACACACACACACCAGAGACTGGCAGCTGATTGGCTCATTCAGGGTTGCCAGGTTGGTGGCTGTCAGGTTGTCTAATGCCTGCTGCATTGTGTGTGTGTGTGTGTGTGTGTGTGTGTGTGTGTGTGTGTGTGTGTGTGTGTGTGTGTGTGTGTGTGTGTGTGTGTGTGTGTGTGTGTGTGAACCAGCTACACTGGCATTTAAACACATTCATATTGTAACTGTTGCCACTATAGGTGATATAGTTTGCTTTATTCCTAAAAGGTCATAATTAAGTCACATTTACGTTTAAAACATTATTTCATGTATTTGTGTAAAGTTGTTGTAATGCTTTTATTTTGAAGAGTCATGTTCCGTGTCTCGTTTGGTCTGCTCATGTAAATTGGGTACACAGGTTTTTTGTGTAAGCAATCAAGCCACAAGCAGCTAGCAGCAGCAGGGTGCAGCAGCTCCGTTTGCACTGGTCATAAGAAAGGTTATAAGGACCTAATACTGAAGAGATTCCCTTCTTTGTTATTTGCACGCAGCCAACGAGGTATTTGTTGTTTGTTTTATGTCTGTATTTTACTTTGGTAAAATGTTTGCATCTACATGTGCTGTGCATGTCATGTCGTATTTATGTTAATTGTAGCGTGCTTGTTTTATTGTATTGTTTATAGTTTTCACGGTGAACAAGTCTTCAAATAAATCAGTTTCAAGGAAACCACTTGTGTCTGTCTGTGCTCGGAGGGAGTTACACATATAATATGACAGCACCACACACACACACAGAGGCATTGCCTAAAACACATTAAAACACTCAAAATGTGACTAAATGAAAACTATTCAAGGGACTGAAATGAGTTTGCTGCCAAAAACACAACACTGCATGATGTCACCTCCGTTCTTTATTTCCCCAGAGAGCAGACACGGTCCCCACAGGACAGGTCAGGTCAAAGGTCATTCCGACTGACAGACAGACAGAGAGTCAGTCAGAGGTCAGACACTCAGCGAGTCACTTGATTGATTCATTTACAAACACACAAGTTGTGTGTTTGTAAATAATCAGACCCACCGTTTCATTAGAGGATGTTCAGGTGGGGGTGAAGAGGCCGGAGGTCAAGAGGTCAACACAATTATACTGTCAGTCTTTTGGGTTTTATTAACCCATTCTGGACGGGAACCCTTTTTGGTGCATTATGTTATACTTTTATATACTTTTATGTTATAAAAATAGCAGACCCGCAAGCGGTGGCGCGCTACGAGCTTGTAGGTCTGCTATTTTTGAAAAATCGTGAAAATGCGGCTCGTGTGTGTGTGTGTGTGTGTGTGTGTGTGTGTGTGCGCGCGTGTGCGTGTGCGTGTGCGTGTGCGTGTGCGTGTGTGTGTTTTGGGGGGTCCCCTGCCTGAAAAGTTTGAGAAGCCCTGTCTTTTAGAAATTTCTTGAAAGGTTTTGCCTACAATAAATGGTGCATTTATATAGCGCCTTTATCCAAGGGGCTTTACATAGATTGTGCATTACATTCACCCATTCACACACACATTCACACACCGATGGCAGAGGAAACCATGCAAGGCACCAACCAGCTCATCGGGAGCAATTAGGGGTTCAGAGTCTTGCTCAAGGACACTTCGACACTAACTCTGGGGGAGACCGGGTTCGAACTGGGTGCAGTACTTAGTTTAGACAGTATTTGGTTTAGACTAGTCATTGGTTAGACCAGTCATTAGTCCTACAACTACAACCTATCACACCTAAACCTAACCTTAACCCATGTCTAACCAATGACTAGTCTAAGCATGCACCCCGTTCGAACTGGGAACCTTGCGGTTCCCATCCGGCCACTCTACCACTGAGCCACCGTACAATGATGGGGACACAAGGCTGAAAGTGGTTAAGAGTGATGAGAGAACAAGCATATGCTACAAAGTAACTACTAGGAGAACAGATAAGCTACATACCTGTACCTACCGAGCCTCTGTCTAAACAGTCGACAAGGAAGTGCACACATAATATTAACAAATAATAAGTAACCCATAGGATAATAAGTAACCTAGAATAAGGAGCAGGCACATTCTATTCTATCCCTTTAATAGGAGCGTCAGGTCTAGACCAAGTTAGTCTAGACCTCTGCTTTTTCAACGACTAGACCGGTGCCCGGCTGACTGTAAAGCACAGAGTCGGTAACGATGGAAGTTGGAGGTCCATGTCCCACCCAGCTATGCGATACCCGTTGTACCCGTCTCAGAGTACCCGTTCCACCCATCTGTCTGTGTCCCTTTTATGCCCATATATGGAGATTTCTGTATCTGTCTCTCTGTGTCCCTTTATTCCTATATATGGAGTTCTGTGTCAGGCATGCCCAAAAATGGAGTGTTGTGATGTCAGAACAGGCCAGCTCCATATATGGAGCCTGGGGGGGAAGGTGCCCCATGTCCAGAGCCCGGGGCAGAGGCCTTTTTGGGGCGGTTCTGGACAACCTTGGGTCCGACAGACTCGACACCGGGCACTGCACTCCCTGCGGGGGCGTGGAACGCAGTCGTGTGTCGAATTTCAAGTCGGTGGGGCGAACGGTTCTCGAGTTACGCGGATTACACACACACCACACCACACACACACACACACACACACACACCACACCACACCACACCACACCACACCACACACACACAGAGACTTGGTGCATTTATATATGAAGGACTTTCATAACGTGAAGTTCTGAGATTTTTGTCCCTGTGTGTTTTGTTTCTATCATAGCCAGAACCTTCCCTGAAGGGAGACATGTTTCTATCATAGCCAGAACCATCCCTGAAGGGAGAACATGTTTCTATCATAGCCAGAACCATCCCTGAAGGGAGACATGTTTCTATCATAGCCAGAACCTTCCCTGAAGGGAGACATGTTTCTATCATAGCCAGAACCTTCCCTGAAGGGAGACATGTTTCTATCATAGCCAGAACCATCCTTGAAGGGGACATGTTTCTATCATAGCCAGAACCTTCCCTGAAGGGAGACATGTTTCTATCATAGCCAGAACCATCCCTGAGGGAGACATGTTTCTATCATAGCCAGAACCATCCCTGAGGGAGACATGTTTCTATCATAGCCAGAACCTTCCCTGAAGGGAGACATGTTTCTATCATAGCCAGAACCATCCCTGAAGGGAGACATGTTTCTATCATAGCCAGAACCATCCCTGAAGGGTACATCATGTAAATCAAAAAATAATTGAAGGTATTAGTTCTCGTTCAAACATGACAACTCCCTTCCCTTAGGGAAGTGGTTTCAATCAACAGTTTATTCTGGTTTATTTGCTAGCTACACCATTGAGCCACAGTGTAACACCGCCCCCCAGTGGACAAATGGGGAATAGCTGTCTGTAACAACAACATAGTTGCAGTATTTGGATGTTCATTACAGGTACTAAAGGGCAATAGATAAGGAACAACTTCAAATATTGACACACACTAGTCCATATCTTAGAGGCGCAGCTCCTAAACTATTCCCTGCCCCCTCCGCTGAGTCTTTTAAATACAGGATAAAAACTCTATGTTCACAAGCCTTTGAATCCCCAATGGTTACATTTATGTTAAGGGTTTGCTTTGCTGCCTTTAGTGTTGTTTCTTTGTCCTACTCTTTGACTGCATGTTGTTTAATTATTGACTGTTCCGTTTTGCTGTTTAATTTGGACCTGTAAAGCGTGAGTTGTTTTTAACTGTGCTATATCAAAACAATGATTTCTATTTCATAACTAGACCACATTATCATTTGCTTTTTAAAATAACTAATTATATAATTAGTTACATCATCATCATCATTTCCTCGTCCACATATGTAAATTATCCATTCATTGTCAATGGGAATGTAGTCTTTGTGTAGGACAAAAATAGCCGATTTGCTCGTCCACATATGACACAACATGGAACTGAACGGAACCATAAGGGTCCAATTCAGTTCCAATTTTGCACACAGGCAGAGTTAAAAAAGGTTGAGAATCACTTCACTAACGGCCCTACCTCAAAGAATGAGTCTAAACCCTCGAGCCGCACCCTCCGCTCATCAAACACATACTGCCTCAACCCCGCCACGGCCACCCTGTGCACCATGGGTGACAGACAGGGCCTTCTGCACAGCTGCCTCTGAACTGTGGAATACCCTCCCCGCACACTTGAGAGCGCCACAGTCAATCGACTGCTTCAAGAGAGGACTAAAGACCTACCTTTTCAATGGCTTTCCACCAAACCCACTGATTTTATTCCTTGACCCATGCCCTCATGTTCAATAACTGTTATTCTGTTTTCCTTGATGCTAAATTGTGTGCTTTTAATCGTGTAATTTTTTTTGCTTTTACCTACTGTTTTATATTTTTGTCTACTGTAGCACTTTGAGATTCTGAGGAATGCAAAGTGCATTATAAATAAAATCCATTATTATTATTATCACTAACACGTCGTGTCCATCTCCCTCTGTGTTTATTTCTCTCCGTCAGGTGAGCTGCTCAACCAGACTCGTCCCGAGGGACTGACGGAGATCATCTGTCCAAAGAACTGTGCGGAGCGTGTGAGCGTGGCCCTGGTCTACCCCCCCACGCCCACCGTGGCCAGTCCCTGCTTCAAGTGACCCCCAGCCTGGCCGCCGGCCGTGTGCCGCGGTCCTCCTGGGGTCACCTGACTGACCCCGTGGTCCCCCTCAGAGGGTCCTCTCTGTCCCCCCCGCACGCTGACTGACTGACACATCTTTTATGAACACGCTGCTGCTTTCTGGCTCCTCCTATCCTTTACACACACACACACACACACACACACACACACACACACACACACACACACACACACACACACACACACACACACACACACACACACACACACACACACACACACACACACACACACACACACACACACACACACACACACACACACACACACACACACACACACACACACACACACAGCGCTGCAGGCTTTACACTGGATCACAACCTCTGCCCGGTGGATCAACTTGAGACAGGTACGTGTGCTGTAGTACAGGCCGGGTCTGCAACCTTGTTTTAAAGGAAGTGCCAAGCTTTTTATTTTCTAGAATATAGTCGGAGTGCCATGTCAACATGAATCTTTATGACACCACATAAAAAAAAAATCCAACTTATTTTGATTGTCCACGAATATAACATTTCCCCTTATTTTTAAATATTTTCTTTCACATTGTTATAAATATCATTTAGACTAAGAGCAATGTAATGGGATTTCTATCTCTGGGACCCAATTTATATTGTAAAATCAATGCTAATTTAACTCTGAGAGTTACAGACCCATAAGGGTCCATTTGGTTCCTAACTATCATTTAGCTGGGGACCCCCCGGATCTCCCTCAAGGACTCCTGGGGGTCCCCGGACCCCACTTTTGAGAACCACTGGTACTGGTTTACTTCATACGCTGTTATCATGAAATGAGTGTGTCTACATGTCGTGGCGACTGTGGCTCAGGAGGTACAGCAGGTCGTCCAATGATCCATGGGTCGGCGGTTAGAATCCCGGCTCCTCCTGTCTACATGTCGAAGTGTCCTTGGGCAAGACACTGAACCCCAAATTGCTCCCGATGTGCTGGTTGGTACCTTGCATGGCTTCCGCCGCAATTGGTGTATGAATGTGTGTGTGAATGGGTGAATGTAATGCACAATCTATGTAAAGCGCCTTGGATAAAGGCGCTATATAAATGCACCATTTACATGTCCATCTCTCTCTGCATTGCAGGATGTGTGTGGGCTGTTCCTCGGCTGTTCCTCGGCTGTTCCTCGGCTGTTCCTCCTGACAGAACCACCAGGACCTTGGATGAGCATCAGGCTGGTCTTCATCCATACATAGTTGTACCATAACAAGTAAATCTGTGTCTTTTCAATCAGTCCAACTCATTTTGGGAAACGAAGCTTCTCAGAGTTATGCCTTGAAAGTCCACTAGAGCAGTGGTTCTCAAACCTTTTCCACGTCAAGGACCCCCACATTGACAATAATTATCCCACGGACCCCCATTTGAAGACATAATGCCAGGGACCCCCCCCCATAAGAGAAGATTTTTTTTTACGGCTCTAGCAGTGATTCTCAACCCGTTTCATTTCAAGGATCCCCAGTTTGACATGCATATTAGTAAGACCCCCATTTAATGGCATTTTTCTACCTCTGGGACCCCCAATTTATATTGTAAAATTAATGTTAATTTAACTCTTAGAGTTACAGACCCATAATAGGTCCATTTGGTCTCAAACTATCATTTAACTGGGGACCCCCTGGAACTCCCTCAAGGACCCCTGGGGGTCCCCGGACCCCACTTTTGGGAACCACTTGACTAGAACAGTGGTTCTCAAACCTTTTTTTAAATGTTTTTGGCCGTGGACCCCCATCTGAGAAGATGTGCCAGGGGACCCCCATCTGAGAAGATGTGCCAGGGGACCCCCATCTGAGAAGATGTGCCAGGGGACCCCCATCTGAGAAGATGTGCCAGGGGACCCCCCATCTGAGAAGATGTGCCAGGGGACCCCCATCTGAGAAGATGTGCCAGGGGACCCCCATCTGAGAAGATGTGCCAGGGGACCCCCATCTGAGAAGATGTGCCAGGGGACCCCCATCTGAGAAGATGTGCCAGGGGACCCCCATCTGAGAAGATGTGCCAGGGGACCCCCATCTGAGAAGATGTGCCAGGGGACCCCCATCTGAGAAGATGTGCCAGGGGACCCCCCATCTGAGAAGATGTGCCAGGGGACCCCCATCTGAGAAGATGTGCCAGGGGACCCCCATCTGAGAAGATGTGCCAGGGGACCCCCATCTGAGAAGATGTGCCAGGGGACCCCCTATACGCTTACGAAAATATTCAGATTCTTTTTTTTTTTTAAATAGCAGATCTACAAGCTCACAACGATTTGAGCTTGTAGTCCGGCTGCTTTCAAATAGCCAATGTGTATTAGGCTTAAAGTAGTTAAACATAGTTTATGCCATATAAAAGTGGGGACCCCCCTGGAGCCCTCCCAAGGACCCCTAGGGCAGAGGCGTATCTACAATAAGGCGAGGGCAGGCGTCCGCCTGTCCAAATCCATTTCTGGCCTGGAAGAAGACAAAAACAAGACCTGATAACTATTAGTGGACAGCTGATTGGACGTTGCGGTAGAGCGCGACCCTCAATCACCCATTGGAATGTAAATGCATGCCTTTCAGCCTTTGTGAGCCTACTCGTCTGGCAGGTATATCTCTTTGAAAACCTTTAGTGCTACGATTGTGCGCGGGGAGACGACAATTAACACATGATCTTGCCTGCCCAAAACGTAATTCCTGGATACGCCACTGCCCTAGGGCAGGGGTTCTCAACGTTTTTGGCCGGGGACCCCCGAAAATGCTTTGGCAACGTCTCGGGACCCCCGCCCCGCCCCCTCCCGACCCCCAATATAAATTGACTGCTACAATAACCTTAAACCATTTTGGGCGGGAACCCCTTTTGGTGTTTTAAGCATTGTTATAATTTAGCTATTTAAAAATAGCAGATCTACAAGCTCATAGCGCGCCACCGAGTGGCGCGCTACGAGCTTGTAGGTCTGCTATTTTTGAAAAATCGTGACCCCCTAAAATAATTTGGCGACCCCCCGAGGGGTCGCAACCTACGGGTTGAGAACCCCTGCCCTAGGGGTCCCCAGAACGAACCCACTGCCCTAGGGGTCCCCAGGGGTCCCCTAGGGGTCCCCAGGGGTCCCCAGAACGAACCCACTTTGAGAACCACTGGCCTGAAGTACATCTCAGTATAATCATGTACTGTATGTGTAGTTGTCATGAAGTGTTTGCAGGAACAAACACTTAAAACATGTTGCTCTTTGTCAACAACTGACAGTATTTGCTAACTTTGACGTTAGTTAGCGAATGCCATACACACTGGCACAGATTCTGGGACTACGTACACCTGCTGAATAATCTAGTCTGGTGTAGATAGAGGGGAAAAAGGTGTGAGCCCAAAGACACACCTCTGGGGGACACCAGTCAATGAATTAAATACTGTATACTCTAAACTGTATGGCTTGTAAGTATTTTAATGCAACACAACATTTGCCTATCTGCGGTTTAACAATAATACATTTATCATGAAACCAAAATGTGAAAGAACACTGACTTGACTGTAATGGCTGTACTTTATATTGTGTGTCCCTTAACTGCAAGAGCTCGCCAAAAGAAAGAGAGGGTTGCCAAAATAATTCACAAATACGATTGCCCTCCCCTCCCCCCCCCCCTGCCGGGCCAGCATTCACATTAGTAATGCTCGTACCCGAGTACACTTGGACTTTATGTAATAGTACTTGGCTTTCTCAAGGGATGGAGCGCCATGGCATGGACTACAGGGCTTTGGGAGATAAGAGAATGTCATGTGACAGAAGAAGAGTCACTTTGTCAGAGCTTAGAGAGAATAATAAAGGTCGACAGTGTGCCTGACGTAGAAACAAAACACAACCAAAGCGGTGCGAGCAGGCTGGGGCGCTCTTTGACAGTGGCGTGCACAGATAGACACTAGGGGGTGCTAGAGAAAAACAGTGTACAGTACTGTAAAGTATGTGGACCATGGTGACATTGATCAATTCTTGATAAAAAAGCTTATAAATCTCACACTATTAAGGCAACCGGCCGGTTCCACGCGCTGCACAAGGTGCCCTTTTTTTCCACTTGAGCACCTGCCCCTCTAGATGTCTGTGCACGCCACTGCTCTTTGAAACATTGCTGTGCAGCCAAAGTAACAGCATTGATTTCAAACAACAAGCGTAAAGTCATGACAGTCACTGACACCAACATTTGGTGTCCAGAATGAATGCCGGAAGTGCTTAATGTTAAACCCCCCGGCTGCTGCTGCTGCTGCACAGGGGTTTCCTCGTGCTAAATGCACGGGCCTGCCTGCAGTCCCTGCTCTGACCAGTAGGGGCCGAGCGCTTCAACGTTGGCTAGCCGTTCTGGGGGGGGGGCGAGACAATAAAAGGTTTCAGAGTAGTGAAGAGAAGTTGATCGCATGATGAACCCTCATTGTGCATCTGTTCAACAACAGGTTCCTTATGGTGCGTTCACACGGGAAAATGTAAAAGACGCAGGGCTCCATTTTCGTCTCCGCTAAACCCCTTAAAATCCCTAAACTTCTTTGCCTTTTGTTACTATTTTGAAAAACATTTTTGAATAGTTCAACCAGCCAATCTACATTGACACGTTGTGAGCTTGTAGACTGGTCATTTTAACTATTCAACAATGTTTTGCAAAATAGTAAAATAAGGCAAAGAAGTTTAGGGATGAGGGGTTTAGCGGTCACGGAAATGGAGCCCAAAGTCTACCATTCATTGTCAATGGGAGCCCAGCGACATGAACATACAAAGATGCATTCTACCATTCATTGTCAATGGAAGCCAGCGACATGAACATACAAAGATGCATTCTACCATTCATTGTCAATGGAAGCCCAGCGACATGAACATACAAAGATGCAGTCTACCATTCATTGTCAATGGAAGCCCAGCGACATGAACATACAAAGATGCATTCTACCATTCATTGTCAATGGAAGCCCAGCGACATGAACATACAAAGATGCATTCTACCATTCATTGTCAATGGAAGCCCAGCGACATGAACATACAAAGATGCAGTCAGCGACATGACTTACGTTAAAAAGCCTCAATGATGCATGTATAGCTGCTCCAAATCAACTCACAACAATGCATCTTTGTCTCTTTGTGTCTGCCCGTGTGAACGCACCATTGCAACCTATTGTCACCTATTGCAGCGCTGCTTCTCAAACTTTGTCATTTCCCCCGGACCCCCCCCCCCATTAGCCTGGAACCCCCTCAAGGACCCCCTGAGGGTCCCCCATGCAGACCCTGTGTCGATTGAGGTCTTGTAAATATTTCTTGTCCAACATTAAGCTTCTACACGTGAGAGACATGGCGTTTACTATGTGAACATAGACACACACAACCATTATTCTTATGATATACACCGTACTTAATCACTCTTAGCAACCACTCCGATAAAAAAACCATCCATTGTACATACATTTAGATTGTCCAGGACTTTGGCATGCACTGGTCTACAAGCATAAAGGTATATAGGAAGGTTTAGAGTTGGAATTATACACACTTTGTCTAAGATCAGATGGACTGACTAGACTAGATTGTTCCGTAAAAAAAAAGAAAAAGAAACATCAGTTGTACATAAATCCATCTATCTTTCTTGGTCTTGTACCAAACCATGTTTAAGGGCCATCCCACACCAAGCAATATACAGATATCTATCACTCCACTTGAAATTAGAACACTTTTTTAAACGACTATCTTCATAGTTATAGTCATAGTGCCCGTGTGGATGACCTGTACTGAGTAATATCATTTCAGCCTTGTTAACCCATTCTGGGCGGGAACCCCTTTTGGTGTTTTAAGCATTATGTTATACTTTAGCTATTGAAAAATAGCAGATCTACAAGCTCATAGCGCGGCACAGAGTGGCGTGCTACGAGCTTGTACGTCTGCTATTTTTGAAAAATCGTTAAAATGAGGTGCAAATCATTGAATATATATATATTTCAGAGCGAACATTTTTAACTAAAATATTTGCTTCTGAGGGGTCCCTGGAACAACATATTTTGAAATGGGGGTCCGTGGCCCAATAGAGATAATTCTGGGGGTCCTTGAAATGAAAAAGGTTGAGCACCACTGACATAGAAACATAGGTTTTTCAGAAAAAAATTAGGATTTAGAACACACTTATTTTCATCAAGAAGTTGACGAGACAAAAAACAAACTGATCCAGTTCGGACTTTTGTTTAATCCAGAGTAGCTCAATTTATAAAAACAACAAAAAACAACAACTATGCTTTCCAAAAATTTTGACCTTAGTTCCTGTATTGAAAAACTAAGCTAGAGGGCAAAGGTCATCACATCATAGGACAGTTGTTCTGCAGCCAGACTGTATTACCCATTTAGACCTGAGGTACAAATGTCTTCTAAATCCTGACAGTTTAATGAAAAACCTCATGTTTTTATGTCAGTCGTTCTCAAACGTTTTCATGTCAAGGACCCCCAAAAATATATGTAATTGGCTGCCGACCCCCATCTGAAAATATGTTGTTCCAGGGACCTCACCAGAAGCAAAGATTTCAGTTAAAAACTTGAAAGAATACTGTATATTCAAAGATTTGTGCCACATTTTCACGATTTAAAAAAAATAGCAGACCTACAAGCTCGTAGCGCGGCACTCAGTGCCGCCCTATGAGCTTGTAGATCTGCTATTTTTCAATAGATAAAGCATAACATAATGCTTAAAACACCAACAGGGGTTCCCATTCAGAATGGGTTAAAAAAGTATAATAATGGGACAGATCTTCAGTGTACACAGAGAGAACACTACTTCATCACACTATCTGGGGTTTGGTTTTAGAGCAGTGGTTCTCAAACATTTTCATGTCAAGGACCCCCAAATTGACACTAATCAGCCCGCGGACCCCCATTAGAAAAGATATGCCAAGGACCCCCCATAAGAGAACATTTTTACGGCCCTAGCAGTGACTCTCAACCATTTTAACTTCAAGGACCCTCAGTTTGACATGCATTAGGCTACGGACCCCCCCATTTAATGGCATTTCTACCTCTGGGACTCCAATTTATATTGTAAAATCAATGTTAATTTAACTCTGAGAGTGTACAAAATGTGTACACTCTCAGAGTTAACAGACCCATAAATGTCCATTTGGTTCCAAACTATAATTTAGCTGGGGACCCCCTGGAACTCCCTCAAGGACCCCTGGGGGTTCCCGGCCAGACCCCACTTTGGGAACCACTGGTTTAGACAGTGCAATTTATTCGATCGATCCTTTTTGGTGTTGAAGAAAATGCTGCAAACAAAACATGGCAAAAAAAAATCTAATATTTACAGAAACGTGTTTGTTATTGTTTTTTTCATTTGTATATAATATATTTATTTTTGTATGTTGACACGGGATGTCATTACTACAGCTGCGATATGATGGACAGCCGCGAAGTCGTGCATGACTCACTTATTGGCGAAGTGAGAATCATGCACAGGTTTTATAATGACGTAGCTGGTGAGCAACACGTTGCCACATGAAACACTAGATACCAAATGAATCAATAAATTGTTTTTTTTATTAATTACTGCATTGTTGTCTGCGTTTTTTCATACTCTATATTAAACAAAACTTTGTAATGCAAATCCCCCGCTTCATCAGTGCCCATACCCGAGGCGGGGTTGGCGAAAGGGCCTTAGTTCTGTGTGGAGTTTGCAT
This sequence comes from Electrona antarctica, assembly GCF_951216825.1. NCBI lineage: Eukaryota > Metazoa > Chordata > Actinopteri > Myctophiformes > Myctophidae > Electrona > Electrona antarctica. The sequence goes on along the minus strand of NC_136797.1, from coordinate 6,383,142 downwards.
ATGTTCTCCCCGTGTCCCCTAGGGTAGGTACCCTCACATGTTCTCCCCGTGTCCCCTAGGGTAGGTACCCTCACATGTTCTCCCGTGTCCCCTAGGGTAGGTACCCTCACATGTTCTCCCCGTGTCCCCTAGGGTAGGTACCCTCACATGTTCTCCCCGTGTCCCCTAGGGTAGGTACCCTCACATGTTCTCCCCGTGTCCCCTAGGGTAGGTACCCTCACATGTTCTCCCCATGTCCCCTAGGGTAGGTACCCTCACATGTTCTCCCCGTGTCCCCTAGGGTAGGTACCCTCACATGTTCTCCCCGTGTCCCCTAGGGTAGGTACCCTCACATGTTCTCCCCGTGTCCCCTAGGGTAGGTACCCCCACAAAAAAACATGCAGTAATCCTGGTCTCTAAACTGCCTCCTCCTGGCCAGCCAGGGCACCTGATGGAGGGGAAAGGAACTGGTTGGAATAACGTGTTCCTTCCACGCGCTACGTCCAACCAGGGAAACTCCCCCCCCCCCCCCCCCCCCCCGTCAGGTGAAAAGAAGCGGCTTGGACTCCTCATGCATTGAAGGAAGCATGAGGTCAGTCCATTGCTCTCCCCAGGTTGGCATAGGGAGAGTACAGCACAGGATACATGAGATAATTGACTACAGTAGGTAATTGACTACTGTGGGTAACTAGGTGAAAAAAATGGGTTACTAAATTGTGGGATAAAAATGTAGAAAAAAACCAACAACTTTGTGGGGGCTGTGGCCTGTAGAGGGGTGGGGCCGTGGGGGGCTGTGGCCTGTAGAGGGGTGGGGCCGTGGGGGGCTGTGGCCTGTAGAGGGGTGGGGCCGTGGGGGGCTGTGGCCTGTAGAGGGGTGGGGCCGTGGGGGGCTGGGGGCAGGTGGAAAGTACAGGAATCAGACACAATATAGTCGGTATCAGACATGATGACATGATCATTGATTTGATTGATAGGAATGCCATGAGTAAACCCATTTAGACCTGAGGACGATTATACAAATGTCTTCTAAATCCTGAAAAAAAATTCTGTCAGTGGTGCTCAAACATTTTCATGTCAAGGACCCCCAAAAATATATGTAATTGGCCGCGGGACCCCCATCTGAAAATATGTTGTTCCAGGGACTCCCCAGAAGCAAAGATTTGAGTTAACATTCGCTCTGAAAGAATATATATTCAAAGATTTGCAGCACATTTTTACGATTTAAAAAAAATAGCAGATCTACAAGCTCGTAGTGCGGCACTCGATGCCGCTTTTTATATATGGGGCTCTGTGACTGTGTGACACATGCAATAAAGAGAGTCCTCATCATGGATGGAGAGCAGCCGTTCCGCAGCAGAAAGAAAGGGGATCTGTACATACGCAGCAGTGTCACGTGAAAGGGGGTGTACATACGCAGCAGTGTCAAGTGAAAGGGGGTGTACATACGCAGCAGTGTCAAGTGAAAGGGGGTGTACATACGCAGCAGTGTCAAGTGAAAGGGGGTGTACATACGCAGCAGTGTCAAGTGAAAGGGGGTGTACATACGCAGCAGTGTCAAGTGAAAGGGGGTGTACATACGCAGCAGTGTCAAGTGAAAGGGGGTGTACATACGCAGCAGTGTCAAGTGAGCCCACAAGTTAAGTATTGTAACACTGAAGAGCCTCCTCCCTGAAGCCCACTGACAACCAGCCAAGGACTGAATAAAGCAGTCCTTCATTTCATTTGCAGCCTCTACAACAGGCCTGCATGGCCTATACCAAGTCACAAACTGCGTTCTACAACTGACCTGTGGGAGGCAGCAATGTGCCATTTTGCCATTCATCCAGTCAGGTTGCTGCCAGAAATCACAAGAAGTAGTGGTGAGGCTGAGCTCAGAAGTCTCCTTTGATGGTTGGTAGGTTTGTTTCTCCTGTTGTGGCATGTGGTCAGTTATGGTAAATATGTAACCACTTAAACCCTATATTCTTAGTCAAACGGACTGTACAGTTTGGTCTGTTTTTTCTTCTGTCTACAACAAATCTCTTGCCAAAATGTGTAGATTTGAACCGGGTCCTTGTGCTTATAGGACACTGCTTCATCCCCTATTTCATAGAGGCATAAGAAGTACTTTGTGAATGTAACAACTACAATTTACAATTTAGGCATTAATCCGGAGCGATTTACAATAAGCAAGAGCAGAAAGCATAGCAATACATCACATACATAAAAGTAGTTATCATGAAACATGCTAAGAACGTAACAGTGGAATATCTATATAATGAAACTATACATATAAACTACAGTATATATACTATACTATACTACATGTATAGCCTATACTATAAAGTGCTATGACTACATAAAATGCAATTCTAGTGCTGTCTACGTAACATGCTATAAGTCTGTATAATCTATAAATCTACATAAATAAAAGGGCTAGGGTAAGTGCTACGGGCCATGATGGAGTCTGAAAACGTGAAAAGGTGGGTTTTCAGACTACGGCAGAAGATTTGGGAGTGAGGCTGCAGTTCTGATTGCAATGGGAAGTGCATTCCATAATTTTGGAGCCAGAAGGGAGAAGAGTTTGGGACGTGTGGAGCGTTGTCCCGGCGTTTTTAGTGAAGATACAGTAATTCCAGCTTCCCCACTTAGTTGGTAAATAAAATGGTAAATGGTGCATTTATATAGCGCCTTTATCCAAGATGCTTTACATAGATTGTGCATTACATTCACCCATTCACACACACATTCATACACCGATTGCAGCGGAAGCCATGCAAGGTACCAACCAGCACATCGGGAGCAATTTGGGGTTCAGTGTCTTGCCCAAGGACACTTCGACATGTAGACAGGAGGAGCCGGGATTCGAACCGCCGACCCATGGATCATTGGACGACCTGCTCTACCTCTTGAGCCACAGTCACACATGTGTTTCATAGCCTATGAAACACATGTGCTTTTAATGTAATAATTATGTGTGACTCACGTACAGTATCTTACCACTGTGGTTCACACTTTATCAGCTCTCTTGCACTCTTCAGTTAAAGATTTGAGACGGACGTCATTGGTTTTGAACAAAGAATCTTCTGTAAACAAAGCACTGACTTTCTTGAGACAGCCAATTACTTGGTCTAATAGGATGTTGATGCAAAGTGAAACTGTTCCAAGTGCTGGACTTGATATTTGTGGCAACTATACTTTAGGATGTAGAGGGTTAGGAATGTAGATGTGAAAATGTTCAAATTCAAAATAGGATGGAAAAAATGGATTAAAACCATGGGTGTTTGCAAAACGCTGATATCTCTCTCATGCTATAGAAGCTTGGGAGAGAAGTATAATTGAACACTTACCCTGATAGTATTTAGATCTTCTATTTATAGTGACTCATAGGAATAGACTATGTGACAACCAGGTATAATCTGGTGACCACCGGAGAGACGGGTGACAGCCGGAATGTAGACGGCACCCGGGTCAGTAGTATGGGTTAGCGCCCCAGCCTGTGTCCTCCGTGAGGAGGTGAGCAGTATGGGTCAGCGCCCCAGCCTGTGTCCTCTGTGAGGAGGAAGCCCAACAAACCCTCGGTGAGGCCTTTAGGAGGGCCATTATAATCCACCACTCCTGAATGAAGTTCCTGGTTCTGGGAGTCTGGTGCAATGCACAGGTCCTGGGCCTGGTGAGAGCAGGAGTGGACCTGGTGATACGTAGGAGGGGCCCGGACAGGAGTCAGTCAACCCACAGAGCCTATAGTCCTTCCACGCGCCAGAATCTGGTTCTCCCAGTCCTAGCAGAGTAGTTCCGGAGCAACGGATTGTGTGGCCCTGGGTTTTCCCTAATGCATGGGACTGATTGAGGGTAGCTACTGGGACGTAAGTCGGGACTTGATCACCCCGGCTGGGTCACCTGAGTGAGGGGTATGATGTTGGAAGACCCGGAACTCTGATGACCTTGGGATACATCACTGAGGATTTTGTTATAGATCAGATGTCAAGTGAACATGTTCCAAAACCTGGATATGTGCGACCTAGCTCGGTTGGATTTAGAGACCTATGAAATCACAAGACATTTTGCGAGCTTGTAGATCTGCTATTTTAAATTGTAAAGTGTAAATAGTGTGTGACTGAGGCATGTATCATTTAGACCAACATGGTTCACACTCAATCAGTTCCTCTTACTTCTATCGATACAATCGATTATTTGCATTGCAAAACGATACGGTACGATACAAAGTCAAACGATATGATATTTTGCTGTTTGCATATCGATATAGTATATATAGGATCATTGATCATATCGATATAGTATATATAGGATCATTGATCATATCGATATAGTATATATAGGATCATTGATCATATCGATATAGTATATATAGGATCATTGATCATATCGATATAGTATATATAGGATCATTGATCATATCGATATAGTATATACAGGATCATTGATCATATCGATATAGTATATACAGGATCATTGATCATATCGATATAGTATATACAGGATCATTGATCATATCGATATAGTATATACAGGATCATTGATCATATCGATATAGTATATATAGGATCATTGATCATATCGATATAGTATATATAGGATCATTGATCATATCGATATAGTATATATAGGATCATTGATCATATCGATATAGTATATATAGGATCATTGATCATATCGATATAGTATATATAGGATCATTGATCATATCGATATAGTATATATATAGGATCATTGATCATATAGTATATATAGGATCATTGATCATATCGATATAGTATATATAGGATCATTGATCATATCGATATAGTATATATAGGATCATTGATCATATCGATATAGTATATATAGGATCATTGATCATATCGATATAGTATATATAGGATCATTGATCATATCGATATAGTATATACAGGATCATTGATCATATCGATATAGTATATACAGGATCATTGATCATATCGATATAGTATATACAGGATCATTGATCATATCGATATAGTATATACAGGATCATTGATCATATCGATATAGTATATATAGGATCATTGATCATATCGATATAGTATATATAGGATCATTGATCATATCGATATAGTATATATAGGATCATTGATCATATCGATATAGTATATATAGGATCATTGATCATATCGATATAGTATATATAGGATCATTGATCATATCAATATAGTATATATAGGATCATTGATCATATAGTATATATAGGATCATTGATCATATAGTATATATAGGATCATTGATCATATCGATATAGTATATATAGGATCATTGATCATATCGATATAGTATATATAGGATCATTGATCATATCGATATAGTATATATAGGATCATTGATCATATCGATATAGTATATATAGGATCATTGATCATATCGATATAGTATATACAGGATCATTGATCATATCGATATAGTATATACAGGATCATTGATCATATCGATATAGTATATACAGGATCATTGATCATATCGATATAGTATATACAGGATCATTGATCATATCGATATAGTATATATAGGATCATTGATCATATCGATATAGTATATATAGGATCATTGATCATATCGATATAGTATATATAGGATCATTGATCATATCGATATAGTATATATAGGATCATTGATCATATCGATATAGTATATATAGGATCATTGATCATATCGATATAGTATATATAGGATCATTGATCATATCGATATAGTATATATAGGATCATTGATCATATCGATATAGTATATATAGGATCATTGATCATATCGATATAGTATATATAGGATCATTGATCATATCGATATAGTATATATAGGATCATTGATCATATCGATATAGTATATATAGGATCATTGATCATATCGATATAGTATATATAGGATCATTGATCATATCGATATAGTATATATAGGATCATTGATCATATCGATATAGTATATACAGGATCATTGATCATATCGATATAGTATATATAGGATCATTGATCATATCGATATAGTATATATAGGATCATTGATCATATCGATATAGTATATATAGGATCATTGATCATATCGATATAGTATATATAGGATCATTGATCATATCGATATAGTATATATAGGATCATTGATCATATCGATATAGTATATATAGGATCATTGATCATATCGATATAGTATATATAGGATCATTGATCATATCGATATAGTATATATAGGATCATTGATCATATCGATATAGTATATACAGGATCATTGATCATATCGATATAGTATATATAGGATCATTGATCATATCGATATAGTATATATAGGATCATTGATCATATCGATATAGTATATATAGGATCATTGAAATTAAAGTCGATGCGTCGATGCAGTTACTGTATCGTTACACCTATCGTTACAACCCCTTTTGGTGTTTTAAGCGTTACGTTATACTTTAGCTATTGAAAAATAGCAGATCTACAAGCTCATAGCGCGCCACCGAGTGGCGCGCTACGAGCTTGTAGGTCTGCTATTTTTGAAAAGTTGTGAAAATGTGGTGCAAATCTTGTGGTGCAAATCTTATATTTCAGAGCGAACATTTTTAACTAAAATATTTGCTTCTGGGGGGTCCCTGGAACTACATTTTGAGAAGGGGGTCCGTGGCCCAATAGAGATAATTCTGGGGGTCCTTGACATGAAAAAGGTTGAGGACAACTGACATAGAAACATGGGTTTTTCAGAAAACTATTAGGATTTAGAAGCCTTTTTTTAAATCGAAATCAGTCTAAAATGGGTTAAATTACCCAACATAAGAACACCGGTGAGGCCGGCTTCTGGGTCTATGGCCCCAAGTTGTGGAACACACTACCACTGCACCTTAAAAGGGCGACCCCCCTTGCTGTTTTTAAGAGCGAGTTGAAAACTTATTTTTTCAACTTGGCATTTGTTTCAAATTGATCTTGTGTTCACATTCAATGTTCTGTTACAATTTTCCTCGCCATTTTTTCTTTTTGTATTGCTATTTTTATTTGCTAATTTGTATATATTTTGTCTTGACCTGCTTTTTTGTTTTCTGGCATTCCGCTGCTTGTTATATGTTTTAAGTGAAGTACTTTGGGTTGCATTTTATGTATGACAGGTGCTATATAAATAAAGTTTATTATTATTATTATTCATACTATTGACAACGAAGAGAGCAGAGGTCACCAATATGTCCGTACACAAACAAAATGTGTCCGTGGCAAAGACTGGGGATGGCAATGAAGGACCGGGGAGGTCTGGCGTGGAAATGTTTTTTCAAAATAGTAAAAAAGGCAAAGAAGTTTAGGGATAAGGGGTTTAGCGGTGACGAAAATGGAGCCCTAGGAGTCCAACTAGTACTAGTGGTTCTCACATGTTTTATTTACAAAGACCCCTGTAACTCTGAGAGTGTTCAAATGGAACCAAACGGACCATTAAAGGAGCATTCAGTGATTTGGGTGATTTGGAAAAAACCCCGGTCCGCCCCAGGAACAAGATGTGCACATTGCACGCTGTACAGTGGGGGGGCCTTGGAGCACACACACCAAGGCCCGCCCCCGCTCGATCATGATTGGCAGAAGGCCCCTCTCTCTCCTGATTGGATGAAGGCTTGGCCACCTAACCCAAAACGAAACCTAGGGTTTTTTTGACCCCCAGGGGTTAACTGGGGACAGGAAGGAACTCCTTATATGGTCAGCACACTCTATAGTAGGGAGGATTATCACAGCAAAACAAAAAAAATAAGTGATATTTGAATAAAGTGAAATCCCTGAATATACCTTTAAGGGTCCGTTTGGTTCCATTTGACATGTTATTCAGAGCCATCTATGTGTTTCTGGTAATAGTTGTGTCCACTCATTTTGTATGTCCAATGACAAAAGAAATATGTTGACAAAAATGATCCACCACAAGCCAACATGGCGATGATGACCCCTGCAAGAGAGTCTTTGAAAGACAAGTGGAAGTAAGTTGGTGCTGTGGAAGTTAGTTCATAGTAACAGCTGTGCTTCCTGTATGTACAACAAGGAAGCTCGACTTCCTTCTACACAGTATATGTACAAGGAAGGAAGGAGAGGACAGTGCAGGAAGAGAGACACAACGACAAAAGCAGGGCTGGACTGGGACAAAAATTCGGCCCCGGTCATTTTCGCGTGCATTTGGCCCAGACCGGCCCACCACAACCAGCGCGCAGATAGCAGAAACTCTACCACCCACTCCGTCGAGGCACACACAAACAAACAAGCCCTAATACCACCACTTTTACAGAACAACATAAATGATACAAACAAACAGACAACTACACAACCCTTTGTAGAGGGTTTATTTGTCACTCACTGATACAGGTACAGTAAAATTATCATGATAGTACTGGCAGAATGGCAGCACGCCCGGACCTTTCCTGGTGGCCTGCCTGCCTGCGGCCCCCTATGGTCGCGGCCCACCGGGAAAATGCCCGGTATGACCTGTGGCCAGTCCAGCCCTGGACAACAGTCATCACCAACAACATGGCGACCGGTCTGTCTCTCTCAGAGGCAGAATGCACCTGCCCCGTGTGCTGCGACATCTTCACGGATCCCGTCGTCTTGCTGTGCGGCCACAGCTTCTGTAAGGACTGTCTCCAGGAGTGGTGGAGACAGAGCTCCACCCAGACGTGCCCCGTCTGTATGGAGGTGTTTTCCGATGCGTCGACCGCCCCGCAACCTGGCACTGAGAAACCTCTCCGACAACCTGCGGCAGGAGAAAAGTTGCAGAGCTTCCGCCGAACGCGAGGATCTCTGCAGTCTTCACTGTGAAACGCTGAAGCTTTTCTGTGTGGATGATCAGCAGCCTATCTGTGTGGTTTGTAGAGACTCAAAACAACATGAGACACACGACTGTGAGCCTCTCAGTGAAGCTGCACAGGGTCAGAAGGTGAGCGGTATAGAGCGTCGCAGTCCCGCCCCCTACCATGGACCAGGAAATGAATCCCAATGCATTTTTCCCATAGACATTTCATAAAGTATTTATTTAAAGACGGTTACGCTGCGGACAAAGCCAACTCGAGTCGTGACAACTCATGACAACACAAACAATATTTTGGACCAAACAAATAATTACAAAGAAGAAAAACAACAAAAAAAGTGTTGTAACCTGCCGTTTTTTTCTTCTTTCTAAGTATTTGTCTGGCCCAAAAAATTGTGTTTGTTGTCATGATTTGTCACGACTCGAGTTGGCTTTGTCCGCGGTGTAAACGTCTTTAAATAAATACTTTCTGAAATGTCTATGAGGAAAATGAACGGGGAATCATTTCCTGGTCCATGGTAGGGGGCGGGACTGCGACGCTCTATTGATTTGAAAAAATAGGAGGCCTTTTCATTTTTGTCATCATCAACCAATCCAATTAATGCAAGTTTACAACCTGTCATCATCGCAGGCTGAACTCAGAAGGACACAGAAGCACTTAAGGACCAAAGAGGAGACGCGTGAATGGGTCAAAGGTGAATGTGATAAAATCACAAGGCACATAAAGGTAAGTCACAGTAAAGAGAAGTATAGCTCAGACAGTAAACCAAAATGTAGTCGATTAGCAAAACATCATCAATTAGGCTGCTCTGAGTCAGACTTAATTACGATTGAGTGTAGCAGTTACTGTTACATTTTGTTAGAACGTCTGAACTCTTAGGGGTATTATTTGAGTATTACTGTTTCACTGCATTCTGAATTACTGCAATTAGAACTAAACATTGGTGTGTGGAGTTTGCATGTTCTCCCTGTGTCCCCGGCCTAGGGTAGGTACCCTCACAAAAAACATGCAGTAATCCCTGGTGACTGGTCTCTAAACTACCTCCCCCTGGCCAGCTGGGGCGCCTGATGGAGGGGAAAATAACTGGTCGGAATAACGTGTTCCTTCCACGCGCTACGTCCAACCAGGGAAACTCCCCCCCTGTCAGGTGTAAAGAAGCAGCTTGAACTCCTCATGCATAGAAGGAGGCATGAGGTCAGTCCGCTGCCCCCCCCCCAGGTTGGCAGAGAAAGTGTAGCACCCATGATTAGGCTACATTAGATAATTGGCACTGGGTGAAAAACTGAGTTGCAAAAATGTGGGATAAAAATGTAACGGAACATAACATTGTTATGATTATGTCTGAATAGAGTATAGTATACATTCCAAACAAGGAAGATAAGAAGCCATATCTGCATTAGTGTCTACCGTCTACTCAGCCAAAATACTGCACCAGGGTCGTCTGATAACATTTGTGTCCTTGGGGTTAACCTTTCATCCTCCTGGAACTGTGTGTGTAGGATTTACAACACTGTGATCGGTGTCGATTATTAAAATAAATCAAAATCGACATTTGATACAGTGTATGGAAACGTCAAGCCATATCGAGATTCTCGCATTATTTCATTCCGTTACTCACGTCACGCCCGAGGAATAATGAATGCATATTTATCATTACTAGAGCGGTGCCCATCTTGTGATGTCAGAACAGGCCAGATCCAAATATAGAGATATAGGGGTGATCATTATGTATGTGTCCCTTTTATGACCATATATGGAGTTCTATGTCTGTCAAGCATGCCAAATGAGGCTTTTTGTGGTTCTGGACAACCGGAAATGCAGAGTACCCGTTCCACCCATCTGTCTGTGTCCCTTTTATGCCCATATATGGAGATGTCTGTATGTGTCTCTCTGTGTCCCTTTATTCCTATGGAGTTCTGTGTCAGGCATGCCAAATATGGAGTATTGTGATGTTAGAACAGGCCAGTTTATGGAGTTCTGTTCTGGTGTGGAACTGTGGAACTGTGGAACGTGTGTGTCGAATTTGAAGTCGGTGGGGCGAACGGTTCTCGAGTTACGTGGATTATACACAGACAGACAGAGACATGGTCCATTTATAGATAGATGTAATAGAGACACCACGTTATGGAAATACTGAATCAATCATTTATTGAAAAGGTGAATGTGATCAAATCGCATCATCATCAAGGTAAGTCAGAGTAATAAATAAAGTGAAGCCTAGCTCAGTAACCCTGCCTGGCACTCTACCATTTGTGCTTCCCCACCACTCTTTCCTTTCACTCTATTCATATAATCTTCACATTCAGCAAACATACATACATCCAATTATATTGTTCGAAGGCATGGTCTTTAATAGTAAATTGATATTTAAGTGTCCTCGATCGTCTCAATGGTTTCAGCTCCAGGCCCAGCAGACAGAGAAGAGAATCAAAGAGGACTTTCAGAAAATGTACCGGTTCCTGCGAGCAGAGGAAGCCTCTAAGATCGATGCACTGCGGACGGACGAGAGGCAGAAGATTCTGAAGATAAAGATCCAGATCGACAATTTGAACTCGGAGATCTCTTCCATCTCAAACACCCTCAAAATCATAGCAGAGCAGCTGATGGCTGGAGATGCCCCGTTCATGCTTGTAAACACTTTTGTTTTATATGAATGTGTGAATAGGTTTATTCTTAATCAAAAATCGTCCAATAACGAATTTTCCATTTGTAACCCTGTTTTCTCCTTCACAGAATTTCGACCATTAAGAGGTACTGTACAGGGACGTGCAGAGAGTGTTAGAGGGGCAGGGGCTGAAATCCCGTAAGAGGGCACTTTTGGACACAAATAGCAGAACTCACTCACACTCGCTCACTCCAGCATGGCGGTGTTACGGTGAATTTGGTGACCTGATGAAATGTGTGACAATCGTGTAGACAATCACATAATGTCAGTGTACGAACGTAAATCATTGCGGTTTGTTTATTAGCATTTTAAAGACCTCCATTGTATGTTATGTGAAGTCCAGAAGATGGTCACATACTTTGGCAGCTCACCAATTTGACTGTAACACCGCCATGCCTGAGTGAGCGAGTGTGATTGAGCAAGTGGCCGAGATTTGGGGTATTGGAATTTGGCTAATGTGTGATTAAAAACCGGTTCCGGGAAGCGGTTCCAACCAAGTGTAATGGAACAGATTCTGTTTACTCCATGTCGGATCCGCTTCCGGATCCCCCAGGCCTAGTCTGAACGTCCAGTTTTTATACTGATGTAGCAGTCCATTTGGTTAACTGTCTTTTGCTCTCTGGCAGGGTGTACTGTATGTAGGATAGTACTTGATACTAGCATGGGATATTGTTGTACCCTCTGAGCTCCACATGGGGGTGCCATATTTATGCTGAAGTCCAGTAATGCTTAACCATTTTGCAAATCTTAACACTTTCAATGTAGTGTCCCTGTTCTTGGCACGGCATTATAGGTGAAAATCTTAAAAATAAGAAGCTAAAGAAATGCCGACTATTTCAAAAAATAATGAAAGTAAATAATGAAAGTAACGGATCTAAAAGCTCCGTTACTTTCAAAACGCTGTTTTGAAAATGTTGCAAAATGTCTTGAACTCTTAATTTTCACCTGTAATGACATCATATGACCAAAATAGGGACACCGCCAGCGTTCAAAGTGCTTGAAGTGCAACCTTGAACTGACATGACATGTACAGTATAGTTGTTCATTGTACTCTATACTACTTGTCTATTAAAAGTTGTTTACTTTACTCGGTTGCATGTCATGTAGTCATGTTGTTTTTGACCATCGTCGGCCATAAGCACATGTACTCTGTATGTTCCATTGTTGGTCTGGTGTCTGTGTTTTAAAACAAAATGTGAGACGCCAGAGAGGTTTAATAACAAAATAATAGGAAATGTTAGGCCTTCCGGTGAGTCCGGTCAAATATGAGCTCAGGTCTTTTAATAGCAACTTAAGGAGGCCTATTAGGTCGCTAATGCCATCCCGTCCCGTCCCACTGTCCCACACAAGCAATACCTCTGTCCCTCATGTGGCAGCGGTGGCCGAACGGTTTGTGGAGCGGTCTTGATACCGGAAGGTTCATATCCCTGTACCGGCACGTTTTTTTTACCACCGCTGAAGTGCCCTTGAGCAAGGCATTGAACCACTACCATGAAATGTTCTATGAGCAGAGCCTGGCTGTAAACAAGTATCTGATGCTTAGTCCAGTTACCCTGGGTAAATATAGTAACTTTGCTTTGCTCTGCTCAAACTAACGGTTTGGATCTGGTCACCTCATCTACAGCACAAGCTCTGTTTGGTCATAGGGCATTAAGCAACTAGTCGACTATTCAACTAGTCGACTAGTAAATCCACTAGTCGGCCGTGTTGGTACTAGTTGACTAGTTGATAGTCAACTAGTTTTTTTCCCCAGATTTTGTAGGCCTCAAGATCAGGTAGATTATAGTCACCAATGTACACAGTTTTTAAATGTACAAATATTTATTTCCAAAAAAATAATTAGGTAGTTAAACAAACAACTAGTTGACTAGTTTACTAGTCGACTAGTTGTTTGCAAACCTCAGCTGGTGATGCAATACAAACGCGCGCAAACGTAAAAACCTTTGCTTCTTTAGAACGCCACAACGGTAAGGCCCTCCGGTCTGCTTTTCGGATATGTTATAGAGCTCCACGAGACGCACGCGTGGAACTGTAGTACGTCCTCGGGCGACCTTTCTAGTCGACATGGCGTGCGCGAACGTTCCACTACACCGAGTGGCGCGCTACGAGCTTGTAGATCTGCTATTTAAAACCTTTGCTTCTGTAGAACGCCACAACGGTAAGGCCTTCCGGTCTGATTTACGGATATGTTATAGAGCTCCACGAGACGCACGCGTGGAACTGTAGTACGTCCTCGGGCGACCTTTCTAGTCGACATGGCGTGCGCGAACGTTCCACTACACCGAGTGGCGCGCTACGAGCTTGTAGATCTGCTATTTAAAACCTTTGCTTCTGTAGAACGCCACAACGGTAAGGCCTTCCGGTCTGATTTACGGATATGTTATAGAGCTCCACGAGACGCACGCGTGGAACTGTAGTACGTCCTCGGGCGACCTTTCTAGTCGACATGGCGTGCGCGAACGTTCCACTAGACCGAGTGGCGCGCTACGAGCTTGTAGATCTGCTATTTAAAACCTTTGCTTCTGTAGAACGCCACAACGGTAAGGCCTTCCGGTCTGATTTACGGATATGTTATAGAGCTCCACGAGACGCACGCGTGGAACTGTAGTACGTCCTCGGGCGACCTTTCTAGTCGACATGGCGCGCGCGAACGTTCCACTACACCGAGTGGCGCGCTACGAGCTTGTAGATCTGCTATTTAAAACCTTTGCTTCTGTAGAACGCCACAACGGTAAGGCCTTCCGGTCTGATTTACGGATATGTTATAGAGCTCCACGAGACGCACGCATGGAACTGTAGTACGTCCTCGGGCGACCTTTCTAGTCGACATGGCGCGCGCGAACGTTCCACTACACCGAGTGGCGCGCTACGAGCTTGTAGATCTGCTATTTAAAACCTTTGCTTCTGTAGAACGCCACAACGGTAAGGCCTTCCGGTCTGATTTACGGATATGTTATAGAGCTCCACGAGACGCACGCATGGAACTGTAGTACGTCCTCGGGCGACCTTTCTAGTCGACATGGCGCGCGCGAACGTTCCACTACACCGAGTGGCGCGCTACGAGCTTGTAGATCTGCTATTTAAAACCTTTGCTTCTGTAGAACGCCACAACGGTAAGGCCTTCCGGTCTGATTTACGGATATGTTATAGAGCTCCACGAGACGCACGCATGGAACTGTAGTACGTCCTCGGGCGACCTTTCTAGTCGACATGGCGCGCGCGAACGTTCCACTACACCGAGTGGCGCGCTACGAGCTTGTAGATCTGCTATTTAAAACCTTTGCTTCTGTAGAACGCCACAACGGTAAGGCCTTCCGGTCTGATTTACGGATATGTTATAGAGCTCCACGAGACGCACGCGTGGAACTGTAGTACGTCCTCGGGCGACCTTTCTAGTCGACATGGCGCGCGCGAACGTTCCACTACACCGAGTGGCGCGCTACGAGCTTGTAGATCTGCTATTTAAAACCTTTGCTTCTGTAGAACGCCACAACGGTAAGGCCTTCCGGTCTGATTTACGGATATGTTATAGAGCTCCACGAGACGCACGCATGGAACTGTAGTACGTCCTCGGGCGACCTTTCTAGTCGACATGGCGCGCGCGAACGTTCCACTACACCGAGTGGCGCGCTACGAGCTTGTAGGTCTGCTATTTAAAACCTTTGCTTCTGTAGAACGCCACAACGGTAAGGCCTTCCGGTCTGATTTTCATATGTTATAGAGCCCAGCAACACCGGCCGACACCAAGGCTTCCTGGGTGATGGCGAGGAGGCTGCCACGTCACCTCACAGTCCAACTGTCTGTATGTACGCCTCTGCTGTGCCTGAGGGAGGCACGCGCGCACATACACGCACGCGCACACACTCACCTGCCCAGGCCATTGATGCCAGACGACCCTCGGGCCAGGCACTGCAGCCTCAGCCTCTCCACGGGATCTGAACTCACACAGACGTCTCTTGGCGTCCAGCGCCATCTCTCGGTCGTGCCTCGACGTCCTGGCCATGGCTGAACACACAGAGCACATTAATATAATGTGTAACATTATAGTGGATGCAGTTAGCTTAATGCTAATTCCGATTAGCAAATGTGACCAGATGGACACTGATGATACTTTTGGAATAAGAACCAAGTTCATAGACTACGCCACTCTCAATGGGTGAGAGACCCGTATTCAGTATTTACTCTTGTAACCAAAATCCCCGTGCAAAGTACTTTATAGACGGACAGAGGCTTTTCTGTGTACAATCACTAGATCAACTTTATTCACAATTTCACATAATACAGATAGCAAAACCGTCATAAATGTTGTATTTAAATTACTTGACCGGAGGGACAATATAGCACTTCTCATAAACATAGCAAACTGTTAAGATAATAAGATATAAATCACTGCAAACTGTTACGAGAATAAGATATAAATCACTGCAACCATCATGGCACTGCGGCTTATGTTGCGCACACAAAACACTTGCTGACTGTTAGTCAAAAGGTAAAAGCACACTAGAAGTGGGGAAGGGGGGGTAACAACGGTCATTCAGTAAAATATACAGTACAGGGGGTTTCTTTCACTAAGGTTATATAAAATACTGGAGGCACTGTAGAGCATGGAAACAATTAAAAACAAAGTCAAACTGAGGAAAAGAGCAATGGCCGTCTGCTGACCACTCTGTGTCACCAGTTCAGCCTGCAATATACAACAGAGCAATTAGACACCGAGCACCCATCATAAGTACTCATTATAATATAAACATATACTGGCAAGCCCATCTTCCTACCTCCTAGGCCCAAGGCTAGCCAGGTCTGGATCCTTTCTGACATTGTTCTACCATGAAATACCTCCTTTTATGATGAATTCCTGTTCTGTCTATAGAAGTGTCTATTTGTACGTCTCTAAATGTTTTGATGATTTGAACATGGTGGACCCTATTGGAAACAAGTGTAATGCTTAATTGGGTCGTCCACTCACAGTTAACAGCCTTTGTATTGAGTTTGTGCTTGAAATGTACTGTAATTCTGCAAACTGTTAATAAATTCTTCAATCAATCAATCAAAACAGAAACAATATTAATTCCCCATCATAATAAATATGTGAATTAAAAGTATGACATAAGGTGGTTGCATGCCAAAGGGCTACCTTTGGCATGCCACCATAATCCACATTGAAGTGTGAGACTCATACCCGTGTTCTGTTAAATAGTATGTGTGGACACTGGGTCCAAGTGTAGTCTGCCCTGTACAGCCTAGCCCCACAACAGCACCAACAGTTTCTAGAAGCACAACAACAATAAGTATGTACAACTCTAAATCATACTAAATGCAACAGACTACAATGTGTAAGCCTTTGTTGTAACATACCTTGGTAAATTGATTTACACGGACGCGACGGGTGCTGCTGGGCACTGACGCTACATGCACACGACAGAACGAGAACAAACGTGAGCTTCATTGATCTCACGGGTCTCAAGCTACCGCTCTGCTCTGGGCAGGCAGCTCCAGGTCCTAATGTCCCACCTAGTTAGCTTCTTATCCATGCTACAGTACTTATACCATATCACTCATTTAGTCCGTTTTTAGATCAATAATAAACATTACTGTATTCTGGTGACTGGTTTAGCACAATACAAACTCGGACTCATTACATAACATGCAAATCACACCACCACTCAATATAAAAATAAAACGTTGTCTTATAAAGCAGCATATACTTTGTTTACATTCAGACCCATGGCTTTGTACAACTACTGGCCAAAGTTGAATAATACATGTTCATATAGTTGTAAAACATTCACCATAAAAGCCAAAATCGCGACAGAGTCAGCTATTCATTCATTACCAACTATTTCACAGACCTTGATGTGACTGTTAGCTGTGATAAAGTAAAGTAAACAAAGTGATGATGAATGACACGACACGAAACACACACACGTAGGATGTAGCTCTTCTCACAACATTGACGACACAGGTCGGTTCTTTATAAACGGGCATTTATTGGGCATTCTTCTCATCCCTCTGCTGTTCCATGCCATGAGAACTATGTTCACACAAAATAATAAACACATAAACAATCAACAAATTACGTCGCAATACATAATATTGATCAAACAAAGAAATACAAAACATGTAGAAATGCGCGATGCGCAGGTGAACGTGTCCGTCAAAACACCACAATACAACACAACAAAGATAACTCTCAAATAATAATACCTCGTTGGCCGCTTGTTGTGTAAAGAGGTTCTTGATGCTTCTTGAGTTTCATACAGTCCTTTGAATGTCCTTTTGACCGTGTTTAATAACTTTAAACAGTTCAAACACACTACTCTGCTGCGAGTGTGCTTCCTTGTGCAGACCAGAGTCTGAATGAGTGAGAGAAATGTTTGTACCACCTGTGTGCAATGCCAGGCAATCATGCATCAATCAGTCAATCAATCATGGTCCAGTGTTGCTACTGACAGACAGGGAACTTGGTTCTGCCTCAGAAAGTTATCATCACATCATGTTTACATTTTCAACCTCATATGAAATCAATTATGAACCACATATTTATTATTGTATCATGACATTATTATGAATTATGCTTTATGAACTTATGACCATGAATTGTTGTATTTTAGCTATTTTAGTCTTTTTAAAGTAAGCATTTTAATAGCAGCACTTACATAGGAAGTCAGAGAAACGAATCAAAGAAAAGACCGTCATCTGCCAGTGGAATTCAGAACAGCGCCACAGCCCATCCACATGTATGAAGGCATATGCCTCTCCCCTCCTCTCCTCTCCTCTCTTTTTGAATGAACAGACAAAACACAAAACACAACATGTTCATTAATGTTATTCTTCACAAACTAGACATTTTATTCATATTTAGAAAATGCAGAATCCAATGGCGTCGGTCTGGGCTCTCCACGCCGTTTGCAAAGGTCAATGGTCAGCAAAAAGACTGCCTCCTCTCTCCCCTCTCTCCACAGAAGTGAAAACAGACAAAACACACCTTTAAAATATGTTCCCTAACCCTATTCTTCGCAAACGAGACATTTTATTCATATTTAGAGCGTCCCAAATTCAATGGGGCCGGTCTCGACTTTCCAGGACGTTTGCAAAGGTCAATGGTCAGCAAAAAGACTGCAACGGTGACCCTTTGGGCCAAATTCTTAAAAAAACGGGGTGATATATATTTTTAAAAATATGTAAGAACCTCCAATATCCATATTCAGGACATGTCGAATCCAATGGAACCAGTCTCGAATTTCCACGACGTTTGCAAAGGTCAAAGGTCAGCCGAAAGACTGCCACGGTGACCTTTGGGCCAAATGCCTTAACAATTAAGTGATAGATATTTTTTTAAATATGTAACACCCCCGAATATCCATATTCAGGCCATGGCGAATAAAATGGCGTTGGTCTCGATTTTGTGGGACTCTTACAAGCGTCCGATAAAGGGAACTACACTGCAATGCTAGGCCTCGGGTCAGATTTGAGGTTCCCGAGGTCGCAGAAAAAAACTCAGACCATCACGAAGATCGGCTCGTCGCCGCGATCGCAGAGGTGTTCGGCCCATCCCGAACAGACTTACGATCGTCGGCGTAGGCGCGCGTGAACGTCAAACTTTGCTTCACTGGAACGCCACGACGGTGAGGCCTTCCGGGATGTGTTATATGATATGTTATAGAGCTCCCGGAGACGCACGCATGGATCTATAGAACGTCCTCGGGCGACCTTTCTAAGAGGCACGGTCTCGTTTCACTTTTTCAGCCAGGACGCTGTTAGAGTCTATGGGTCTATGACGTGTCTGCATGCACAGAGCCAAAGTGAAGGACGTTTTGTACGACTGTCGGAGGCGTACGTCCGAGACACCGAACCGTTCGTCTCGGCTGGCTCTCCGACATATCCGAACGTCGGACCGTGATGTTTTATCGTTGGCGCGTTGGCGCGTTGTCGCGCGTCAAAGTCGGCAATTTGTAGGCGTTCGTTCAAGGCTACCGCCGCGGCCGTATGTCCGTTTGGCCCGAAACCTATACGGCTGCGATCGGGGCCGCGACCCGGCTGCGGTGATCGTCTCGGATTTGTTCTGCGACTTTCGCGTCAAAGTCGCAAATTTCGAGGCTTTCGTGCAGGGCTACTGTCGCGACCGCATGTCCGTTTGGCCCAAACCCTATACGGCTGCGATCGGGGCCGCGACCCGGTTGCGGTGATGGTCTCGGATTTGTTCTGTCGAATTTCGCGACTTTTCTCGCTAACTTACTTTGTGGGAGCAGTTTATGCTAATGAAGGGCGTGGTTCCGGCTACTTTGTGGGTGTGGGTTATGCAAATTTGATGGGCGTGGTTTCGGCTACTTTGTGGGTGTGGTATATGCAAATTAGTGGGTGTCGCTTATGTAAATTAGTGGGTGTCACCCCGCCTACTTTGTGGGAGTGGTTTATGCAAATGAAGGGGCGTGGTATGCAAGTGAAGGTGCGTGGTATGCAAATGAAGGGGAGTGGTATGCAAATGAAGGGCATGTTTCGGCTACTTTGTGGGATTGGTTTATGCAAATGAAGGGGCGTGGCATGCAAATGAATGGGAGTGGTATGCAAATGAAGGTGCGTGGTATGCAAATGAAGGGGAGTGGTATGCAAATGAAGAGGCATGGTTCCGGCTACTTTGTGGGATTAGCTCATGCAAATGAAGGTGCGTGGTATGCAAATGAAGGGGAGTGGTATGCAAATTAAGGGGCATGGTTCCGGCTACTTTGTGGGATTAGTTTGTGCAAATGAAGGTGCGTGGTATGCAAATGAAGGGGAGTGGTATGCAAATGAAGGTGCGTGGTATGCAAATGAAGGGCATGTTTCGGCTACTTTGTGGGATTGGTTTATGCAAATGAAGGGGCGTGGCATGCAAATGAAGGGGAGTGGTATGCAAATGAAGGTGCGTGGTATGCAAATGAAGGGGCGTGGCATGCAAATGAAGGGGATTGGTTTATGCGAATGAAGGGGCGTGGCATGCAAATGAAGGGCATGTTTCGGCTACTTTGTGGGATTGGTTTATGCAAATGAAGGGGCGTGGCATGCAAATGAAGGGGGGTGGTATGCAAATGAAGGGGAGTGGTATGCAAATGAGGTGCGTGGTATGCAAATGAAGGGGGGTGGTATGCAAATGAAGGGCATGTTTCGGCTACTTTGTGGGATTGGTTTATGCAAATGAAGGGGCGTGGCATGCAAATGAAGGGGGGTGGTATGCAAATGAAGGGGAGTGGTATGCAAATGAGGTGCGTGGTATGCAAATGAAGGGGCGTGGCATGCAAATGAAGGGGGGTGGTATGCGAATGAAGGGGCGTGGCATGCAAATGAAGGGCATGTTTCGGCTACTTTGTGGGATTGGTTTATGCAAATGAAGGGGCGTGGCATGCAAATGAAGGGGAGTGGTATGCAAATGAGGTGCGTGGTATGCAAATGAAGGGGCGTGACATGCAAATGAGGGGAGTGGTATGCAAATGAAGGGCATGTTTCGGCTACTTTGTGGGGGCGGCTTATGCAAATGAAGGGGATTATCTTATGCAAATGGAGGTGCGTGGTATGCAAATGAAGGTGCGTGGTATGCAAATGAAGGGGAGTGGTATGCAAATGAAGGGCGTGTTTCGGCTACTTTGTGGGAGCGGCTTATGCAAATGAAGGGGATTATCTTATGCAAATGGAGGTGCGTGGTATGCAAATGAAGGGGAGTGGTATGTAAATGAAGGGGAGTGGTATGCAAATGAAGGGGAGTTTATGCAAATGAAGGTGCGTGGTATGCAAATGAAGGGGAGTGGTATGCAAATGAAGGGCGTGTTTCGGCTACTTTGTGGGAGCGGCTTATGCAAATGAAGGGGATTATCTTATGCAAATGGAGGTGCGTGGTATGCAAATGAAGGGGAGTGGTATGCAAATGAAGGGGAGTGGTATGCAAATGAAGGGGAGTGGTATGCAAAGGAAGGGGCATGGTTCCGGCTACTTTGTGGGATTAGTTTATGCAAATGAAGGTGCGTGGTATGCAAATTAAGGGGAGTGGAATGCAAATGAAGGGGCATGGTTCCGGCTACTTTGTGGGATTAGTTTATGCAAATGAAGGTGCGTGGTATGCAAATGAAGGGGAGTGGTATGCAAATGAAGGGCGTGTTTCGGCTACTTTGTGGGAGCGGTTTATGCAAATGAAGGGGCGTAGTATGCAAATGAAGGGGAGTGGTATGCAAATGAAGGGGCATGGTTCCGGCTACTTTGTGGGATTAGTTTATGCAAATGAAGGTGCGTGGTATGCAAATGAAGGGGAGTGGTATGCAAATGAAGGGCGTGTTTCGGCTACTTTGTGGGAGCTGCTTATGCAAATGAAGGGGATTATCTTATGCAAATGAAGGGGATTGGTATGCAAATGAAGGTGCGTGGTATGCAAATGAAGGGGAGTGGTATGCAAATGAAGGGCGTGTTTCGGCTACTTTGTGGGAGCGGCTTATGCAAATGAAGGGGATTATCTTATGCAAATGGAGGTGCGTGGTATGCAAATGAAGGGGAGTGGTATGCAAATTAAGGGCGTGTTTCGGCTACTTTGTGGGAGCGGCTTATGCAAATGAAGGGGATTATCTTATGCATACCATGCCCCTTCATTTGCATACCACTCCCCTTCATTTGCATACTACGCCCCTTCATTTGCATAAGCCGCTCCCACAAAGTAGCCGAAACACGCCCTTCATTTGCATACCACTCCCCTTCATTTGCATACCACGCACCTTAATTTGCATTCCACGCACCTTCATTTGCATAAACTAATCCCACAAAGTAGCCGGAACCATGCCCCTTCATTTGCCTACCACTCCCCTTCATTTGCATACCACGCACCTCCATTTGCATAAGATAATCCCCTTCATTTGCATAAGCCGCTCCCACAAAGTAGCCGAAACACGCCCTTCATTTGCATACCACTCCCCTTCATTTGCATACCATGCCCCTTCATTTGCATACCATGCCTCTTCATTTGCATACCACTCCCCTGCATTTGCATACCATGCCCCTTCATTTGCATACCCCTCCCCTTCATTTGCATACTACGCCCCTTCATTTGCATAAACTAATCCCACAAAGTAGCCGAAACACGCCCTTCATTTGCATACCTTTCCCCTTCATTTGCATACCACGCACCTTCATTTGCATACTACTCCCCTTCATTTGCATACCATGCCCCTTCATTTGCATACCACTCCCCTTCATTTGCATACCATGCCCCTTCATTTGCATACCACTCCCCTTCATTTGCATACTACGCCCCTTCATTTGCATAAGCCGCTCCCACAAAGTAGCCGAAACACGCCCTTCATTTGCATACCACTCCCCTTCATTTGCATACCACGCACCTTCATTTGCATAAACTAATCCCACAAAGTAGCCGGAACCATGCCCCTTCATTTGCATACTACGCCCCTTCATTTGCATAAGCCGATCGCACAAAGTAGCCGAAACACGCCCTTCATTTGCATACCATGCCCCTTCATTTGCATACCACGCACCTTCATTTGCATACTACTCCCCTTCATTTGCATACCATGTCCCTTCATTTGCATACCATGCCCCTTCATTTGCATACCACTCCCCTTCATTTGCATACCACGCACCTTCATTTGCATACTACGCCCCTTCATTTGCATAAGCCGATCACCCAAAGTAGCCGAAACACGCCCTTCATTTGCATACCACTCCCCTTCATTTGCATACCATGCCCCTTCATTTGCATACCATGCCCCTTCATTTGCATACCACTCCCCTTCATTTGCATACCATGCCCCTTCATTTGCATACCAGGCCCCTTCATTTGCATAAGCCGATCACACAAAGTAGCCAAAACACGCCCTTCATTTGCATACCACTCCCCTTCATTTGCATACCATGCCCCTTCATTTGCATACCATGCCCCTTCATTTGCATACCACTCCCCTTCATTTGCATACCATGCCCCTTAATTTGCATACCATGCCCCTTCATTTGCATACCACTCCCCTTCATTTGCATACCACGCACCTTCATTTGCATACCATGCCCCTTCATTTGCATACCACTCCCCTTCATTTGCATACCATGCCCCTTAATTTGCATACCATGCCCCTTCATTTGCATACCACTCCCCTTCATTTGCATACCACGCACCTTCATTTGCATACTACTCCCCTTCATTTGCATACCACTCCCCTTCATTTGCATACTACGCCCCTTCATTTGCATAAGCCGATCACACAAAGTAGCCGAAACACGCCCTTCATTTGCATACCACTCCCCTTCATTTGCATACCATGCCCCTTCATTTGCATACCAGGCCCCTTCATTTGCATACCACTCCCCTTCATTTGCATACCATGCCCCTTCATTTGCATAAACTAATCCCACAAAGTAGCCGAAACACGCCCTTCATTTGCATACCATGCCCCTTCATTTGCATACTACGCCCCTTCATTTGCATAAGCCGATCACACAAAGTAGCCGAAACACGCCCTTCATTTGCATACCACTCCCCTTCATTTGCATACCATGCCCCTTCATTTGCATACCAGGCCCCTTCATTTGCATACCACTCCCCTTCATTTGCATACCATGCCCCTTCATTTGCATAAACTAATCCCACAAAGTAGCCGAAACACGCCCTTCATTTGCATACCACTCCCCTTCATTTGCATACCACGCACCTTCATTTGCATAAACTAATCCCACAAAGTAGCCGGAACCATGCCCCTTCATTTGCATTCCACTCCCCTTAATTTGCATACCATGCCCCTTCATTTGCATACCACTCCCCTTCATTTGCATACCACGCACCTTCATTTGCATACCATGCCCCTTCATTTGCATACCACTCCCCTTCATTTGCATACCATGCCCCTTAATTTGCATACCATGCCCCTTCATTTGCATACCACTCCCCTTCATTTGCATACCACGCACCTTCATTTGCATACTACTCCCCTTCATTTGCATACCACTCCCCTTCATTTGCATACTACGCCCCTTCATTTGCATAAGCCGATCACACAAAGTAGCCGAAACACGCCCTTCATTTGCATACCACTCCCCTTCATTTGCATACCATGCCCCTTCATTTGCATACCAGGCCCCTTCATTTGCATACCACTCCCCTTCATTTGCATACCATGCCCCTTCATTTGCATAAACTAATCCCACAAAGTAGCCGAAACACGCCCTTCATTTGCATACCATGCCCCTTCATTTGCATACTACGCCCCTTCATTTGCATAAGCCGATCACACAAAGTAGCCGAAACACGCCCTTCATTTGCATACCACTCCCCTTCATTTGCATACCATGCCCCTTCATTTGCATACCAGGCCCCTTCATTTGCATACCACTCCCCTTCATTTGCATACCATGCCCCTTCATTTGCATAAACTAATCCCACAAAGTAGCCGAAACACGCCCTTCATTTGCATACCACTCCCCTTCATTTGCATACCACGCACCTTCATTTGCATAAACTAATCCCACAAAGTAGCCGGAACCATGCCCCTTCATTTGCATTCCACTCCCCTTAATTTGCATACCACGCACCTTCATTTGCATAAACTAATCCCACAAAGTAGCCGAAACACGCCCTTCATTTGCATACCATGCCCCTTCATTTGCATACCACTCCCCTTCATTTGCATACTACGCCCCTTCATTTGCATAAGCCGCTCCCACAAAGTAGCCGAAACACGCCCTTCATTTGCATACCACTCCCCTTCATTTGCATACCACGCACCTTCATTTGCATAAACTAATCCCACAAAGTAGCCGGAACCATGCCCCTTCATTTGCATTCCACTCCCCTTAATTTGCATACCACGCACCTTCATTTGCATAAACTAATCCCACAAAGTAGCCGGAACCATGCCCCTTCATTTGCATACCACGCACCTTCATTTGCATACAACTCCCCTTCATTTGCATACCATGCCCCTTCATTTGCATACCATGCCCCTTCGTTTGCATACCACTCCCCTTCATTTGCATACACGCACCTTCATTTGCATAAACTAATCCCACAAAGTAGCCGAAACACGCCCTTCATTTGCATACCACGCACCTTCATTTGCATACAACTCCCCTTCATTTGCATACCATGCCCCTTCATTTGCATACCACGCACCTTCATTTGCATTCCAAGCCCCTTCATTTGCATAAGCCTATCACACAAAGTAGCCGAAACACGCCCTTCATTTGCATACGCCAATCCCACAAAGTAGCCGAAACATGCCCTTCATTTGCATACCACGCCCTTCATTTGCATAAGCCTATCACACAAAGTAGCCGAAACACGCCCTTCATTTGCATACGCCAATCCCACAAAGTAGCCGAAACATGCCCTTCATTTGCATACCACTCCCCTTAATTTACATACCACGCCCTTCATTTGCATACCACGCCCTTCATTTGCATAAGCCAATCCCACAAAGTAGCCGAAACACGCCCTTCATTTGCATAAGCCACTCCCGCAAAGTAGTCGAAACCACACCCACAAAGCAGGTGGGACGCAGCCCACTAATTTGCATAAGCAAAATGTGAGGTGTGTGTGTGTGTGTGTGTGTGTGTGTGGGTGTGTGGTAGTAGTAGTAGTAGTACAACATACGAGATGATGCCTGATCTTCTGACATCCATAGTTGGTTGACTCGATGGCGTTGTCCTCACCTGGAGAGAAATGCCCCCGGAAATATGATCCATCCATCCATCCATTTATTTATTTATTTATTTATTTATTTATTTATTTATTTATTTATTTATTTATTTATTTATTTATTTATTCATTTATTTATTCATTTATTCATTCATTTATTCATTCATTTATTCATTCATTCATTCATTCATTCATTCATTCATTCATTCATTCATTCATTCCCCCCGGAAATAAATAAATAAACAAGGATAATCATCCATCCATGTGTGACAATTGTTTGACACACATCATGTCAAGTCATGTCTGTCTATAGCAAGAGGTGGGGGGGGGGGGGGGGGGGGGCGCCAAAGCATATTTTAGACTGATTCAGTATTGACCATATTAAGCCAGGTATCACGGAAGACAGCACTAATATAATAAACAAACGTGAACGGAGCACTGCTGCCAACATTGTACACGCATATAGTGGCCATACTGGCATACTCACCATAGCCTGGTCAAGGTTTCCCCTTGGTGGACGTGACATTTCCAACTATTGCCACCGCGAGAGCCCCGGGAGCGCGTCCGGGACGGCGGCCCGGTTCGAACGAGATTCCCCCCGTCCGAAACGGACAAGGGACGGCCGAGATAGGGCCGGGGACCCCCGCGGACCCCCGGCGGACCCCCGGCCCTATGGAGGTGCCGGGATAGATTTATCCTTAGTCCTTAGTCCTTGTCTTGACTTTTGACTTGTTGACTAAAAGGTAAAGTGTGATTTATTTTTGATTTATCTCAGTCCTTTGACTAAAAGGTAAAGTGTGATTTATTTGGATTTATCCTTATTATTGTGAAAGATGTCCCCCAAATGTAAATTATTAATTTATTATTATTATTTTAATAATCATTATAAATGTGCAAAAAAAATATATATAATTTATTTTACATGATTTCCTCTGATAAGTCCTAGTAGTAGTAAAGTAGTAGTAAGGTTGAAATCGTTTTTTTGCAAGTATAAATTAATCCGGGTTTTACAGGGTTAGTCATTCATTCATTCATTCCCCCCGGAAATAAATAAATAAACACGGCTAATCATCCATCCATGTGTGACAATTGTTTGACACACATCATGTCATGTCATGTCTATCTATAGCAAGAGGTGGAATTGCGTCAGATCTTCTACACAAAGCAAAACAAAAGGGAGCAGTGCACCACCCTGTGGCACCAACTGGCACTGCTGACTGTTACAAATTGACAGTGGATTATCTTGGATTATGTCCGCCAAAATACATTCCAATAGTACATTTACTTGACCAAAAGGTAAAGACTGATTTATTTTGATTTATTTATTCTGGATCCTTAGTCCTTGGTCCGAGGTCCCGAATCTTGACTCGAACCAGCGTCCTCTGGCAGGCACCGTAGGAAGCTGCCCAAACCACTGAGCCATCGTGGAATACTCTTAACCATGGATTTTGGGTAATTTTATCTTTTTGTTTTTTTGGAAGGGAAGGAAAAAAAAGAAAAAGTATTTTTTACCAATGCAAAGGGTGAAATATTGTCATAATGTACGTTGTGTTTGTTTTGGAAAGGAAAAAGTGTTTAATGTACTTTTTAGTGACGTTAGGGTAGATTTTTTTTTAACAGTACTTGTGAGAACTCTCTCTCTCACACACACACACCAGAGACTGGCAGCTGATTGGCTCATTCAGGGTTGCCAGGTTGGTGGCTGTCAGGTTGTCTAATGCCTGCTGCCTTGTGTGTGTGTGTGTGTGTGTGTGAACCAGCTACACTGGCATTTAAACACATTCATATTGT
Organism: Electrona antarctica; assembly: GCF_951216825.1. Classification (NCBI taxonomy): domain Eukaryota; kingdom Metazoa; phylum Chordata; class Actinopteri; order Myctophiformes; family Myctophidae; genus Electrona; species Electrona antarctica. Next base: position 6,355,290 of record NC_136797.1, on the reverse strand, counting down.
AACTGTTGCCACTATAGGTGATATAGTTTGCTTTATTCCTAAAAGGTACAAGTTCATAATGAAGAAGTTCATAATTAAGTCACATTTACGTTTAAAACATTATTTTTCAAGTTGTTGTAATGCTTTTATTTTGAAGAGTCAAAGTCATGTTCCGTGTCTCCTTTGGTCTGCTCATGTAAATTGGGTACACAGGTTTTTTGTGTAAGCAATCAAGCCACAAGCAGCAAGCAGGGTGCAGCAGCTCCGTTTGCACTAGTGGTCACACAAAGAGACACTAAGTTACAAGAGACTGTCATAAGAAAGGTTATAAGGACCTAAGACTGAAGAGATTCCCTTCTTTGTTATTTGCACGCAGCCAACAAGGTGTTTGTTTTATGTCTGTATTTTACTTTGGTAAAATGTTTGCATGTCGTATTTATTTTATGTTAATTGTAACGTGCTTGTTTTATTGTATTGTTTTCACGGTGAATTTGGAGGATCCACAAGTCTTCAAATAAATCAGTTTCAAGGAAACCACTTGTGTCTGTCTGTGCTCGGAGGGAGTTACACATATAATATGACAGCACCACACGTGTACACACAGAGGCATTGCCTAAAACACATTAAAACACTCAAACATTCCAGGTGACTAAAATGTGACTAAATTAAAACTATTCAAGGGACTGAAGTGAGTTTGCTGCCAAAAACACAACACTGCATGATGTCACCTCCGTTCTTTATTTCCCCAGAGAGCAGACACGGTCCCCCACAGGACAGGTCAGGTCAAAGGTCATTCCGACTGACAGACAGACAGAGAGTCAGTCGGTCAGACACTCAGCGAGTCACTGATTGATTCATTTACAAACTTGTAGGTCTGCTATTTTTGAAAAATCGTGAAAATGCGGCTCAAATCTTTGAGTATATAGATATGTGTGTGTGTGTGCACGCGCACATGTGCGTGTGTGTGTGTGTGTGTGTGCGCCTTTATCCAAGGCGCTTTACATAGATTGTGCATTACATTCACCCATTCATACACCGATTTCGGCGGAAGCCATGCAAGGTACCAACCAGCACATCGGGAGCAATTTGGGGTTCAGTGTCTTGCCCAAGGACACTTCGACATGTAGACAGGAGGAGCCGGGATTCCAACCGCCGACCCATGGATCATTGGACGACCTGCTCTACCTCCTGAGCCACAGCCGCCCCATACGCCGCGCGTATGTGTGTCAAGACATTTTATTAGCAACTACACACACCTGTTGCAAGGTCCCCTTTTGGTGTTTTAAACGTTTACTGGGGACCCCCTGGAAATCCCACAAGGGCCCCTGGTGGTCCACGGACCCTGAATTGAGAAGCACTGGTATACATTCTAAACACTTGTATTCAGTCAGCTTTTATAAATGTCATTTTAAACGTGAAAACAGACTGTTGCGTGCTGCTGTCTGGTCGTGTGCTTCAAACCAATGTGATGCCGCATTAAACTACTTTTACTGGGGACCCCCTGGACAACCCCCAAGGGCCCCTGGGGGTCACCGGACCCCGAATTGAGAAGCACTGGCATACATTCTAAGCATTTATGCTCAGTTAGCTTTTATAAATGTCACTTTAAACGTGAAAACAGACTGCGCTGCTGTCTAGTTGTGTTCAAACCATTGTGATGTTGCATTACCTACGTTTACTGGGGACCCCCTGGACAACCCCCAATGGCCCCTGGGGGTCACCGGACCCCAAATTGAGAAGCACTGGCATACATTCTAAGCATTTATGCTCAGTTAGCTTTTATAAATGTCACTTTAAACGTGAAAACAGACTGTGCTGCTGTCTAGTCGTGTTCAAACCATTGTGATGTTGCATTACCTACGTTTACTGGGGACCCCCTGGAAATCCCCCAAGGGCCCCGGGGGGTCCACGGACCCCGAATTGAGAAGCACTGGCATACATTCTAAGCATTTGTAATCAGTCAGCTTTTATAAATGTAATTTTAAACATGAAAACAGTCTCTTGAATAGCTTTCATTTAGTTTGTCACATTTTATCACCTGGAATGTTTTAGTGTTAGTCTAGTTTTAGTCGACTAAATATCATAAGATTTTAGTCGACTAAAATGTATTTTGGTGGGCCTTGATGCTGTCATAATGACTTTACACTTGCTGGAAATAGCCCATCTACAAGCTCACAACGCATCGCAGCTTGTAGGTCTGCTATTTTTGAAAAAGCTTGTAGGTCTGCTATTTTTGAAAAAGCTTGTAGGTCTGCTATTTTTTGAAAAAGCCAAATGGAATACAAGCACCTTAAGGAATACAAATCATTGTGTGTACACTGTTTGTACACTGTTTATACAGCAAATGACCTTGATACATAGAAATCCCGTTATATAAACAGAGCAACTAACCTTAATTCAATTACATTTGAATAAATTGCTGCTACTTGTCGCAAATGTTTTTATACTAAGTGACTGCAAAAACATTGAAATACTGCTGCTAACGTCTCCTATATGGATGTATAACTATCTCTGACAGAAAATGCACAATCTTTTTATAGTTTCACAAGATAGTATTAAAGTGTTAATGTAACACAGCTCTGTTTACACTTTTTTTGCTCAAGTGCTCATTTTCAGCAACGCCCTGCACATAGAAACACACACACACACATTAAAACTGTCCGGGGAATCAAACCGGCAACCTTTCAGCAACAAGGGCGCTCCTCAAACCCTTAGGCCACCGCTGCCCCAAAATAATTCCTATTTATATCCAATATTTATTTGTAAATACATTGTGTTATTTTGATTGTCTTGTTCCACTTCTGCTTTGGCAATGTAAATGTATGTCTTCACACGCAGAGTTAAATGATTCCCGGAGATATCAAAATGGGGGTCAGTGGTCACAAAAAGGTTGAGAATCACTTCACTAACGGCCCTACCTCAAAGAATGAGTCTAAACCCTCGAGCCGCACCCTCCGCTCATCAAACACATACTGCCTCAACCCCGCCACGGCCACCCTGTGCACCATGGGTGACAGACAGGGCCTTCTGCACAGCTGCCTCTGAACGGTGGAATACCCTCCCCGCACACTTGAGAGCGCCACAGTCAATCGACTGCTTCAAGAGAGGACTAAAGACCTACCTTTTCAATAAGGCTTTCCACCAAACCCACTGATTTTATTCCTTGACCCATGCCCTCATGTTCAATAACTGTTATTCTGTTTTCCTTGATGCTAAATTGTGTGCTTTTAATCGTGTAATGTAATTTTTTTTTGCTTTTACCTACTGTTTTATATTTTTGTCTACTGTAGCACTTTGAGATTCTGAGGAATGCAAAGTGCATTATAAATAAAATCCATTATTATTATTATCACTAACACGTCGTGTCCATCTCCCTCTGTGTTTATTTCTCTCCGTCAGGTGAGCTGCTCAACCAGACTCGTCCCGAGGGACTGACGGAGATCATCTGTCCAAAGAACTGTGCGGAGCGTGTGAGCGTGGCCCTGGTCTACCCCCCCACGCCCACCGTGGCCAGTCCCTGCTTCAAGTGACCCCCAGCCTGGCCGCCGGCCGTGTGCCGCGGTCCTCCTGGGGTCACCTGACTGACCCCGTGGTCCCCCTCAGAGGGTCCTCTCTGTCCCCCCCGCACGCTGACTGACTGACACATCTTTTATGAACACGCTGCTGCTTTCTGGCTCCTCCTATCCTTCACACACACACACACACACACACACACACACACACACACACACACACACACACACACACACACACACACACACACACACACACACACACACACACACACACACACACACACACACACACACACACACACACACACACACACACACACACACACACACACACACACACACACACACACACACACACACACACACACACACAGCGCTGCAGGCTTTACACTGGATCACAACCTCGGCCCGGTGGATCAACTTGAGACAGGTACGTGTGCTGTAGTACAGGCCGGGTCTGCAACCTTGTTTTAAAGGAAGTGCCAAGCTTTTTATTTTCTAGAATATAGTCGGAGTGCCATGTCAACATGAATCTGTATGACACCACATGAAAAAGATCCAACTTATTTTGATTGTCCACGAATATAACATTTCCCCTTATTTTTAAATATTTTCTTTCACATTGTTATAAATATAATTTAGACTAAGAGCAATGTAATGGGATTTCTATCTCTGGGACCCAATTTATATTGTAAAATCAATGCTAATTTAACTCTGAGAGTTACAGACCCATAAGGGTCCATTTGGTTCCTAACTATCATTTAGCTGGGGACCCCCCGGATCTCCCTCAAGGACTCCTGGGGGTCCCCGGACCCCACTTTGGAGAACCACTGGTACTGGTTTACTTCATACGCTGTTATCATGAAATGAGTGTGTCTACATGTCGTGGCGGCTGTGGCTCAGGAGGTAGAGCAGGTCGTCCAATGATCCATGGGTCGGCGGTTAGAATCCCGGGTCCTCCTGTCTACATGTCGAAGTGTCCTTGGGCAAGACACTGAACCCCAAATTGCTCCCGATGTGCTGGTTGGTACCTTGCATGGCTTCCGCCGCAATCGGTGTATGAATGTGTGTGTGAATGGGTGAATGTAATGCACAATCTATGTAAAGCGCCTTGGATAAAGGCGCTATATAAATGCACCATTTACATGTCCATCTCTCTCTGCATTGCAGGATGTGTGTGGGCTGTTCCTCGGCTGTTCCTCGGCTGTTCCTCCTGACAGAACTTGGATGAACAGGCTGGTCTTCATCCATACATAGTTGTACCATAACAAGTAAATCTGTGTCTTTTCAATCAGTCCAACTCATTTTGGGAAACGAAGCTTCTCAGAGTTATGCCTTGAAAGTCCACTAGAGCAGTGGTTCTCAAACCTTTTCCACGTCAAGGACCCCCACATTGACAATAATTATCCCACGGACCCCCATTTGCAGACATAATGCCAGGGACCCCCCCATAAGAGAAGATTTTTTTTTACGGCTCTAGCAGTGATTCTCAACCCGTTTAATTTCAATGACCCCCCAGTTTGACATGCATATTAGTAAGACCCCCATTTAATGGCATTTTTCTACCTCTGGGACCCCCAATTTATATTGTAAAATTAATGTTAATTTAACTCTGAGAGTGTACAAATGGAAACAAATGGACCAGTTAGGGTCCATTTGGTTCCATTTGTACACTCTTAGAGTTACAGACCCATAATAGGTCCATTTGGTCTCAAACTATCATTTAGCTGGGGACCCCCTGGAACTCCCTCAAGGACCCCTGGGGGTCCCCGGACCCCACTTTTGGGAACCACTGGACTAGAACAGTGGTTCTCAAACCTTTTTTTAAATGTTTTTGGCCGTGGACCCCCATCTGAGAAGATGTGCCAGGGGACCCCCATCTGAGAAGATGTGCCAGGGGACCCCCATCTGAGAAGATGTGCCAGGGGACCCCCATCTGAGAAGATGTGCCAGGGGACCCCCATCTGAGAAGATGTGCCAGGGGACCCCCTATATGCTTACGAAAATATTCAGATTATTTTTTTAAAATAGCAGATCTACAAGCTCACAACGATTGAGCTTGTAGTCCGGCTGCTTTCAAATAGCCAATGTGTATTAGGCTTAAAGTAGTTAACATAGTTTATGCCATATAAAAGTGGGGACCCCCCTGGAGCCCTCCCAAGGACCCCTAGGGCAGAGGCGTATCTACAATAAGGCGAGGGCAGGCGTCCGCCTGTCCAAATCCATTTCTGGCCTGGAAGAAGACAAAAACAAGACCTGATAACTATTAGTGGACAGCTGATTGGACGTTGCGGTAGAGCGCGACCCTCAATCACCCATTGGAATGTAAATGCATGCCTTTCAGCCTTTGTGAGCCTACTCGTCTGGCAGGTATATCTCTTTGAAAACCTTTAGTGCTACGATTGTGCGCGGGGAGACGACAATTAACACATGATCTTGCCTGCCCAAAACGTAATTCCTGGATACGCCACTGCCCTAGGGCAGGGGTTCTCAACGTTTTTGGCCGGGGACCCCCGAAAATGCTTTGGCAACGTCTCGGGACCCCCGCCCCGCCCCCTCCCGACCCCCAATATAAATTGACTGCTACAATAACCTTAAACCATTTTGGGCGGGAACCCCTTTTGGTGTTTTAAGCATTGTTATAATTTAGCTATTTAAAAATAGCAGATCTACAAGCTCATAGCGCGCCACCGAGTGGCGCGCTACGAGCTTGTAGGTCTGCTATTTTTGAAAAATCGTGACCCCCTAAAATAATTTGGCAACCCCCCGAGGGGTCGCAACCTACGGGTTGAGAACCCCTGCCCTAGGGGTCCCCAGAACGAACCCACTGCCCTAGGGGTCCCCAGGGGTCCCCTAGGGGTCCCCAGGGGTCCCCAGAACGAACCCACTTTGAGAACCACTGGCCTGAAGTACATCTCAGTATAATCATGTACTGTATGTGTAGTTGTCATGAAGTGTTTGCAGGAACAAACACTTAAAACATGTTGCTCTTTGTCAACAACTGGCAGTATTTGCTAACTTTGACGTTAGTTAGCGAATGCCATACACACTGGCACAGATTCTGGGACTACGTGACACCTCCTGAATAATCTAGTCTGGTGTAGATAGAGGGGAAAAAGGTGTGAGCCCAAAGACACACCTCTGGGGGACACCAGTCAATGAATTAAATACTGTATACTCTAAACTGTATGGCTTGTAAGTGTTTTAATGCAACACAACATGTGCCTATCTGCGGTTTAACAATAATACATTTATCATGAAACCAAAATGTGAAAGAACATTGACTTGACTGTAATGGCTGTACTTTATATTGTGTGTCCCTTAACTGCAAGAGCTCGCCAAAAGAAAGAGAGGGTTGCCAAAATAATTCACAAATACGATTGCCCTCCCCCCTCCTGCCGGGCCAGCATTCACATTAGTAATGCTCGTACCCGAGTACACTTGGACTTTATGTAATAGTACTTGGCTTTCTCAAGGGATGGAGCGCCATGGCGTGGACTACAGGGCTTTGGGAGATAAGAGAATGTCATGTGACAGAAGAAGAGTCACTTTGTCAGAGCTTAGAGAGAATAATAAAGGTCGACAGTGTGCCTGACGTAGAAACAAAACACAACCAAAGCGGTGCGAGCAGGCTGGGGCGCTCTTTGACAGTGGCGTGCACAGATAGACACTAGGGGGTGCTAGAGAAAAACAGTGTACAGTACTGTAAAGTATGTGGACCATGGTGACATTGATCAATTCTTGATAAAAAAGCGTATAAATCTCACACTATTAAGGCAACCGGCCGGTTCCACGCGCTGCACAAGGTGCCCTTTTTTTCCACTTGAGCACCTGCCCCTCTAGATGTCTGTGCACGCCACTGCTCTTTGAAACATTGCTGTGCAGCCAAAGTAACAGCATTGATTTCAAACAACAAGCGTAAAGTCATGACAGTCACTGACACCAACATTTGGTGTCCAAAATGAATGGCGGAAGTGCTTAATGTTAAACCCCCGGCTGCTGCTGCTGCACAGGGGTTTCCTCGCGCTAAACGGGCCTGCCTGCAGTCCCTGCTCTGACCAGTAGGGGCCGAGCGCTTCAACGTTGGCTAGCCGTTCTGGGGGGGGCGAGACAATAAAAGGTTTCAGAGTAGTGAAGAGAAGTTGATCGCATGATGAACCCTCATTGTGCATCTGTTCAACAACAGGTTCCTTATGGTGCGTTCACGCGGGAAAATGTAAAAGACGCAGGGCTCCATTTTCGTCTCCGCTAAACCCCTTAAAATCCCTAAACTTCTTTGCCTTTTGTTACTATTTTGAAAAACATTTTTGAATAGTTCAACTAGCCAATCTACATTGACACGTTGTGAGCTTGTAGACTGGCCATTTTAACTATTCAAAAATGTTTTGCAAAATAGTAAAATAAGGCAAAGAAGTTTAGGGATAAGGGGTTTAGCGGTCACGAAAATGGAGCCCAAAGTCTACCATTCATTGTCAATGGAAGCCCAGCGACATGAACATACAAAGATGCAGTCTACCATTCATTGTCAATGGAAGCCAGCGACATGAACATACAAAGATGCAGTCTACCATTCATTGTCAATGGAAGCCAGCGACATGAACATACAAAGATGCAGTCAGCGACATGACGTACGTTAAAAAGCCTCAATGATGCATGTATAGCTGCTCCAAATCAACTCACAACAATGCATCTTTGTCTCTTTGTGTCTGCCCGTGTGAACGCACCATTGCAACCTATTGTCACCTATTGCAGCGCTGCTTCTCAAACTTTGTCATTTCCCCCGGACCCCCCCCCCCCCCCCCCCCCATTAGCCTGGAACCCCCTCAAGGACCCCCTGAGGGGTCCCCATGCAGACCCTGTGTCGATTGAGGTCTTGTAAATATTTCTTGTCCAACATTAAGCTTCTACACGTGAGAGACATGGCGTTTACTATGTGAACATAGACACACACAACCATTATTCTTATGATATACACCGTACTTAATCACTCTTAGCAACCACTCCGATAAAAAAACCATCCATTGTACATACATTTAGATTGTCCAGGACTTTGGCATGCACTGGTCTACAAGCATAAAGGTATATAGGAAGGTTTAGAGTTGGAATTATACACACTTTGTCTAAGATCAGATGGACTGACTAGACTAGATTGTTCCGTAAAAAAAAAGAAAAAGAAACATCAGTTGTACATAAATCCATCTATCTTTCTTGGTCTTGTACCAAACCATGTTTAAGGGCCATCCCACACCAAGCAATATACAGATATCTATCACTCCCACTTGAAATTAGAACACTTTTTTAAACGACTATCTTCATAGTTATAGTCATAGTGCCCGTGTGGATGACCTGTACTGAGTAATATCATTTCAGCCTTGTTAACCCATTCTGGGCGGGAACCCCTTTTGGTGTTTTAAGCATTATGTAATACTTTAGCTATTGAAAAATAGCAGATCTACAAGCTCATAGCGCGGCACAGAGTGGCGTGCTACGAGCTTGTACGTCTGCTATTTTTGAAAAATCGTTAAAATGAGGCGCAAATCATTGAATATATATATTTCAGAGCGAACATTTTTAACTAAAATATTTGCTTCTGAAGGGTCCCTGGAACAACATATTTTGAGATGGGGGTCCGTGGCCCAATAGAGATAATTCTGGGGGTCCTTGAAATGAAAAAGGTTGAGCACCACTGACATAGAAACATAGGTTTTTCAGAACAAAATTAGGATTTAGAACACACTTATTTTCATCAAGAAGTTGACGAGACAAAAAACAAACTGATCCAGTTCGGACTTTTGTTTAATCCAGAGTAGCTCAATTTATAAAAACAACAAAAAACAACAACTATGCTTTCCAAAAATGTTGACCTTAGTTCCTGTATTGAAAAACTAAGCTAGAGGGCAAAGGTCATCACATCATAGGACAGTTGGTCTGCAGCCAGACTGTATTACCCATTTAGACCTGAGGTACAAATGTCTTCTAAATCCTGACAGTTTAATGAAAAACCTCATGTTTTTATGTCAGTCGTTCTCAAACGTTTTCATGTCAAGGACCCCCAAGAATATATGTAATTGGCTGCCGACCCCCATCTGAAAATATGTTGTTCCAGGGACCTCACCAGAAGCAAAGATTTCAGTTAAAAACTTGAAAGAATACTGTATATTCAAAGATTTGTGCCACATTTTCACGATTTTTCAAAAATAGCAGACCTACAAGCTCGTAGCGCAGCACTCAGTGCCGCCCTATGAGCTTGTAGATCTGCTATTTTTCAATAGATGGGTTCCCATTCAGAATGGGTTAAAAAAGTATAATAATGGGACAGATCTTCAGTGTACACAGAGAGAACACTACTTCATCACACTATCTGGGGTTTGGTTTTAGAGCAGTGGTTCTCAAACATTTTCATGTCAAGGACCCCCAAATTGACACTAATCAGCCCGCGGACCCCCATTAGAAAAGATATGCCAAGGACCCCCCATAAGAGAACATTTTTACGGCCCTAGCAGTGACTCTCAACCATTTTAACTTCAAGGACCCTCAGTTTGACATGCATTAGGCTACGGACCCCCCCATTTAATGGCATTTCTACCTCTGGGACTCCAATTTATATTGTAAAATCAATGTTAATTTAACTCTGAGAGTGTACAAAATGTGTACACTCTCAGAGTTAACAGACCCATAAATGTCCATTTGGTTCCAAACTATAATTTAGCTGGGGACCCCCTGGAACTCCCTCAAGGACCCCTGGGGGTCCCCGGCCAGACCCCACTTTGGGAACCACTGGTTTAGACAGTGCAATTTATTCGATCGATCCTTTTTGGTGTTGAAGAAAATGCTGCAAACAAAACATGGCAAAAAAAATTCTAATATTTACAGAAACGTGTTTGTTATTGTTTTTTTCATTTGTATATAATATATTTATTTTTGTATGTTGACACGGGATGTCATTACTACAGCTGCGATATGATGTACAGCCGCGAAGTCGTGCATGACTCACTTATTGGCGAAGTGAGAATCATGCACAGGTTTTATAATGACGTAGCTGGTGAGCAACACGTTGCGACATGAAACACTAGATACCAAATGAATCAATAAATTGTTTTTTTTATTAATTACTGCATTGTTGTCTACGTTTTTTCATACACTATATTAACCAAAACTTTGTAATGCAAATCCTCCGCGTCATCAGTGCCCATACCCGAGGCGGGGTTGGCGAAAGGGCCTTAGTTCTGTGTGGAGTTTGCATATGTTCTCCCCGTGTCCCCTAGGGTAGGTACCCTCACATGTTCTCCCCGTGTCCCATAGGGTAGGTACCCTCACATGTTCTCCCTGTGTCCCATAGGGTAGGTACCCTCACATGTTCTCCCTGTGTCCCATAGGGTAGGTACCCTCACATGTTCTCCCCGTGTCCCCTAGGGTAGGTACCCTCACATGTTCTCCCCGTGTCCCCTAGGGTAGGTACCCCCACAAAAAAACATGCAGTAATCCTGGTCTCTGAACTGCCTCCTCCTGGCCAGCAGGGGCGCCTGATGGAGGGAAAAGGAACTGGTTGGAATAACGTGTTCCTTCCACGCGCTACGTCCAACCAGGGAAACTCCCCCCCCCCCCCCCCCCCCCCCCCCCACCCCGTCAGGTGAAAAGAAGAAGCGGCTTGGACTCCTCATGCATTGAAGGAAGCATGAGGTCAGTCCATTGCTCTCCCCAGGTTGGCCGAGGGAGAGTACAGCACAGGATACATGAGATAATTGACTACAGTAGGTAATTGACTACTGTGGGTAACTAGGTGAAAAAGTGGGTTAATACATTGTGGGATAAAAATGTAGAAAAAAACCAACAACTTTGTGGGGGCTGTGGCCTGTAGAGGGGTGGGGCCGTGGGGGGCTGTGGCCTGTAGAGGGGGTGGGGCCGTGGGGGGCTGTGGCCTGTAGAGGGGTGGGGCCGTGGGGGGCTGTGGCCTGTAGAGGTGGGGGGCTGTGGCCTGTAGAGGGGTGGGGCCGTGGGGGGCTGTGGCCTGTAGAGGGGTGGGGCGGTGGGGGGCTGTGGCCTGTAGAGGGGTGGGGCCGTGGGGGGCTGTGGCCTGTAGAGGGGTGGGGCCGTGGGGGGCTGTGGCCTGTAGAGGGGTGGGGCCGTGGGGGGCTGTGGCCTGTAGAGGGGTGGGGCCGTGGGGGGCTGTGGCCTGTAGAGGGGTGGGGCCGTGGGGGGCTGTGGCCTGTAGAGGGGTGGGGCCGTGGGGGGCTGTGGCCTGTAGAGGGGTGGGGCCGTGGGGGGCTGGGGCCTGTAGAGGGGTGGGGCCGTGGGGGGCTGTGGCCTGTAGAGGGGTGGGGCCGTGGGGGGCTGTGGCCTGTAGAGGGGTGGGGCCGTGGGGGGCTGTGGCCTGTAGAGGGGTGGGGCCGTGGGGGGCTGTGGCCTGTAGAGGGGTGGGGCTGTGGCCTGTAGAGGGGTGGGGCCGTGGGGGGCTGTGGCCTGTAGAGGGGTGGGGCCGTGGGGGGCTGTGGCCTGTAGAGGGGTGGGGCCGTGGGGGGCTGTGGCCTGTAGAGGGGTGGGGCCGTGGGGGGCTGTGGCCTGTAGAGGGGTGGGGCCGTGGGGGGCTGTGGCCTGTAGAGGGGTGGGGCCGTGGGGGGCTGGGGGCAGGTGGAAAGTACAGGAATCAGACACAATAAAGTCGGTATCAGACATGATGACATGATCATTGATTTGATTGATAGGAATGCCATGAGTGTTAACCCATTTAGGACTGAGGACGATTATACAAATGTCTTCTAAATCCTGACAGTTTTCAGAAAAACCTATGTTTCTATGTCTTGTGGTCCTCAAACATTTTCATGTCAAGGACCCCCAAAAATATATGTAATTGGCCGCGGGACCCCCATCTGAAAATATGTTGTTCCAGGGACCCCCCCAGAAGCAAAGATTTGAGTTAACATTCGCTCTGAAAGAATATATATTCAAAGATTTGCAGCACATTTTCACGATTTAAAAAAAATAGCAGATCTACAAGCTCGTAGCGCGGCACCGAGTGCCGCTTTTTATAGATGGGGCTCTGTGACTGTTTGACACATGCAATAAAGAGAGTCCTCATCATGGATGGAGAGCAGCCGTTCCGCAGCAGAAAGAAAGGGGATCTGTACATACGCAGCAGTGTCAAGTGAAAGGGGGTGTACATACGCAGCAGTGTCAAGTGAAAGGGGGTGTACATACGCAGCAGTGTCAAGTGAAAGGGGGTGTACATACGCAGCAGTGTCAAGTGAAAGGGGGTGTACATACGCAGCAGTGTCAAGTGAAAGGGGGTGTACATACGCAGCAGTGTCAAGTGAAAGGGGGTGTACATACGCAGCAGTGTCAAGTGAAAGGGGGTGTACATACGCAGCAGTGTCAAGTGAGCCCACAAGTTAAGTATTGTAACACTGAAGAGCCTCCTCCCTGAAGCCCACTGACAACCAGCCAAGGACTGAATAAAGCAGTCCTTCATTTGCAGCCTCTACAACAGGCCTGCATGGCCTATACCAAGTCACAAACTGCGTTCTACAACTGACCTGTGGGAGGCAGCAATGTGCCATTTTTCCATTCATCCAGTCAGGTTGCTGCCAGAAATCACAAGTAGTAGTGGTGAGGCTGAGCTCAGAAGTCTCCTTTGATGGTTGGTAGGTTTGTTTCTCCTGTTGTGGCATGTGGTCAGTATGGTAAATATGTAACCACTTAAACCCTATATTCTTAGTCAAACAGACTGTACAGTTTGGTCTGTTTTTTCTTCTGTCTACAACAAATCTCTTGCCAAAATGTGTAGATTTGAACCGGGTCCTTGTGCTTATAGGACACTGCTTCATCCCCTATTTCATAGAGGCATAAGAAGTACTTTGTGAATGTAACAACTACAATTTACAATTTAGGCAATAATCCGGAGCGATTTACAATAAGCAAGAACAGAAAGCATAGCAATACATCACATACATAAAAGTAGTTATCATGAAACATGCGTAAGCTAAGAACGTAACAGTGGAATATATATATAATGAAACTATACATATAAACTACAGTATATATACTATACTATACTATACTACATGTATAGCCTATACTATAAAGTGCTATGACTACATAAAATGCAATTCTAGTGCTGTCTACGTAACATGCTATAAGTCTGTATAATCTATAAATCTACATAAATAAAAGGGCTAGGGTAAGTGTTACGGGCCATGATGGAGTCTGAAAACGTGAAAAGGTGGGTTTTCAGACTACGGCAGAAGATTTGGGAGTGAGGCTGCAGTTCTGATTGCAATGGGAAGTGCATTCCATAATTTTGGAGCCAGAAGGGAGAAGAGTTTGGGACGTGTGGAGCGTTGTCCCGGCGTTTTTAGTGAAGATACAGTAATTCCAGCTTCCCCACTTAGTTGGTAAATAAAATGGTAAATGGTGCATTTATATAGCGCCTTTATCCAAGATGCTTTACATAGATTGTGCATTACATTCACCCATTCACACACACATTCATACACCGATTGCAGCGGAAGCCATGCAAGGTACCAACCAGCACATCGGGAGCAATTTGGGGTTCAGTGTCTTGCCCAAGGACACTTCGACATGTAGACAGGAGGAGCCGGGATTCGAACCGCCGACCCATGGATCATTGGACGACCTGCTCTACCTCTTGAGCCACAGTCACACATGTGTTTCATAGCCTATGAAACACATGTGCTTTTAATGTAATAATTATGTGTGACTCACGTACAGTATCTTACCACTGTGGTTCACACTTTATCAGCTCTCTTGCACTCTTCAGTTAAAGATTTGAGACGGACGTCATTGGTTTTGAACAAAGAATCTTCTGTAAACAAAGCACTGACTTTCTTGAGACAGCCAATTACTTGGTCTAATAGGATGTTGATGCAAAGTGAAACTGTTCCAAGTGCTGGACTTGATATTTGTGGCAACTATACTGTAGGATGTAGAGGGTTAGGAATGTAGATGTGAAAATGTTCAAATTCAAAATAGGATGGAAGAAATGGATTAAAACCATGGGTGTTTGCAAAACGCTGATATCTCTCTCATGCTATAGAAGCTTGGGAGAGAAGTATAATTGAACACTTACCCTGATAGTATTTAGATCTTCTATTTATAGTGACTCATAGGAATAGACTATGTGACAACCAGGTATAATCTGGTGACCACCGGAGAGACGGGTGACAGCCGGAATGTAGACGGCACCCGGGTCAGTAGAATGGGTTAGCGCCCCAGCCTGTGTCCTCCATGAGGAGGTCAGTAGTGTGGGTTAGCGCCCCAGCCTGCGTCCTCTGTGAGGAGGTGAGCAGTATGGGTTAGCGCCCCAGCCTGTGTCCTCCGTGAGGAGGTCAGCAGTATGGGTTAGCGCCCCAGCCTGTGTCCTCTGTGAGGAGGTCAGCAGTATGGGTTAGCGCCCCAGCCTGTGTCCTCCGTGAGGAGGTCAGCAGTATGGGTTAGGGCCCCAGCCCGCGTCCTCTGTGAGGAGGAAGCCCAACAAACCCTCGGTGAGGCCTTTAGGAGGGCCATTATAATCCACCACTCCTGAATGAAGTGCCTGGTTCTGGGAGTCTGGTGCAACGCACAGGTCCTGGGCCTGGTGAGAGCAGGAGTGGACCTGGTGATACGTAGGAGGGGCCCGGACAGGAGTCAGTCAACCCACAGAGCCTATAGTCCTTCCACGCGCCAGAATCTGGTTCTCCCAGTCCTAGCAGAGTAGTTCCGGAGCAACGGATTGTGTGGCCCTGGGTTTTCCCTAATGCATGGGACTGATTGCGGGTAGCTACTGGGACGTAAGTCGGGACTTGATCACCCCGGCTGGGTCACCTGAGTGAGGGGTATGATGTTGGAAGACCCGGAACTCTGATGACCTTGGGATACATCACTGAGGATTTTGTTATAGATCAGATGTCAAGTGAACATGTTCCAAAACCTGGATATGTGCGACCTAGCTCGGTTGGATTTAGAGACCTATGAAATCACAAGACATTTTGCGAGCTTGTAGATGTGCTATTTTAAATTGTAAAGTGTAAATAGTGTGTGACTGAGGCATGTATCATTTAGACCAACATGGTTCACACTCAATCAGTTCCTCTTACTTCTATCGATACAATCGATTATTTGCATTGCAAAACGATACGGTACGATACAAAGTCAAACGATATGATATTTTGCTGTTTGCATATCGATATAGTATATATAGGATCATTGATCATATCGATATAGTATATATAGGATCATTGATCATATCGATATAGTATATATAGGATCATTGATCATATCGATATAGTATATATAGGATCATTGATCATATCGATATAGTATATATAGGATCATTGATCATATCGATATAGTATATATAGGATCATTGATCATATAGTATATATAGGATCATTGATCATATCGATATAGTATATATAGGATCATTGATCATATCGATATAGTATATATAGGATCATTGATCATATCGATATAGTATATATAGGATCATTGATCATATCGATATAGTATATATAGGATCATTGATCATATCGATATAGTATATATAGGATCATTGATCATATCGATATAGTATATATAGGATCATTGATCATATCGATATAGTATATATAGGATCATTGATCATATCGATATAGTATATATAGGATCATTGATCATATCGATATAGTATATATAGGATCATTGATCATATCGATATAGTATATATAGGATCATTGATCATATCGATATAGTATATATAGGATCATTGATCATATCGATATAGTATATATAGGATCATTGAAATTAAAGTCGATGCGTCGATGCAGTTACTGTATCGTTACACCTATCGTTACAACCCCTTTTGGTGTTTTAAGCGTTACGTTATACTTTAGCTATTGAAAAATAGCAGATCTACAAGCTCATAGCGCGCCACCGAGTGGCGCGCTACGAGCTTGTAGGTCTGCTATTTTTGAAAAGTTGTGAAAATGTGGTGCAAATCTTTGAATATATATTTCAGAGCGAACATTTTTAACTAAAATATTTGCTTCTGGGGGGGGGGGGGTCCCTGGAACTACATTTTGAGATGGGGGGTCCGTGGCCCAATAGAGATAATTCTGGGGGTCCTTGACATGAAAAAGGTTGAGGACAACTGACATAGAAACATGGGTTTTTCAGAAAACTATTAGGATTTAGAAGCCTTTTTTTAAATCGAAATCAGTCTAAAATGGGTTAAATTACCCAACATAAGAACACCGGTGAGGCCGGCTTCTGGGTCTATGGCCCCAAGTTGTGGAACACACTACCACTGCACCTTAAAAGGGCGACCCCCCTTGCTGTTTTTAAGAGCGAGTTGAAAACTTATTTTTTCAACTTGGCATTTGTTTCAAATTGATCTTGTGTTCACATTCAATGTTCTGTTACAATTTTCCTCGCCATTTTTTCTTTTTGTATTGCTATTTTTATTTGCTAATTTGTATATATTTTGTCTTGACCTGCTTTTTTGTTTTCTGGCATTCCGCTGCTTGTTATATGTTTTAAGTGAAGCACTTTGGGTTGCATTTTATGTATGACAGGTGCTATATAAATAAAGTTTATTATTATTATTATTATTATTCATACTATTGACAACGAAGAGAGCAGAGGTCACCAATATGTCCGTACACAAAGAGAGCAGAGGTCACCAATATGTCCGTACACGAAGAGAGCAGAGGTCACCAATATGTCCGTACACGAAGAGAGCAGAGGTCACCAATATGTCCGTACACGAAGAGAGCAGAGGTCACCAATATGTCCGTACACGAAGAGAGCAGAGGTCACCAATATGTCCGTACACGAAGAGAGCAGAGGTCACTAATATGTCCGTACACGAAGAGAGCAGAGGTCACCAATATGTCTGTACACGAAGAGAGCAGAGGTCACCAATATGTCTGTACACGAAGAGAGCAGAGGTCACCAATATGTCCGTACACGAAGAGAGCAGAGGTCACCAATATGTCCGTACACGAAGAGAGCAGAGGTCACCAATATGTCCGTACACGAAGAGAGCAGAGGTCACCAATATGTCCGTACACGAAGAGAGCAGAGGTCACCAATATGTCCGTACACGAAGAGAGCAGAGGTCACCAATATGTCCGTACACGAAGAGAGCAGAGGTCACCAATATGTCCGTACACGAACAAAATGTGTCCGTGGCAAAGACTGGGGATGGCAATGAAGGACCGGGGAGGTCTGGCGTGGAAATGTTTTTTCAAAATAGTAAAAAAGGCAAAGAAGTTTAGGGATAAGGGGTTTAGCGGTGACGAAAATGGAGCCCTAGGAGTCCAACTAGTACTAGTGGTTCTCACATGTTTTATTTACAAAGACCCCTGTAACTCTGAGAGTGTTCAAATGGAACCAAACGGACCATTAAAGGAGCATTCAGTGATTTGGGTGATTTGGAAAAAACCCCGGTCCGCCCCAGGAACAAGATGTGCACATTGCACGCTGTACAGTGGGGGGGCCTTGGAGCACACACACCAAGGCCCGCCCCCGCTCAATCATGATTGGCAGAAGGCCCCTCTCTCTCCTGATTGGATGAAGGCTTGGCCACCTAGCCCAAAACGAAACCTAGGGTTTTTTTGACCCCCAGGGGTTAACTGGGGACAGGAAGGAACTCCTTATATGGTCAGCACACTCTATAGTAGGGAGGATTATCACAGCAAAACAAAAAAATAAGTGATATTTGAATACAGTGAAATCCCTGAATATACCTTTAAGGGTCCGTTTGGTTCCATTTGACATGTTATTCAGAGCCATCTATGTGTTTCTGGTAATAGTGGTGTCCACTCATTTTGTATGTCCAATGACAAAAGAAATATGTTGACAAAAATGATCCACCACAAGCCAACATGGCGATGATGACCCCTGCAAGAGAGTCTTTGAAAGACAAGTGGAAGTAAGTTGGTGCTGTGGAAGTTAGTTCATAGTAACAGCTGTGCTTCCTGTATGTACAACAAGGAAGCTCGACTTCCTTCTACACAGTATATGTACAAGGAAGGAAGGAGAGGACAGTGCAGGAAGAGAGACACAACGACAAAAGCAGGGCTGGACTGGGACAAAAATTCGGCCCGGTCATTTTCGCGTGCATTTGGCCCAGACCGGCCCACCACAACCAGCGCGCAGATAGCAGAAACTCTACCACCCACTCCGTCGAGGCACACACAAACAAACAAGCCCTAATACCACCACTTTTACAGAACAACATAAATGATACAAACAAACAGACAACTACACAACCCTTTGTAGAGGGTTTATTTGTCACTCACTGATACAGGTACAGTAAAATTATCATGATAGTACTGGCAGAATGGCAGCACGCCCGGACCTTTCCTGGTGGCCTGCCTGCCTGCGGCCCCCTATGGTCGCGGCCCACCGGGAAAATGCCCGGTATGACCTGTGGCCAGTCCAGCCCTGGACAACAGTCATCACCAACAACATGGCGACCGGTCTGTCTCTCTCAGAGGCAGAATGCACCTGCCCCGTGTGCTGCGACATCTTCACGGATCCCGTCGTCTTGCTGTGCGGCCACAGCTTCTGTAAGGACTGTCTCCAGGAGTGGTGGAGACAGAGCTCCACCCAGACGTGCCCCGTCTGTATGGAGGTGTTTTCCGATGCGTCGACCGCCCCGCAACCTGGCACTGAGAAACCTCTCCGACAACCTGGCACTGAGAAACCTCTCCGACAACCTGGCACTGAGAAACCTCTCCGACAACCTGGCACTGAGAAACCTCTCCGACAACCTGGCACTGAGAAACCTCTCCGACAACCTGGCACTGAGAAACCTCTCCGACAACCTGCGGCAGGAGAAAAGTCGCAGAGCTTCCGCCGAACGCGAGGATCTCTGCAGTCTTCACGGTGAAACGAGAGGATCTCTGCAGTCTTCACGGTGAAACGAGAGGATCTCTGCAGTCTTCACGGTGAAACGAGAGGATCTCTGCAGTCTTCACGGTGAAACGAGAGGATCTCTGCAGTCTTCACGGTGAAACGAGAGGATCTCTGCAGTCTTCACTGTGAAACGAGAGGATCTCTGCAGTCTTCACGGTGAAACGAGAGGATCTCTGCAGTCTTCACGGTGAAACGAGAGGATCTCTGCAGTCTTCACGGTGAAACGCTCAGGCTTTTCTGTGTGGATGACCAGCAGCCTATCTGTGTGGTTTGTAGAGACTCAAAACAACATGAGACACACGACTGTGAGCCTCTCAGTGAAGCTACACAGGGTCATAAGGTGAGCGGTATTGATTAGGGGCGTGCTGAAATATCGATATGGCGATATATATAGATACGTCCTCCCGCGATAAATAATCGATATTGATTATTACAATATATTCAAACACTATTAATTTAGTGTTTGAGTGGTGCAACCACTATAGACAGCTATGTGTGTGTCCCTCCTTGTGTCCGAGCACGAAAATAGCATTTTTTCAGTTCCAAGTATTTTGTAGTTGCAGATATCGTGATATATCGTTGATGAAATTTCATACAATATATTGATATATCGCAAATATCGCAATATATTGAATATCGTGATATTATCGTTATCGAGGGCTTAATATCGCGCTATATATCGTATCGTGAGGTACCCATACATCGTCCCACCCCTAGTATTGATTTGAAAAAATAGAGACCTTTTCATTTTTGTCATCATCAACCAATCCAATTAATGCAAGTTTACAACCTGTCATCGCAGGCTGGACTCAGAAGGACACAGAAGCACTTAAGGACCAAAGAGGAGACGCGTGAATGGGTCAAAGGTGAATGTGATAAAATCACAAGGCACATAAAGGTAAGTCACAGTAAAGAGAAGTATAGCTCAGACAGTAAACCAAAATGTAGTCGATTAGCAAAACATCATCAATTAGGCTGCTCTGAGTCAGACTTAATTACGATTGAGTGTAGCAGTTACTGTTACATTTTGTTAGAACGTCTGAACTCTTAGGGGTATTATTTGAGTATTACTGTTTCACTGCATTCTGAATTACTGCAATTAGAACTAAACATTGGTGTGTGGAGTTTGCATGTTCTCCCTGTGTCCCCGGCCTAGGGTAGGTACCCTCACAAAAAACATGCAGTAATCCCTGGTGACTGGTCTCTAAACTACCTCCCCCTGGCCAGCTGGGGCGCCTGATGGAGGGGAAAATAACTGGTTGGAATAACGTGTTCCTTCCACGCGCTACGTCCAACCAGGGAAACTCCCCCCCTGTCAGGTGTAAAGAAGCAGCTTGAACTCCTCATGCATAGAAGGAGGCATGAGGTCAGTCCGCTGCCCCCCCCCCAGGTTGGCAGAGAAAGTGTAGCACCCATGATTAGGCTACATTAGATAATTGGCACTGGGTGAAAAACTGAGTTGCAAAAATGTGGGATAAAAATGTAACGGAACATAACATTGTTATGATTATGTCTGAATAGAGTATAGTATACATTCCAAACAAGGAAGATAAGAAGCCATATCTGCATTAGTGTCTACCGTCTACTCAGCCAAAATACTGCACCAGGGTCGTCTGATAACATTTGTGTCCTTGGGGTTAACCTTTCATCCTCCTGGAACTGTGTGTGTAGGATTTACAACACTGTGATCGGTGTCGATTATTAAAATAAATCAAAATCGACATTTGATACAGTGTATGGAAACGTCAAGCCATATCGAGATTCTCGCATTATTTCATTCCGTTACTCACGTCACGCCCGAGGAATAATGAATGCATATTTATCATTACTAGAGCGGTGCCCATCTTGTGATGTCAGAACAGGCCAGATCCAAATATAGAGATATAGGGGTGATCATTATGTATGTGTCCCTTTTATGACCATATATGGAGTTCTATGTCTGTCAAGCATGCCAAATGAGGCTTTTTGTGGTTCTGGACAACCGGAAATGCAGAGTACCCGTTCCACCCATCTGTCTGTGTCCCTTTTATGCCCATATATGGAGATGTCTGTATGTGTCTCTCTGTGTCCCTTTATTCCTATATATGGAGTTCTGTGTCAGGCATGCCAAATATGGAGTGTTGTGATGTTAGAACAGGCCAGTTTATGGAGTTCTGTTCTGGTGTGGAACTGTGGAACTGTGGAACGTGTGTGTCGAATTTGAAGTCGGTGGGGCGAACGGTTCTCGAGTTACGTGGATTATACACAGACAGACAGAGACATGGTCCATTTATAGATAGATGTAATAGAGACACCACGTTATGGAAATACTGAATCAATCATTTATTGAAAAGGTGAATGTGATCAAATCGCATCATCATCAAGGTAAGTCAGAGTAATAAATAAAGTGAAGCCTAGCTCAGTAACCCTGCCTGGCACTCTACCATTTGTGCTTCCCCACCACTCTTTCCTTTCACTCTATTCATATAATCTTCACATTCAGCAAACATACATACATCCAATTATATTGTTCGAAGGCATGGTCTTTAATAGTAAATTGATATTTAAGTGTCCTCGATCGTCTCAATGGTTTCAGCTCCAGGCCCAGCAGACAGAGAAGAGAATCAAAGAGGACTTTCAGAAAATGTACCGGTTCCTGCGAGCAGAGGAAGCCTCTAAGATCGATGCACTGCGGACGGACGAGAGGCAGAAGATTCTGAAGATAAAGATCCAGATCGACAATTTGAACTCGGAGATCTCTTCCATCTCAAACACCCTCAAAATCATAGCAGAGCAGCTGATGGCTGGAGATGCCCCGTTCATGCTTGTAAACACTTTTGTTTTATATGAATGTGTGAATAGGTTTATTCTTAATCAAAAATCGTCCAATAACGAATTTTCCATTTGTAACCCTGTTTTCTCCTTCACAGAATTTCGACCATTAAGAGGTACTGTACAGGGACGTGCAGAGAGTGTTAGAGGGGCAGGGGCTGAAATCCCGTAAGAGGGCACTTTTGGACACAAATAGCAGAACTCACTCACACTCGCTCACTCCAGCATGGCGGTGTTACGGTGAATTTGGTGACCTGATGAAATGTGTGACAATCGTGTAGACAATCACATAATGTCAGTGTACGAACGTAAATCATTGCGGTTTGTTTATTAGCATTTTAAAGACCTCCATTGTATGTTATGTGAAGTCCAGAAGATGGTCACATACTTTGGCAGCTCACCAATTTGACTGTAACACCGCCATGCCTGAGTGAGCGAGTGTGATTGAGCAAGTGGCCGAGATTTGGGGTATTGGAATTTGGCTAATGTGTGATTAAAAACCGGTTCCGGGAAGCGGTTCCAACCAAGTGTAATGGAACAGATTCTGTTTACTCCATGTCGGATCCGCTTCCGGATCCCCCAGGCCTAGTCTGAACGTCCAGTTTTTATACTGATGTAGCAGTCCATTTGGTTAACTGTCTTTTGCTCTCTGGCAGGGTGTACTGTATGTAGGATAGTACTTGATACTAGCATGGGATATTGTTGTACCCTCTGAGCTCCACATGGGGGTGCCATATTTATGCTGAAGTCCAGTAATGCTTAACCATTTTGCAAATCTTAACACTTTCAATGTAGTGTCCCTGTTCTTGGCACGGCATTATAGGTGAAAATCTTAAAAATAAGAAGCTAAAGAAATGCCGACTATTTCAAAAAATAATGAAAGTAAATAATGAAAGTAACGGATCTAAAAGCTCCGTTACTTTCAAAACGCTGTTTTGAAAATGTTGCAAAATGTCTTGAACTCTTAATTTTCACCTGTAATGACATCATATGACCAAAATAGGGACACCGCCAGCGTTCAAAGTGCTTGAAGTGCAACCTTGAACTGACATGACATGTACAGTATAGTTGTTCATTGTACTCTATACTACTTGTCTATTAAAAGTTGTTTACTTTACTCGGTTGCATGTCATGTAGTCATGTTGTTTTTGACCATCGTCGGCCATAAGCACATGTACTCTGTATGTTCCATTGTTGGTCTGGTGTCTGTGTTTTAAAACAAAATGTGAGACGCCAGAGAGGTTTAATAACAAAATAATAGGAAATGTTAGGCCTTCCGGTGAGTCCGGTCAAATATGAGCTCAGGTCTTTTAATAGCAACTTAAGGAGGCCTATTAGGTCGCTAATGCCATCCCGTCCCGTCCCACTGTCCCACACAAGCAATACCTCTGTCCCTCATGTGGCAGCGGTGGCCGAACGGTTTGTGGAGCGGTCTTGATACCGGAAGGTTCATATCCCTGTACCGGCACGTTTTTTTTACCACCGCTGAAGTGCCCTTGAGCAAGGCATTGAACCACTACCATGAAATGTTCTAT
Organism: Electrona antarctica; assembly: GCF_951216825.1. Lineage (NCBI taxonomy): Eukaryota > Metazoa > Chordata > Actinopteri > Myctophiformes > Myctophidae > Electrona > Electrona antarctica. The sequence goes on along the minus strand of NC_136797.1, from coordinate 6,331,556 downwards.
GAGCAGAGCCTGGCTGTAAACAAGTATCTGATGCTTAGTCCAGTTACCCTGGGTAAATATAGTAACTTTGCTTTGCTCTGCTCAAACTAACGGTTTGGATCTGGTCACCTCATCTACAGCACAAGCTCTGTTTGGTCATAGGGCATTAAGCAACTAGTCGACTATTCAACTAGTCGACTAGTAAATCCACTAGTCGGCCGTGTTGGTACTAGTTGACTAGTTGATAGTCAACTAGTTTTTTTCCCCAGATTTTGTAGGCCTCAAGATCAGGTAGATTATAGTCACCAATGTACACAGTTTTTAAATGTACAAATATTTATTTCCAAAAAAATAATTAGGTAGTTAAACAAACAACTAGTTGACTAGTTTACTAGTCGACTAGTTGTTTGCAAACCTCAGCTGGTGATGCAATACAAACGCGCGCAAACGTAAAAACCTTTGCTTCTTTAGAACGCCACAACGGTAAGGCCCTCCGGTCTGCTTTTCGGATATGTTATAGAGCTCCACGAGACGCACGCGTTGAACTGTAGTACGTCCTCGGGCGACCTTTCTAGTCGACATGGCGTGCGCGAACGTTCCACTACACCGAGTGCCGCGCTACGAGCTTGTAGATCTGCTATTTAAAACCTTTGCTTCTGTAGAACGCCACAACGGTAAGGCCTTCCGGTCTGATTTACGGATATGTTATAGAGCTCCACGAGACGCACGCGTGGAACTGTAGTACGTCCTCGGGCGACCTTTCTAGTCGACATGGCGCGCGCGAACGTTCCACTACACCGAGTGGCGCGCTACGAGCTTGTAGATCTGCTATTTAAAACCTTTGCTTCTGTAGAACGCCACAACGGTAAGGCCTTCCGGTCTGATTTACGGATATGTTATAGAGCTCCACGAGACGCACGCGTGGAACTGTAGTACGTCCTCGGGCGACCTTTCTAGTCGACATGGCGTGCGCGAACGTTCCACTACACCGAGTGGCGCGCTACGAGCTTGTAGATCTGCTATTTAAAACCTTTGCTTCTGTAGAACGCCACAACGGTAAGGCCTTCCGGTCTGATTTACGGATATGTTATAGAGCTCCACGAGACGCACGCGTGGAACTGTAGTACGTCCTCGGGCGACCTTTCTAGTCGACATGGCGTGCGCGAACGTTCCACTACACCGAGTGGCGCGCTACGAGCTTGTAGATCTGCTATTTAAAACCTTTGCTTCTGTAGAACGCCACAACGGTAAGGCCTTCCGGTCTGATTTACGGATATGTTATAGAGCTCCACGAGACGCACGCGTGGAACTGTAGTACGTCCTCGGGCGACCTTTCTAGTCGACATGGCGTGCGCGAACGTTCCACTAGACCGAGTGGCGCGCTACGAGCTTGTAGATCTGCTATTTAAAACCTTTGCTTCTGTAGAACGCCACAACGGTAAGGCCTTCCGGTCTGATTTACGGATATGTTATAGAGCTCCACGAGACGCACGCGTGGAACTGTAGTACGTCCTCGGGCGACCTTTCTAGTCGACATGGCGCGCGCGAACGTTCCACTACACCGAGTGGCGCGCTACGAGCTTGTAGATCTGCTATTTAAAACCTTTGCTTCTGTAGAACGCCACAACGGTAAGGCCTTCCGGTCTGATTTACGGATATGTTATAGAGCTCCACGAGACGCACGCATGGAACTGTAGTACGTCCTCGGGCGACCTTTCTAGTCGACATGGCGCGCGAACGTTCCACTACACCGAGTGGCGCGCTACGAGCTTGTAGATCTGCTATTTAAAACCTTTGCTTCTGTAGAACGCCACAACGGTAAGGCCTTCCGGTCTGATTTACGGATATGTTATAGAGCTCCACGAGACGCACGCGTGGAACTGTAGTACGTCCTCGGGCGACCTTTCTAGTCGACATGGCGCGCGCGAACGTTCCACTACACAGAGTGGCGCGCTACGAGCTTGTAGATCTGCTATTTAAAACCTTTGCTTCTGTAGAACGCCACAACGGTAAGGCCTTCCGGTCTGATTTACGGATATGTTATAGAGCTCCACGAGACGCACGCATGGAACTGTAGTACGTCCTCGGGCGACCTTTCTAGTCGACATGGCGCGCGAACGTTCCACTACACCGAGTGGCGCGCTACGAGCTTGTAGATCTGCTATTTAAAACCTTTGCTTCTGTAGAACGCCACAACGGTAAGGCCTTCCGGTCTGATTTACGGATATGTTATAGAGCTCCACGAGACGCACGCGTGGAACTGTAGTACGTCCTCGGGCGACCTTTCTAGTCGACATGGCGCGCGCGAACGTTCCACTACACCGAGTGGCGCGCTACGAGCTTGTAGATCTGCTATTTAAAACCTTTGCTTCTGTAGAACGCCACAACGGTAAGGCCTTCCGGTCTGATTTACGGATATGTTATAGAGCTCCACGAGACGCACGCGTGGAACTGTAGTACGTCCTCGGGCGACCTTTCTAGTCGACATGGCGCGCGCGAACGTTCCACTACACCGAGTGGCGCGCTACGAGCTTGTAGGTCTGCTATTTAAAACCTTTGCTTCTGTAGAACGCCACAACGGTAAGGCCTTCCGGTCTGATTTTCATATGTTATAGAGCCCAGCAACACCGGCCGACACCAAGGCTTCCTGGGTGATGGCGAGGAGGAGGAGGAGGGCTGCCACGTCACCTCACAGTCCAACTGTCTGTATGTACGCCTCTGCTGTGCCTGAGGGAGGCACGCGCGCACATACACGCACGCGCACACACTCACCTGCCCAGGCCATTGATGCCAGACGACCCTCGGGCCAGGCACTGCAGCCTCAGCCTCTCCACGGGATCTGAACTCACACAGACGTCTCTTGGCGTCCAGCGCCATCTCTCGGTCGTGCCTCGACGTCCTGGCCATGGCTGAACACACAGAGCACATTAATATAATGTGTAACATTATAGTGGATGCAGTTAGCTTAATGCTAATTCCGATTAGCAAATGTGACCAGATGGACACTGATGATACTTTTGGAATAAGAACCAAGTTCATAGACTACGCCACTCTCAATGGGTGAGAGACCCGTATTCAGTATTTACTCTTGTAACCAAAATCCCTGTGCAAAGTACTTTATAGACGGACAGAGGCTTTTCTGTGTACAATCACTAGATCAACTTTATTCACAATTTCACATAATACAGATAGCAAAACCGTCATAAATGTTGTATTTAAATTACTTGACCGGAGGGACAATATAGCACTTCTCATAAACATAGCAAACTGTTAAGATAATAAGATATAAATCACTGCAAACTGTTACGAGAATAAGATATAAATCACTGCAACCATCATGGCACTGCGGCTTATGTTGCGCACACAAAACACTTGCTGACTGTTAGTCAAAAGGTAAAAGCACACTAGAAGTGGGGAAGGGGGGGTAACAACGGTCATTCAGTAAAATATACAGTACAGGGGGTTTCTTTCACTAAGGTTATATAAAATACTGGAGGCACTGTAGAGCATGGAAACAATTAAAAACAAAGTAAAACTGAGGAAAAGAGCAATGGCCGTCTGCTGACCACTCTGTGTCACCAGTTCAGCCTGCAATATACAACAGAGCAATTAGACACCGAGCACCCATCATAAGTACTCATTATAATATAAACATATACTGGCAAGCCCATCTTCCTACCTCCTAGGCCCAAGGCACTTATACCCAGCAGGCAGGATTCAGGCTAGCCAGGTCTGGATCCGTTCTGACATTGTTCTACCATGAAATACCTCCTTTTATGATGAATTCCTGTTCTGTCTATAGAAGTGTCTATTTGTACGTCTCTAAATGTTTTGATGATTTGAACATGGTGGACCCTATTGGAAACAAGTGTAATGCTTAATTGGGTCGTCCACTCACAGTTAACAGCCTTTGTATTGAGTTTGTGCTTGAAATGTACTGTAATTCTGCAAACTGTTAATAAATTCTTCAATCAATCAATCAAAACAGAAACAATATTAATTCCCCATCATAATAAATATGTGAATCAAAAGTATGACATAAGGTGGTTGCATGCCAAAGGGCTACCTTTGGCATGCCACCATAATCCACATTGAAGTGTGAGACTCATACCCGTGTTCTGTTAAATAGTATGTGTGGACACTGGGTCCAAGTGTAGTCTGCCCTGTACAGCCTAGCCCCACAACAGCACCAACAGTTTCTAGAAGCACAACAACAATAAGTATGTACAACTCTAAATCATACTAAATGCAACAGACTACAATGTGTAAGCCTTTGTTGTAACATACCTTGGTAAATTGATTTACACGGACGCGACGGGTGCTGCTGGGCACTGACGCTACATGCACACGACAGAACGAGAACAAACGTGAGCTTCATTGATCTCACGGGTCTCAAGCTACCGCTCTGCTCTGGGCAGGCAGCTCCAGGTCCTAATGTCCCACCTAGTTAGCTTCTTATCCATGCTACAGTACTTATACCATATCACTCATTTAGTCCGTTTTTAGATCAATAATAAACATTACTGTATTCTGGTGACTGGTTTAGCACAATACAAACTCGGACTCATTACATAACATGCAAATCACACCACCACTCAATATAAAAATAAAACGTTGTCTTATAAAGCAGCATATACTTTGTTTACATTCAGACCCATGGCTTTGTACAACTACTGGCCAAAGTTGAATAATACATGTTCATATAGTTGTAAAACATTCACCATAAAAGCCAAAATCGCGACAGAGTCAGCTATTCATTCATTACCAACTATTTAACAGACCTTGATGTGACTGTTAGCTGTGATAAAGTAAAGTAAACAAAGTGATGATGAATGACACGACACGAAACACACACACGTAGGATGTAGCTCTTCTCACAACATTGACGACACAGGTCGGTTCTTTATAAACAGGCATTTATTGGGCATTCTTCTCATCCCTCTGCTGTTCCATGCCATGAGAACTATGTTCACACAAAATAATAAACACATAAACAATCAACAAATTACGTCGCAATACATAATATTGATCAAACAAAGAAATACAAAACATGTAGAAATGCGCGATGCGCAGGTGAACGTGTCCGTCAAAACACCACAATACAACACAACAAAGATAACTCTCAAATAATAATACCTCGTTGGCCGCTTGTTGTGTAAAGAGGTTCTTGATGCTTCTTGAGTTTCATACAGTCCTTTGAATGTCCTTTTGACCGTGTTTAATAACTTTAAACAGTTCAAACACACTACTCTGCTGCGAGTGTGCTTCCTTGTGCAGACCAGAGTCTGAATGAGTGAGAGAAATGTTTGTACCACCTGTGTGCAATGCCAGGCAATCATGCATCAATCAGTCAATCAATCATGGTCCAGTGTTGCTACTGACAGACAGGGAACTTGGTTCTGCCTCAGAAAGTTATCATCACATCATGTTTACATTTTCAACCTCATATGAAATCAATTATGAACCACATATTTATTATTGTATCATGACATTATTATGAATTATGCTTTATGAACTTATGACCATGAATTGTTGTATTTTAGCTATTTTAGTCTTTTTAAAGTAAGCATTTTAATAGCAGCACTTACATAGGAAGTCAGAGAAACGAATCAAAGAAAAGACCGTCATCTGCCAGTGGAATTCAGAACAGCGCCACAGCCCATCCACATGTATGAAGGCATATGCCTCTCCCCTCCTCTCCTCTCCTCTCTTTTTGAATGAACAGACAAAACACAAAACACAACATGTTCATTAATGTTATTCTTCACAAACTAGACATTTTATTCATATTTAGAAAATGCAGAATCCAATGGCGTCGGTCTGGGCTCTCCACGCCGTTTGCAAAGGTCAATGGTCAGCAAAAAGACTGCCTCCTCTCTCCCCTCTCTCCACAGAAGTGAAAACAGACAAAACACACCTTTAAAATATGTTCCCTAACCCTATTCTTCGCAAACGAGACATTTTATTCATATTTAGAGCGTCCCAAATTCAATGGGGCCGGTCTCGACTTTCCAGGACGTTTGCAAAGGTCAATGGTCAGCAAAAAGACTGCAACGGTGACCCTTTGGGCCAAATTCTTAAAAAAACGGGGTGATATATATTTTTAAAAATATGTAAGAACCTCCAATATCCATATTCAGGACATGTCGAATCCAATGGAACCAGTCTCGAATTTCCACGACGTTTGCAAAGGTCAAAGGTCAGCCGAAAGACTGCCACGGTGACCTTTGGGCCAAATGCCTTAACAATTAAGTGATAGATATTTTTTTAAATATGTAACACCCCCGAATATCCATATTCAGGCCATGGCGAATAAAATGGCGTTGGTCTCGATTTTGTGGGACTCTTACAAGCGTCCGATAAAGGGAACTACACTGCAATGCTAGGCCTCGGGTCAGATTTGAGGTTCCCGAGGTCGCAGAAAAAAACTCAGACCATCACGAAGATCGGCTCGTCGCCGCGATCGCAGAGGTGTTCGGCCCATCCCGAACAGACTTACGATCGTCGGCGTAGGCGCGCGTGAACGTCAACCTTTGCTTCACTGGAACGCCACGACGGTGAGGCCTTCCGGGATGTGTTATATGATATGTTATAGAGCTCCCGGAGACGCACGCATGGATCTATAGAACGTCCTCGGGCGACCTTTCTAAGAGGCACGGTCTCGTTTCACTTTTTCAGCCAGGACGCTGTTAGAGTCTATGGGTCTATGACGTGTCTGCATGCACAGAGCCAAAGTGAAGGACGTTTTGTACGACTGTCGGAGGCGTACGTCCGAGACACCGAACCGTTCGTCTCGGCTGGCTCTCCGACATATCCGAACGTCGGACCGTGATGTTTTATCGTTGGCGCGTTGTCGCGCGTCAAAGTCGGCAATTTGTAGGCGTTCGTTCAAGGCTACCGCCGCGGCCGTATGTCCGTTTGGCCCGAAACCTATACGGCTGCGATCGGGGCCGCGACCCGGCTGCGGTGATCGTCTCGGATTTGTTCTGCGACTTTCGCGTCAAAGTCGCAAATTTCGAGGCTTTCGTGCAGGGCTACTGTCGCGACCGCATGTCCGTTTGGCCCAAACCCTATACGGCTGCGATCGGGGCCGCGACCCGGTTGCGGTGATGGTCTCGGATTTGTTCTGTCGAATTTCGCGACTTTTCTCGCTAACTTACTTTGTGGGAGCAGTTTATGCTAATGAAGGGCGTGGTTCCGGCTACTTTGTGGGTGTGGGTTATGCAAATTTGATGGGCGTGGTTTCGGCTACTTTGTGGGTGTGGTATATGCAAATTAGTGGGTGTCACTTATGTAAATTAGTGGGTGTCACCCCGCCTACTTTGTGGGAGTGGTTTATGCAAATGAAGGGGCGTGGTATGCAAGTGAAGGTGCGTGGTATGCAAATGAAGGGGAGTGGTATGCAAATGAAGGGCATGTTTCGGCTACTTTGTGGGATTGGTTTATGCAAATGAAGGGGCGTGGTATGCAAATGAATGGGAGTGGTATGCAAATGAAGGTGCGTGGTATGCAAATGAAGGGGAGTGGTATGCAAATGAAGAGGCATGGTTCCGGCTACTTTGTGGGATTAGCTCATGCAAATGAAGGTGCGTGGTATGCAAATGAAGGGGAGTGGTATGCAAATGAAGGGGCATGGTTCCGGCTACTTTGTGGGATTAGTTTGTGCAAATGAAGGTGCGTGGTATGCAAATGAAGGGGAGTGGTATGCAAATGAAGGTGCGTGGTATGCAAATGAAGGGCATGTTTCGGCTACTTTGTGGGATTGGTTTATGCAAATGAAGGGGCGTGGCATGCAAATGAAGGGGAGTGGTATGCAAATGAAGGTGCGTGGTATGCAAATGAAGGGGCGTGGCATGCAAATGAAGGGGATTGGTTTTTGCGAATGAAGGGGCGTGGCATGCAAATGAAGGGCATGTTTCGGCTACTTTGTGGGATTGGTTTATGCAAATGAAGGGGCGTGGCATGCAAATGAAGGGGGGTGGTATGCACATGAAGGGCATGTTTCGGCTACTTTGTGGGATTGGTTTATGCAAATGAAGGGGCGTGGCATGCAAATGAAGGGGAGTGGTATGTAAATGAAGGGGAGTGGTATGCAAATGAAGGGGGGTTTATGCAAATGAAGGTGCGTGGTATGCAAATGAAGGGGAGTGGTATGCAAATGAAGGGCGTGTTTCGGCTACTTTGTGGGAGCGGCTTATGCAAATGAAGGGGATTATCTTATGCAAATGGAGGTGCGTGGTATGCAAATGAAGGGGCCTGGTATGCAAATGAAGGGGCGTGGTATGCAAATGAAGGGGAGTGGTATGCAAATGAAGGGGCATGGTTCCGGCTACTTTGTGGGATTAGTTTATGCAAATGAAGGTGCGTGGTATGCAAATTAAGGGGAGTGGAATGCAAATGAAGGGGCATGGTTCCGGCTACTTTGTGGGATTAGTTTATGCAAATGAAGGTGCGTGGTATGCAAATGAAGGGGAGTGGTATGCGAATGAAGGGCGTGTTTCGGCTACTTTGTGGGAGCTGCTTATGCAAATGAAGGGGAGTGGTATGCAAATGAAGGGGCATGGTTCCGGCTACTTTGTGGGATTAGTTTATGCAAATGAAGGTGCGTGGTATGCAAATGAAGGGGAGTGGTATGCAAATGAAGGGCGTGTTTCGGCTACTTTGTGGGAGCGGCTTATGCAAATGAAGGGGCGTAGTATGCAAATGAAGGGGAGTGGTATGCAAATGAAGGGGCATGGTTCCGGCTACTTTGTGGGATTAGTTTATGCAAATGAAGGTGCGTGGTATGCAAATGAAGGGGAGTGGTATGCAAATGAAGGGGAGTGGTATGCAAATGAGGTGCGTGGTATGCAAATGAAGGGGCGTGACATGCAAATGAGGGGAGTGGTATGCAAATTAAGGGCATGTTTCGGCTACTTTGTGGGATTGGTTTATGCAAATGAAGGGGCGTGGCATGCAAATGAAGGGGAGTGGTATGCAAATTAAGGTGCATGGTATGCAAATGAAGGGGCGTGGCATGCAAATGAAGGGGAGTGGTATGCAAATGAAGGTGCGTGGTATGCAAATGAAGGGGAGTGGCATGCAAATGAAGGGCGTGTTTCGGCTACTTTGTGGGGGCGGCTTATGCAAATGAAGGGGATTATCTTATGCAAATGGAGGTGCGTGGTATGCAAATGAAGGGGAGTGGTATGTAAATGAAGGGGAGTGGTATGCAAATGAAGGGGAGTTTATGCAAATGAAGGTGCGTGGTATGCAAATGAAGGGGAGTGGTATGCAAATGAAGGGCGTGTTTCGGCTACTTTGTGGGAGCGGCTTATGCAAATGAAGGGGATTATCTTATGCAAATGGAGGTGCGTGGTATGCAAATGAAGGGGAGTGGTATGCAAATGAAGGGGAGTGGTATGCAAATGAAGGGGAGTGGTATGCAAATGAAGGTGCGTGGTATGCAAATTAAGGGGAGTGGAATGCAAATGAAGGGGCATGGTTCCGGCTACTTTGTGGGATTAGTTTATGCAAATGAAGGTGCGTGGTATGCAAATGAAGGGGCATGGTATGCAAATGAAGGGGAGTGGTATGCAAATGAAGGGGAGTGGTATGCAAATGAGGTGCGTGGTATGCAAATGAAGGGGCGTGACATGCAAATGAGGGGAGTGGTATGCAAATTAAGGGCATGTTTCGGCTACTTTGTGGGATTGGTTTATGCAAATGAAGGGGCGTGGCATGCAAATGAAGGGGAGTGGTATGCAAATTAAGGTGCATGGTATGCAAATGAAGGGGCGTGGCATGCAAATGAAGGGGAGTGGTATGCAAATGAAGGTGCGTGGTATGCAAATGAAGGGGAGTGGCATGCAAATGAAGGGCGTGTTTCGGCTACTTTGTGGGGGCGGCTTATGCAAATGAAGGGGATTATCTTATGCAAATGGAGGTGCGTGGTATGCAAATGAAGGGGAGTGGTATGTAAATGAAGGGGAGTGGTATGCAAATGAAGGGGAGTTTATGCAAATGAAGGTGCGTGGTATGCAAATGAAGGGGAGTGGTATGCAAATGAAGGGCGTGTTTCGGCTACTTTGTGGGAGCGGCTTATGCAAATGAAGGGGATTATCTTATGCAAATGGAGGTGCGTGGTATGCAAATGAAGGGGAGTGGTATGCAAATGAAGGGGAGTGGTATGCAAATGAAGGGGAGTGGTATGCAAATGAAGGGGCATGGTTCCGGCTACTTTGTGGGATTAGTTTATGCAAATGAAGGTGCGTGGTATGCAAATGAAGGGGAGTGGTATGCAAATGAAGGGCGTGTTTCGGCTACTTTGTGGGAGCTGCTTATGCAAATGAAGGGGAGTGGTATGCAAATGAAGGGGCATGGTTCCGGCTACTTTGTGGGATTAGTTTATGCAAATGAAGGTGCGTGGTATGCAAATGAAGGGGAGTGGTATGCAAATGAAGGGCGTGTTTCGGCTACTTTGTGGGAGCGGCTTATGCAAATGAAGGGGCGTAGTATGCAAATGAAGGGGAGTGGTATGCAAATGAAGGGGCATGGTTCCGGCTACTTTGTGGGATTAGTTTATGCAAATGAAGGTGCGTGGTATGCAAATGAAGGGGAGTGGTATGCAAATGAAGGGGAGTGGTATGCAAATGAGGTGCGTGGTATGCAAATAAAGGGGCGTGACATGCAAATGAGGGGAGTGGTATGCAAATTAAGGGCATGTTTCGGCTACTTTGTGGGATTGGTTTATGCAAATGAAGGGGCGTGGCATGCAAATGAAGGGGAGTGGTATGCAAATTAAGGTGCATGGTATGCAAATGAAGGGGCGTGGCATGCAAATGAAGGGGAGTGGTATGCAAATGAAGGTGCGTGGTATGCAAATGAAGGGGAGTGGCATGCAAATGAAGGGCGTGTTTCGGCTACTTTGTGGGGGCGGCTTATGCAAATGAAGGGGATTATCTTATGCAAATGGAGGTGCGTGGTATGCAAATGAAGGGGAGTGGTATGTAAATGAAGGGGAGTGGTATGCAAATGAAGGGGAGTTTATGCAAATGAAGGTGCGTGGTATGCAAATGAAGGGGAGTGGTATGCAAATGAAGGGCGTGTTTCGGCTACTTTGTGGGAGCGGCTTATGCAAATGAAGGGGATTATCTTATGCAAATGGAGGTGCGTGGTATGCAAATGAAGGGGAGTGGTATGCAAATGAAGGGGAGTGGTATGCAAATGAAGGGGAGTGGTATGCAAATGAAGGTGCGTGGTATGCAAATTAAGGGGAGTGGAATGCAAATGAAGGGGCATGGTTCCGGCTACTTTGTGGGATTAGTTTATGCAAATGAAGGTGCGTGGTATGCAAATGAAGGGGCATGGTATGCAAATGAAGGGGAGTGGTATGCAAATGAAGGGGAGTGGTATGCAAATGAGGTGCGTGGTATGCAAATGAAGGGGCGTGACATGCAAATGAGGGGAGTGGTATGCAAATTAAGGGCATGTTTCGGCTACTTTGTGGGATTGGTTTATGCAAATGAAGGGGCGTGGCATGCAAATGAAGGGGAGTGGTATGCAAATTAAGGTGCATGGTATGCAAATGAAGGGGCGTGGCATGCAAATGAAGGGGAGTGGTATGCAAATGAAGGTGCGTGGTATGCAAATGAAGGGGAGTGGCATGCAAATGAAGGGCGTGTTTCGGCTACTTTGTGGGGGCGGCTTATGCAAATGAAGGGGATTATCTTATGCAAATGGAGGTGCGTGGTATGCAAATGAAGGGGAGTGGTATGTAAATGAAGGGGAGTGGTATGCAAATGAAGGGGAGTTTATGCAAATGAAGGTGCGTGGTATGCAAATGAAGGGGAGTGGTATGCAAATGAAGGGCGTGTTTCGGCTACTTTGTGGGAGCGGCTTATGCAAATGAAGGGGATTATCTTATGCAAATGGAGGTGCGTGGTATGCAAATGAAGGGGAGTGGTATGCAAATGAAGGGGAGTGGTATGCAAATGAAGGGGAGTGGTATGCAAATGAAGGGGCATGGTTCCGGCTACTTTGTGGGATTAGTTTATGCAAATGAAGGTGCGTGGTATGCAAATGAAGGGGAGTGGTATGCAAATGAAGGGCGTGTTTCGGCTACTTTGTGGGAGCTGCTTATGCAAATGAAGGGGAGTGGTATGCAAATGAAGGGGCATGGTTCCGGCTACTTTGTGGGATTAGTTTATGCAAATGAAGGTGCGTGGTATGCAAATGAAGGGGAGTGGTATGCAAATGAAGGGCGTGTTTCGGCTACTTTGTGGGAGCGGCTTATGCAAATGAAGGGGCGTAGTATGCAAATGAAGGGGAGTGGTATGCAAATGAAGGGGCATGGTTCCGGCTACTTTGTGGGATTAGTTTATGCAAATGAAGGTGCGTGGTATGCAAATGAAGGGGAGTGGTATGCAAATGAAGGGCGTGTTTCGGCTACTTTGTGGGAGCTGCTTATGCAAATGAAGGGGATTATCTTATGCAAATGGAGGTGCGTGGTATGCAAATGAAGGGGAGTGGTATGCAAATGAAGGGGAGTGGTATGCAAATGAAGGGGATTGGTATGCAAATGAAGGTGCGTGGTATGCAAATGAAGGGGAGTGGTATGCAAATGAAGGGCGTGTTTCGGCTACTTTGTGGGAGCGGCTTATGCAAATGAAGGGGATTATCTTATGCAAATGGAGGTGCGTGGTATGCAAATGAAGGGGAGTGGTATGCAAATGAAGGGCGTGTTTCGGCTACTTTGTGGGAGCGCCTTATGCAAATGAAGGGGATTATCTTATGCATACCACTCCCCTTCATTTGCATACCACGCACCTTCATTTGCATAAACTAATCCCACAAAGTAGCCGGAACCATGCCCCTTCATTTGCATACTACGCCCCTTCATTTGCATAAGCCGATCGCACAAAGTAGCCGAAACACGCCCTTCATTTGCATACCATGCCCCTTCATTTGCATACCACGCACCTTCATTTGCATACTACTCCCCTTCATTTGCATACCATGTCCCTTCATTTGCATACCATGCCCCTTCATTTGCATACCACTCCGCTTCATTTGCATACCGCGCACCTTCATTTGCATACTACGCCCCTTCATTTGCATAAGCCGATCACCCAAAGTAGCCGAAACACGCCCTTCATTTGCATACCACTCCCCTTCATTTGCATACCATGCCCCTTCATTTGCATACCATGCCCCTTCATTTGCATACCACTCCCCTTCATTTGCATACCATGCCCCTTCATTTGCATACCACTCCCCTTCATTTGCATACCACTCCCCTTCATTTGCATACCATGCCCCTTAATTTGCATACCATGCCCCTTCATTTGCATACCACTCCCCTTCATTTGCATACCACGCACCTTCATTTGCATAAACTAATCCCACAAAGTAGCCGAAACACGCCCTTCATTTGCATACCATGCCCCTTCATTTGCATACCACGCACCTTCATTTGCATACTACTCCCCTTCATTTGCATACCACTCCCCTTCATTTGCATACTACGCCCCTTCATTTGCATAAACCGATCCCACAAAGTAGCCGAAACACGCCCTTCATTTGCATACCACTCCCCTTCACTTGCATACCATGCCCCTTCATTTGCATACCATGCCCCTTCATTTGCATACCACTCCCCTTCATTTGCATACCATGCCCCTTCATTTGCATACCACTCCCCTTCATTTGCATACTACGCCCCTTCATTTGCATAAGCCGCTCCCACAAAGTAGCCGAAACACGCCCTTCATTTGCATACCACTCCCCTTCATTTGCATACCATGCCCCTTCATTTGCATAAACTAATCCCACAAAGTAGCCGAAACACGCCCTTCATTTGCATACCATGCCCCTTCATTTGCATACCACGCACCTTCATTTGCATACTACTCCCCTTCATTTGCATACCAAACCCCTTCATTTGCATACTACGCCCCTTCATTTGCATAAGCCGATCACACAAAGTAGCCGAAACACGCCCTTCATTTGCATACCACTCCCCTTCATTTGCATACCATGCCCCTTCATTTGCATACCAGGCCCCTTCATTCGCATACCACTCCCCTTCATTTGCATACCATGCCCCTTCATTTGCATAAACTAATCCCACAAAGTAGCCGAAACACGCCCTTCATTTGCATACCATGCCCCTTCATTTGCATACCACTCCCCTTCATTTGCATACCATGCCCCTTCATTTGCATACCACTCCCCTTCATTTGCATACCATGCCCCTTCATTTGCATACCACTCCCCTTCATTTGCATACTACGCCCCTTCATTTGCATAAGCCGCTCCCACAAAGTAGCCGAAACACGCCCTTCATTTGCATACCACTCCCCTTCATTTGCATACCACGCACCTTCATTTGCATAAACTAATCCCACAAAGTAGCCGGAACCATGCCCCTTCATTTGCATTCCACTCCCCTTAATTTGCATACCACGCACCTTCATTTGCATAAACTAATCCCACAAAGTAGCCGGAACCATGCCCCTTCATTTGCATACCACGCACCTTCATTTGCATACAACTCCCCTTCATTTGCATACCATGCCCCTTCATTTGCATACCATGCCCCTTCATTTGCATACCACTCCCCTTCATTTGCATACACGCACCTTCATTTGCATAAACTAATCCCACAAAGTAGCCGAAACACGCCCTTCATTTGCATACCACGCACCTTCATTTGCATACAACTCCCCTTCATTTGCATACCATGCCCCTTCATTTGCATACCACGCACCTTCATTTGCATTCCAAGCCCCTTCATTTGCATAAGCCTATCACACAAAGTAGCCGAAACACGCCCTTCATTTGCATACGCCAATCCCACAAAGTAGCCGAAACATGCCCTTCATTTGCATACCACGCCCTTCATTTGCATAAGCCTATCACACAAAGTAGCCGAAACACGCCCTTCATTTGCATACGCCAATCCCACAAAGTAGCCGAAACATGCCCTTCATTTGCATACCACTCCCCTTAATTTACATACCACGCCCTTCATTTGCATACCACGCCCTTCATTTGCATAAGCCAATCCCACAAAGTAGCCGAAACACGCCCTTCATTTGCATAAGCCACTCCCGCAAAGTAGTCGAAACCACACCCACAAAGCAGGTGGGACGCAGCCCACTAATTTGCATAAGCAAAATGTGAGGTGTGTGTGTGTGTGTGTGTGTGTGTGTGGGTGTGTGGTAGTAGTAGTAGTAGTAGTACAACATACGAGATGATGCCTGATCTTCTGACATCCATAGTTGGTTGACTCGATGGCGTTGTCCTCACCTGGAGAGAAATGCCCCCGGAAATATGATCCATCCATCCATCCATCCATCCATCCATCCATTTATTTATTTATTTATTTATTTATTTATTTATTTATTTATTTATTTATTTATTTATTTATTTATTTATTTATTTATTTATTTATTCATTTATTCATTCATTCATTCATTCATTCATTCATTCATTCATTCATTCATTCATTAATTCCCCCCGGAAATAAATAAATAAACAAGGATAATCATCCATCCATGTGTGACAATTGTTTGACACACATCATGTCAAGTCATGTCTGTCTATAGCAAGAGGTGGGGGGGGGGGGGGGGGGGGGGGCGCCAAAGCATATTTTAGACTGATTCAGTATTGACCATATTAAGCCAGGTATCACGGAAGACAGCACTAATATAATAAACAAACGTGAACGGAGCACTGCTGCCAACATTGTACACGCATATAGTGGCCATACTGGCATACTCACCATAGCCTGGTCAAGGTTTCCCCTTGGTGGACGTGACATTTCCAACTATTGCCACCGCGAGAGCCCCGGGAGCGCGTCCGGGACGGCGGCCCGGTTCGAACGAGATTCCCCCCGTCCGAAACGGACAAGGGACGGCCGAGATAGGGCCGGGGACCCCCGCGGACCCCCGGCGGACCCCCGGCCCTATGGAGGGGCCGGGATAGATTTATCCTTAGTCCTTAGTCCTTGTCTTGACTTTTGACTTGTTGACTAAAAGGTAAAGTGTGATTTATTTTTGATTTATCTCAGTCCTTTGACTAAAAGGTAAAGTGTGATTTATTTGGATTTATCCTTATTATTGTGAAAGATGTCCCCCAAATGTAAATTATTAATTTATTATTATTATTTTAATAATTATTATAAATGTGCAAAAAAAATATATATAATTTATTTTACATGATTTCCTCTGATAAGTCCTAGTAGTAGTAAAGTAGTAGTAAGGTTGAAATCGTTTTTTTGCAAGTATAAATTAATCCGGGTTTTACAGGGTTAGTCATTCATTCATTCATTCCCCCCGGAAATAAATAAATAAACACGGCTAATCATCCATCCATGTGTGACAATTGTTTGACACACATCATGTCATGTCATGTCTATCTATAGCAAGAGGTGGAATTGCGTCAGATCTTCTACACAAAGCAAAACAAAAGGGAGCAGTGCACCACCCTGTGGCACCAACTGGCACTGCTGACTGTTACAAATTGACAGTGGATTATCTTGGATTATGTCCGCCAAAATACATTCCAATAGTACATTTACTTGACCAAAAGGTAAAGACTGATTTATTTTGATTTATTTATTCTGGATCCTTAGTCCTTGGTCCAAGGTCACGACTCTTGACTCGAACCAGCGTCCTCTGGCAGGCACCGTAGGAAGCTGCCCAAACCACTGAGCCATCGTGGAATACTCTTAACCATGGATTTTGGGTAATTTTATCTTTTTGTTTTTTTGGAAGGGAAGGAAAAAAAAGAAAAAGTCTATTTTACCAATGCAAAGGGTGAAATATTGTCATAATGTACGTTGTGTTTGTTTTGGAAAGGAAAAACTGTTTTAATTTACTTTTTAGTGACGTTAGGGTAGATTTTGTTTAACAGTACTTGTGAGGACTCTCTCTCTCACACACACACACCAGAGACTGGCAGCTGATTGGCTCATTCAGGGTTGCCAGGTTGGTGGCTGTCAGGTTGTCTAATGCCTGCTGCATTGTGTGTGTGTGTGTGTGTGTGTGTGTGTGTGTGTGTGTGTGTGTGTGTGTGTGTGTGTGTGTGTGTGTGTGTGTGTGTGTGTGTGTGTGTGTGTGTGTGTGTGAACCAGCTACACTGGCATTTAAACACATTCATATTGTAACTGTTGCCACTATAGGTGATATAGTTTGCTTTATTCCTAAAAGGTCATAATTAAGTCACATTTACGTTTAAAACATTATTTCATGTATTTGTGTAAAGTTGGTGTAATGCTTTTATTTTGAAGAGTCATGTTCCGTGTCTCGTTTGGTCTGCTCATGTAAATTGGGTACACAGGTTTTTTGTGTAAGCAATCAAGCCACAAGCAGCTAGCAGCAGCAGGGTGCAGCAGCTCCGTTTGCACTGGTCATAAGAAAGGTGTCGTGTATTTTCTAATGAATGAACCAAAATTAAAGTCTATTTTCAACTAGGGTCAGGACGGAGTTAACAGCTGGTTTGAATCAATCTAAGAATGTTCTCACCAAAAGGGCGGTTGTTTTTAGGGGTAATAGACATTCCGTTCTGTTTAGCGGCACCTCAGGCAAAGATCTTTTGTCTAAAGGGTCTTTTGAAGCGGGAGGGATTTTTACTATCTAAAAGCAGGGACCTGCTGGGATAGTAAAGGGTTATCAATAGCTTAAGGTCCTGTTTTTACAGCTGTGACCAGATGGCATTTGTTTGAAGTATGGCTTAGTTTATATTCTGGTTAACTTAAATATCATAATGTTGAACTGTTCTTAAATAAAATAGGTCCTAATATCTATTTGTCATTATAGATTGCAGATAAAACGCTAGGAATTAATACTGGTTACTAGACTATTAGAAGCACTCAGTACTAATCTAGAATGTACTCTTAAACATATTATTTTGAAGATTATAATTTCAGGTACCATGTTAAAACAAGCTCATTTATTTCTTAAATAGAGTCAGTTCAGTATAATGTAATTTTGTTTAGTTTCATACTGTTCTGTCATGTTTCAGTTAAGTTTCATATATGTCTGTGTAGGTTTATATAGTTCTGTTATGTTTATAATTTCATATTCTTAAATTCATTACTAGCCAGTTGTCATCTCAAATTGTAAAAATAGGTTGTAAGTTTGGCATGGGTCCCGCCTTCGCAGGGACCGGGTACTCTGTTTAGCGGCTTTCCTATTGGACGAGGCCGCTGACAGAGTAGGCGGGACCATGCGTTGGTTGTGAGTCTTAAGCCTGGATGCTTCTCACAAATCAGTAGTCTCAGAACCGGCGTTGAAATTGGAACCACGGAAACGCTGTGTGTTGAAATTCTCAAGACTCAGGCATAAGACTATTCTTGTGCAGTTTATAACGGCTGTGTCGACTTTGTACTTGGCAAAAAATAAAGACGGAAGTTGACCTTTTGAAACTACAGATCCATCGAGCGTCCATCCTTTGTTCTCTTGAATGCATAGCTGATCCAGATCGGAAACGACAAAGGTTATAAGGACCTAATACTGAAGAGATTCCCTTCTTTGTTATTTGCACGCAGCCAACAAGGTATTTGTTGTTTGTTTTATGTCTGTATTTTACTTTGGTAAAATGTTTGCATCTACATGTGCTGTGCATGTCATGTCGTATTTATGTTAATTGTAGCGTGCTTGTTTTATTGTATTGTTTATAGTTTTCACGGTGAACAAGTCTTCAAATAAATCAGTTTCAAGGAAACCACTTGTGTCTGTCTGTGCTCGGAGGGAGTTACACATATAATATGACAGCACCACACACACACACAGAGGCATTGCCTAAAACACATTAAAACACTCAAAATGTGACTAAATGAAAACTATTCAAGGGACTGAAATGAGTTTGCTGCCAAAAACACAACACTGCATGATGTCACCTCCGTTCTTTATTTCCCCAGAGAGCAGACACGGTCCCCACAGGACAGGTCAGGTCAAAGGTCATTCCGACTGACAGACAGACAGAGAGTCAGTCAGAGGTCAGACACTCAGCGAGTCACTTGATTGATTCATTTACAAACACACAAGTTGTGTGTTTGTAAATAATCAGACCCACCGTTTCATTAGAGGATGTTCAGGTGGGGGTGAAGAGGCCGGAGGTCAAGAGGTCAACACAATTATACTGTCAGTCTTTTGGGTTTTATTAACCCATTCTGGACGGGAACCCTTTTTGGTGCATTATGTTATACTTTTATATACTTTTATGTTATAAAAATAGCAGACCCGCAAGCGGTGGCGCGCTACGAGCTTGTAGGTCTGCTATTTTTGAAAAATCGTGAAAATGCGGCTCGTGTGTGTGTGTGTGTGTGTGTGTGCGTGTGCGTGTGTGTGTTTTGGGGGGTCCCCTGCCTGAAAAGTTTGAGAAGCCCTGTCTTTTAGAAATTTCTTGAAAGGTTTTGCCTACAATAAATGGTGCATTTATATAGCGCCTTTATCCAAGGGGCTTTACATAGATTGTGCATTACATTCACCCATTCACACACACATTCACACACCGATGGCAGAGGAAACCATGCAAGGCACCAACCAGCTCATCGGGAGCAATTAGGGGTTCAGAGTCTTGCTCAAGGACACTTCGACACTAACTCTGGGGGAGACCGGGTTCGAACTGGGTGCAGTACTTAGTTTAGACAGTATTTGGTTTAGACTAGTCATTGGTTAGACCAGTCATTAGTCCTACAACTACAACCTATCACACCTAAACCTAACCTTAACCCATGTCTAACCAATGACTAGTCTAAGCATGCACCCCGTTCGAACTGGGAACCTTGCGGTTGCCATCCGGCCACTCTACCACTGAGCCACCGTACAATGATGGGGACACCAGGCTGAAAGTGGTTAAGAGTGATGAGAGAACAAGCATATGCTACAAAGTAACTACTAGGAGAACAGATAAGCTACATACCTGTACCTACCGAGCCTCTGTCTAAACAGTCGACAAGGAAGTGCTCATATTAACAAATAATAAGTAACCCATAGGATAATAAGTAACCTAGAATAAGGAGCAGGCACATTCTATTCTATCCCTTTAATAGGAGCGTCAGGTCTAGACCAACTTAGTCTAGACCTCTGCTTTTTCAACGACTAGACCGGTGCCCGGCTGACTGTAAAGCACCGAGTCGGTAACGATCGATGGAAGTTGGAGGTCCATGACCCACCCCAGCTATGCGATACCCGTTGTACCCGTCTCAGAGTACCCGTTCCACCCATCTGTCTGTGTCCCTTTTATGTCCATATATGGAGATTTCTGTATCTGTCTCTCTGTGTCCCTTTATTCCTATATATGGAGTTCTGTGTCAGGCATGCCCAAAAATGGAGTGTTGTGATGTCAGAACAGGCCAGCTCCATATATGGAGCCTGGGGGAGAAGGTGCCCCATGTCCAGAGGCCTTTTTGTGGCGGTTCTGGACAACCGTGGGTCCGACAGACTCGACACCGGGCACTGCACTCCCTGCGGGGGCGTGGAACGCAGTCGTGTGTCGAATTTCAAGTCGGTGGGGCGAATGGTTCTCGAGTTACACGGATTACACACACACACACACACACAACACAACACCACACACACACACACACCACACACACCCCACACACACACCCCACACACACACACCCCACACACACACACACACACACACACACACACACACACACACACACACACACACACACACACACACACACACACACACACACACACACACACACACAGAGACTTGGTGCATTTATATATGAAGGACTTTCATAACGTGAAGTTCTGAGATTTTTGTCCCTGTGTGTTTTGTTTCTATCATAGCCAGAACCTTCCCTGAAGGGAGACATGTTTCTATCATAGCCAGAACCATCCCTGAGGGAGACATGTTTCTATCATAGCCAGAACCATCCCTGAAGGTAGACATGTTTCTATCATAGCCAGAACCATCCCTGAAGGTAGACATGTTTCTATCATAGCCAGAACCTTCCCTGAAGGGAGACATGTTTCTATCATAGCCAGAACCTTCCCTGAAGGGAGACATGTTTCTATCATAGCCGGAACCTTCCCTGAAGGGAGACATGTTTCTATCATAGCCAGAACCATCCCTGAAGGGAGACATGTTTCTATCATAGCCAGAACCTTCCCTGAAGGGAGACATGTTTCTATCATAGCCAGAACCATCCCTGAAGGGAGACATGTTTCTATCATAGCCAGAACCATCCCTGAAGGGAGACATGTTTCTATCATAGCCAGAACCATCCCTGAAGGGTACATCATGTAAATCAAAAAATAATTGAAGGTATTAGTTCTCGTTCAAACATGACTACTCCCTTCCCTTAGGGAAGTGCTTTCAATCAACAGTTTATTCTGGTTTATTTGCTAGCTACACCATTGAGCCACAGTGTAACACCGCCACCCAGTGGTCAAATGGAGAATAGCTGTCTGTAACAACAACATAGTTGCAATATTTGGATGTTCATTACAGGTACTAAAGGGCAATAGATAAGGAACAACTTCAAATATTGACACACACTAGTCCATATCTTAGAGGCGCAGCTCCTAAACTATTCCCTGCCCCCTCTGCTGAGTCTTTTAAATACAGGATAAAAACTCTATGTTCACAAGCCTTTGAATCCCCAATGGTTACATTTATGTTAAGGGTTTGCTTTGCTGCCTTTAGTGTTGTTTCTTTGTCCTACTCTTTGACTGCATGTTGTTTAATTATTGACTGTTCTGTTTTGCTGTTTAATTTGGACCTGTAAAGCGTGAGTTGTTTTTAACTGTGCTATATCAAAACAAGGATTTCTATTTCATAACTAGACCACATTATCATTTGCTTTTTAAAATAACTAATTATATAATTAGTTACATCATCATCATCATTTCCTCGTCCACATATGTAAATTATCCATTCATTGTCAATGGGAATGTAGTCTTTGTGTAGGACAAAAATAGCCGATTTGCTCGTCCACATATGACACAACATGGAACTGAACGGAACCATAAGGGTCCAATTCAGTTCCAATTTTGCACACACGCAGAGTTAAATGATTCCCGGAGATATCAAAATGGGGGTCAGTGGTCACAAAAAGGTTGAGAATCACTTCACTAACGGCCCTACCTCAAAGAATTAGTCTAAACCCTCGAGCCGCACCCTCCGCTCATCAAACACATACTGCCTCAACCCCGCCACGGCCAACCTCTGCACCATGGGTGACAGACAGGGCCTTCTGCACAGCTGCCTCTGAACTGTGGAATACCCTCCCCGCACACTTGAGAGCGCCACAGTCAATCGACTGCTTCAAGAGAGGACTAAAGACCTACCTTTTCAATAAGGCTTTCCACCAAACCCACTGATTTTATTCCTTGACCCATGCCCTCATGTTCAATAACTGTTATTCTGTTTTCCTTGATGCTAAATTGTGTGCTTTTAATCGTGTAATGTAATTTTTTTTGCTTTTACCTACTGTTTTATATTTGTGTCTACTGTAGCACTTTGAGATTCTGAGGAATGCAAAGTGCATTATAAATAAAATCCATTATTATTATTATCACTAACACGTCGTGTCCATCTCCCTCTGTGTTTATTTCTCTCCGTCAGGTGAGCTGCTCAACCAGACTCGTCCCGAGGGACTGACGGAGATCATCTGTCCAAAGAACTGTGCGGAGCGTGTGAGCGTGGCCCTGGTCTACCCCCCCACGCCCACCGTGGCCAGTCCCTGCTTCAAGTGACCCCCAGCCTGGCCGCCGGCCGTGTGCCGCGGTCCTCCTGGGGTCACCTGACTGACCCCGTGGTCCCCCTCAGAGGGTCCTCTCTGTCCCCCCCGCACGCTGACTGACTGACACATCTTTTATGAACACGCTGCTGCTTTCTGGCTCCTCCTATCCTTCACACACACACACACACACACACACACACACACACACACACACACACACACACACACACACACACACACACACACACACACACACACACACACACACACACACACACACACACACACACACACACACACACACACACACACACACACACACACACACACACACAGCGCTGCAGGCTTTACACTGGATCACAACCTCTGCCCGGTGGATCAACTTGAGACAGGTACGTGTGCTGTAGTACAGGCCGGGTCTGCAACCTTGTTTTAAAGGAAGTGCCAAGCTTTTTATTTTCTAGAATATAGTCGGAGTGCCATGTCAACATGAATCTTTATGACACCACATAAAAAAAAAATCCAACTTATTTTGATTGTCCACGAATATAACATTTCCCCTTATTTTTAAATATTTTCTTTCACATTGTTATAAATATCATTTAGACTAAGAGCAATGTAATGGGATTTCTATCTCTGGGACCCAATTTATATTGTAAAATCAATGCTAATTTAACTCTGAGAGTTACAGACCCATAAGGGTCCATTTGGTTCCTAACTATCATTTAGCTGGGGACCCCCCGGATCTCCCTCAAGGACTCCTGGGGGTCCCCGGACCCCACTTTGGAGAACCACTGGTACTGGTTTACTTCATACGCTGTTATCATGAAATGAGTGTGTCTACATGTCGTGGCGGCTGTGGCTCAGGAGGTAGAGCAGGTCGTCCAATGATCCATGGGTCGGCGGTTAGAATCCCGGCTCCTCCTGTCTACATGTCGAAGTGTCCTTGGGCAAGACACTGAACCCCAAATTGCTCCCGATGTGCTGGTTGGTACCTTGCATGGCTTCCGCCGCAATCGGTGTATGAGTGTGTGTGTGAATGGGTGAATGTAATGCACAATCTATGTAAAGCGCCTTGGATAAAGGCGCTATATAAATGCACCATTTACATGTCCATCTCTCTCTGCATTGCAGGATGTGTGTGGGCTGTTCCTCGGCTGTTCCTCGGCTGTTCCTCCTGACAGAACTTGGATGAACAGGCTGGTCTTCATCCATACATAGTTGTACCATAACAAGTAAATCTGTGTCTTTTCAATCAGTCCAACTCATTTTGGGAAACGAAGCTTCTCAGAGTTATGCCTTGAAAGTCCACTAGAGCAGTGGTTCTCAAACCTTTTCCACGTCAAGGACCCCCACATTGACAATAATTATCCCACGGACCCCCATTTGCAGACATAATGCCAGGGACCCCCCCATAAGAGAAGATTTTTTTTTACGGCTCTAGCAGTGATTCTCAACCCGTTTAATTTCAATGACCCCCCAGTTTGACATGCATATTAGTAAGACCCCCATTTAATGGCATTTTTCTACCTCTGGGACCCCCAATTTATATTGTAAAATTAATGTTAATTTAACTCTGAGAGTGTACAAATGGAAACAAATGGACCAGTTAGGGTCCATTTGGTTCCATTTGTACACTCTTAGAGTTACAGACCCATAATAGGTCCATTTGGTCTCAAACTATCATTTAGCTGGGGACCCCCTGGAACTCCCTCAAGGACCCCTGGGGGTCCCCGGACCCCACTTTTGGGAACCACTGGACTAGAACAGTGGTTCTCAAACCTTTTTTTTAAATGTTTTTGGCCGTGGACCCCCATCTGAGAAGATGTGCCAGGGGACCCCCATCTGAGAAGATGTGCCAGGGGACCCCCATCTGAGAAGATGTGCCAGGGGACCCCCATCTGAGAAGATGTGCCAGGGGACCCCCATCTGAGAAGATGTGCCAGGGGACCCCCATCTGAGAAGATGTGCCAGGGGACCCCATCTGAGAAGATGTGCCAGGGGACCCCCATCTGAGAAGATGTGCCAGGGGACCCCCATCTGAGAAGATGTGCCAGGGGACCCCATCTGAGAAGATGTGCCAGGGGACCCCCATCTGAGAAGATGTGCCAGGGGACCCCATCTGAGAAGATGTGCCAGGGGACCCCCATCTGAGAAGATGTGCCAGGGGACCCCCATCTGAGAAGATGTGCCAGGGGACCCCCATCTGAGAAGATGTGCCAGGGGACCCCCATCTGAGAAGATGTGCCAGGGGACCCCCTATATGCTTACGAAAATATTCAGATTTTTTTTTTTAAATAGCAGATCTACAAGCTCACAACGATTGAGCTTGTAGTCCGGCTGCTTTCAAATAGCCAATGTGTATTAGGCTTAAAGTAGTTAACATAGTTTATGCCATATAAAAGTGGGGACCCCCCTGGAGCCCTCCCAAGGACCCCTAGGGCAGAGGCGTATCTACAATAAGGCGAGGGCAGGCGTCCGCCTGTCCAAATCCATTTCTGGCCTGGAAGAAGACAAAAACAAGACCTGATAACTATTAGTGGACAGCTGATTGGACGTTGCGGTAGAGCGCGACCCTCAATCACCCATTGGAATGTAAATGCATGCCTTTCAGCCTTTGTGAGCCTACTCGTCTGGCAGGTATATCTCTTTGAAAACCTTTAGTGCTACGATTGTGCGCGGGGAGACGACAATTAACACATGATCTTGCCTGCCCAAAACGTAATTCCTGGATACGCCACTGCCCTAGGGCAGGGGTTCTCAACGTTTTTGGCCGGGGACCCCCGAAAATGCTTTGGCAACGTCTCGGGACCCCCGCCCCGCCCCCTCCCGACCCCCAATATAAATTGACTGCTACAATAACCTTAAACCATTTTGGGCGGGAACCCCTTTTGGTGTTTTAAGCATTGTTATAATTTAGCTATTTAAAAATAGCAGATCTACAAGCTCATAGCGCGCCACCGAGTGGCGCGCTACGAGCTTGTAGGTCTGCTATTTTTGAAAAATCGTGACCCCCTAAAATAATTTGGCGACCCCCCGAGGGGTCGCAACCTACGGGTTGAGAACCCCTGCCCTAGGGGTCCCCAGAACGAACCCACTGCCCTAGGGGTCCCCAGGGGTCCCCTAGGGGTCCCCTAAGGGTCCCCAGACCCCCCTGGAGCCCTCCCAAGGACCCCTAGGGGTCCCCAGAACGAACCTACTTTGAGAACCACTGGCCTGAAGTACATCTCAGTATAATCATGTATTGTATGTGTAGTTGTCATGAAGTGTTTGCAGGAACAAACACATGTTGCTCTTTGTCAACAACTGGCAGTATTTGCTAACTTTGACGTTAGTTAGCGAATGCCATACACACTGGCACAGATTCTGGGACTACGTGACACCTCCTGAATAATCTAGTCTGGTGTAGATAGAGGGGAAAAAGGTGTGAGCCCAAAGACACACCTCTGGGGGACACCAGTCAATGAATTAAATACTGTATACTCTAAACTGTATGGCTTGTAAGTGTTTTAATGCAACACAACATTTGCCTATCTGCGGTTTAACAATAATACATTTATCATGAAACCAAAATGTGAAAGAACACTGACTTGACTGTAATGGCTGTACTTTATATTGTGTGTCCCTTAACTGCAAGAGCTCGCCAAAAAAAAGAGAGAGGGTTGCCAAAATAATTCACAAATACGATTGCCCTCCCCTCCCCCCCCCCCCTTCCGGGCCAGCATTCACATTAGTAATGCTCGTACCCGAGTACACTTGGACTTTATGTAATAGTACTTGGCTTTCTCAAGGGATGGAGCGCCATGGCGTGGACTACAGGGCTTTGGGAGATAAGAGAATGTCATGTGACAGAAGAAGAGTCACTTTGTCAGAGCTTAGAGAGAATAATAAAGGTCGACAGTGTGCCTGACGTAGAAACAAAACACAACCAAAGCGGTGCGAGCAGGCTGGGGCGCTCTTTGACAGTGGCGTGCACAGATAGACACTAGGGGGTGCTAGAGAAAAACAGTGTACAGTACTGTACAGTATGTGGACCATGGTGACATTGATCAATTCTTGATAAAAAAAAGCTTATAAATCTCACACTATTAAGGCAACCGGCCGGTTCCACGCGCTGCACAAGGTGCCCTTTTTTTCCACTTGAGCACCTGCCCCTCTAGATGTCTGTGCACGCCACTGCTCTTTGAAACATTGCTGTGCAGCCAAAGTAACAGCATTGATTTCAAACAACAAGCGTAAAGTCATGACAGTCACTGACACCAACATTTGGTGTCCAAAATGAATGCTGGAAGTGCTTAATGTTAAACCCCCCGGACCCCCCGGCTGCTGCTGCTGCTGCACAGGGGGTTCCTCGTGCTAAATGCATGGGCCCGCCTGCAGTCCCTGCTCTGACCAGTAGGGGCCGAGCGCTTCAACGTTGGCTAGCCGTTCTGGGGGGGGGGGGGGGGGGGGCGAGACAATAAAAGGTTTCAGAGTAGTGAAGAGAAGTTGATCGCATGATGAACCCTCATTGTGCATCTGTTCAACAACAGGTTCCTTATGGTGCGTTCACGCGGGAAAATGTAAAAGACGCAGGGCTCCATTTTCGTCTCCGCTAAACCCCTTAAAATCCCTAAACTTCTTTGCCTTTTGTTACTATTTTGAAAAACATTTTTGAATAGTTCAACTAGCCAATCTACATTGACACGTTGTGAGCTTGTAGACTGGTCATTTTAACTATTCAACAATGTTTTGCAAAATAGTAAAATAAGGCAAAGAAGTTTAGGGATAAGGGGTTTAGCGGTCACGAAAATGGAGCCCAAAGTCTACCATTCATTGTCAATGGGAGCCCAGCGACATGAACATACAAAGATGCAGTCTACCATTCATTGTCAATGGAAGCCCAGCGACATGAACATACAAAGATGCAGTCTACCATTCATTGTCAATGGAAGCCAGTGACATGAACATACAAAGATGCAGTCTACCATTCATTGTCAATGGAAGCCAGTGACATGAACATACAAAGATGCAGTCTACCATTCATTGTCAATGGAAGCCCAGCGACATGAACATACAAAGATGCATTCTACCATTCATTGTCAATGGAAGCCAGCGACATGAACATACAAAGATGCAGTCAGCGACATGACGTACGTTAAAAAGCCTCAATGATGCATGTATAGCTGCTCCAAATCAACTCACAACAATGCATCTTTGTCTCTTTGTGTCTGCCCGTGTGAACGCACCATTGCAACCTATTGTCACCTATTGCAGCGCTGCTTCTCAAACTTTGTCATTTCCCCCGGACCCCCCCCCCCCCCCCCCCCCCATTAGCCTGGAACCCCCTCAAGGACCCCCTGAGGGGTCCCCATGCAGACCCTGTGTCGATTGAGGTCTTGTAAATATTTCTTGTCCAACATTAAGCTTCTACACGTGAGAGACATGGCGTTTACTATGTGAACATAGACACACACAACCATTATTCTTATGATATACACC
Organism: Electrona antarctica; assembly: GCF_951216825.1. NCBI lineage: Eukaryota > Metazoa > Chordata > Actinopteri > Myctophiformes > Myctophidae > Electrona > Electrona antarctica. Next base: position 6,303,400 of record NC_136797.1, on the reverse strand, counting down.
GTACTTAATCACTCTTAGCAACCACTCCGATAAAAAAACCATCCATTGTACATACATTTAGATTGTCCAGGACTTTGGCATGCACTGGTCTACAAGCATAAAGGTATATAGGAAGGTTTAGAGTTGGAATTATACACACTTTGTCTAAGATCAGATGGACTGACTAGACTAGATTGTTCCGTAAAAAAAAAGAAAAAGAAACATCAGTTGTACATAAATCCATCTATCTTTCTTGGTCTTGTACCAAACCATGTTTAAGGGCCATCCCAGACCAAGCAATATACAGATATCTATCACTCCACTTGAAATTAGAACACTTTTTTAAACGACTATCTTCATAGTTATAGTCATAGTGGCCGTGTGGATGACCTGTACTGAGTAATATCATTTCAGCCTTGTTAACCCATTCTGGGCGGGAACCCCTTTTGGTGTTTTAAGCATTATGTTATACTTTAGCTATTGAAAAATAGCAGATCTACAAGCTCATAGCGCGGCACAGAGTGGCGCGCTACGAGCTTGTATGTCTGCTATTTTTGAAAAATCGTTAAAATGAGGCGCAAATCATTGAATATATATATTTCAGAGCGAACATTTTTAACTAAAATATTTGCTTCTGAGGGGTCCCTGGAACAACATATTTTGAGATGGGGGTCCGTGGCCCAATAGAGATAATTCTGGGGGTCCTTGAAATGAAAAAGGTTGAGCACCACTGACATAGAAACATAGGTTTTTCAGAAAAAAATTAGGATTTAGAACACACTTATTTTCATCAAGAAGTTGACGAGACAAAAAACAAACTGATCCAGTTCGGACTTTTGTTTAATCCAGAGTAGCTCAATTTATAAAAACAACAAAAAACAACAACTATGCTTTCCAAAATTTTTGACCTTAGTTCCTGTATTGAAAAACTAAGCTAGAGGGCAAAGGTCATCACATCATAGGACAGTTGGTCTGCAGCCAGACTGTATTACCCATTTAGACCTGAGGTACAAATGTCTTCTAAATCCTGACAGTTTAATGAAAAACCTCATGTTTTTATGTCAGTCGTTCTCAAACGTTTTCATGTCAAGGACCCCCAAAAATATATGTAATTGGCCGCCGACTCCCATCTGAAAATATGTTGTTCCAGGGACCTCACCAGAAGCAAAGATTTCAGTTAAAAACTTGAAAGAATACTGTATATTCAAAGATTTGTGCCACATTTTCACGATTTTTAAAAAATAGCAGATCTACAAGCTCGTAGCGCGGCACTCAGTGCCGCCCTATGAGCTTGTAGATCTGCTATTTTTCAATAGATGGGTTCCCATTCAGAATGGGTTAAAAAAGTATAATAATGGGACAGATCTTCAGTGTACACAGAGAGAACACTACTTCATCACACTATCTGGGGTTTGGTTTTAGAGCAGTGGTTCTCAAACATTTTCATGTCAAGGACCCCCAAATTGACACTAATCAGCCCGCGGACCCCCATTAGAAAAGATATGCCAAGGACCCCCCATAAGATAACATTTGTACGGCCCTAGCAGTGACTCTCAACCATTTTAACTTCAAGGACCCTCAGTTTGACATGCATTAGGCTACGGACCCCCCCATTTAATGGCATTTCTACCTCTGGGACCCCAATTTATATTGTAAAATCAATGTTAATTTAACTCTGAGAGTGTACAAAATGTGTACACTCTCAGAGTTAACAGACCCATAAATGTCCATTTGGTTCCAAACTTTAATTTAGCTGGGGACCCCCTGGAACTCCCTCAAGGACCCCTGGGGGTCCCCGGCCAGACCCCACTTTGGGAACCACTGGTTTAGACAGTGCAATTTATTCGATCGATCCTTTTTGGTGTTGAAGAAAATGCTGCAAACAAAACATGGCAAAAAAAATTCTAATATTTACAGAAACGTGTTTGTTATTGTTTTTTTCATTTGTATATAATATATTTATTTTTGTATGTTGACACGGGATGTCATTACTACAGCTGCGATATGATGTACAGCCGCCAAGTCGTGCATGACTCACTTATTGGCGAAGTGAGAATCATGCACAGGTTTTATAATGACGTAGCTGGTGAGCAACACGTTGCGACATGAAACACTAGATACCAAATGAATCAATAAATTGTTTTTTTTTATTAATTACTGCATTGTTGTCTACGTTTTTTCATACACTATATTAAACAAAACTTTGTAATGCAAATCCCCCGCTTCATCAGTGCCCATACCCGAGGCGGGGTTGGCGAAAGGGCCTTAGTTCTGTGTGGAGTTTGCATATGTTCTCCCCGTGTCCCCTAGGGTAGGTACCCTCACATGTTCTCCCTGTGTCCCATAGGGTAGGTACCCTCACATGTTCTCCCTGTGTCCCATAGGGTAGGTACCCTCACATGTTCTCCCTGTGTCCCATAGGGTAGGTACCCTCACATGTTCTCCCGTGTCCCCTAGGGTAGGTACCCTCACATGTTCTCCCGTGTCCCCTAGGGTAGGTACCCTCACATGTTCTCCCCGTGTCCCCTAGGGTAGGTACCCTCACATGTTCTCCCCGTGTCCCCTAGGGTAGGTACCCTCACATGTTCTCCCCGTGTCCCCTAGGGTAGGTACCCTCACATGTTCTCCCCATGTCCCCTAGGGTAGGTACCCTCACATGTTCTCCCCGTGTCCCCTAGGGTAGGTACCCTCACATGTTCTCCCCGTGTCCCCTAGGGTAGGTACCCTCACATGTTCTCCCCGTGTCCCCTAGGGTAGGTACCCCCACAAAAAAACATGCAGTAATCCTGGTCTCTAAACTGCCTCCTCCTGGCCAGCCAGGGCACCTGATGGAGGGGAAAGGAACTGGTTGGAATAACGTGTTCCTTCCACGCGCTACGTCCAACCAGGGAAACTCCCCCCCCCCCCCCCCCCCCGTCAGGTGAAAAGAAGCGGCTTGGACTCCTCATGCATTGAAGGAAGCATGAGGTCAGTCCATTGCTCTCCCCAGGTTGGCATAGGGAGAGTACAGCACAGGATACATGAGATAATTGACTACAGTAGGTAATTGACTACTGTGGGTAACTAGGTGAAAAAAATGGGTTAATAAATTGTGGGATAAAAATGTAGAAAAAAACCAACAACTTTGTGGGGGCTGTGGCCTGTAGAGGGGTGGGGCCGTGGGGGGCTGGGGGCAGGTGGAAAGTACAGGAATCAGACACAATATAGTCGGTATCAGACATGATGACATGATCATTGATTTGATTGATAGGAATGCCATGAGTAAACCCATTTAGACCTGAGGACGATTATACAAATGTCTTCTAAATCCTGAAAAAAAATTCTGTCAGTGGTGCTCAAACATTTTCATGTCAAGGACCCCCAAAAATATATGTAATTGGCCGCGGGACCCCCATCTGAAAATATGTTGTTCCAGGGACTCCCCAGAAGCAAAGATTTGAGTTAACATTCGCTCTGAAAGAATATATATTCAAAGATTTGCAGCACATTTTTACGATTTAAAAAAAAATAGCAGATCTACAAGCTCGTAGCGCGGCACTCAATGCCACTTTTTATAGATGGGGCTCTGTGACTGTGTGACACATGCAATAAAGAGAGTCCTCATCATGGATGGAGAGCAGCCGTTCCGCAGCAGAAGGAAAGGGGATCTGTACATACGCAGCAGTGTCAAGTGAAAGGGGGTGTACATACGCAGCAGTGTCAAGTGAAAGGGGGTGTACATACGCAGCAGTGTCAAGTGAAAGGGGGTGTACATACGCAGCAGTGTCAAGTGAAAGGGGGTGTACATACGCAGCAGTGTCAAGTGAAAGGGGGTGTACATACGCAGCAGTGTCAAGTGAAAGGGGGTGTACATACGCAGCAGTGTCAAGTGAAAGGGGGTGTACATACGCAGCAGTGTCAAGTGAAAGGGGGTGTACATACGCAGCAGTGTCAAGTGAAAGGGGGTGTACATACGCAGCAGTGTCAAGTGAGCCCACAAGTTAAGTATTGTAACACTGAAGAGCCTCCTCCCTGAAGCCCACTGACAACCAGCCAAGGACTGAATAAAGCAGTCCTTCATTTCATTTGCAGCCTCTACAACAGGCCTGCATGGCCTATACCAAGTCACAAACTGCGTTCTACAACTGACCTGTGGGAGGCAGCAATGTGCCATTTTGCCATTCATCCAGTCAGGTTGCTGCCAGAAATCACAAGAAGTAGTGGTGAGGCTGAGCTCAGAAATCTCCTTTGATGGTTGGTTGGTTTGTTTCTCCTGTTGTGGCATGTGGTCAGTTATGGTAAATATGTAACCACTTAAACCCTATATTCTTAGTCAAACGGACTGTACAGTTTGGTCTGTTTTTTCTTCTGTCTACAACAAATCTCTTGCCAAAATGTGTAGATTTGAACCGGGTCCTTGTGCTTATAGGACACTGCTTCATCCCCTATTTCATAGAGGCATAAGAAGTACTTTGTGAATGTAACAACTACAATTTACAATTTAGGCATTAATCCGGAGCGATTTACATTAAGCAAGAACAGAAAGCATAGCAATACATCACATACATAAAAGTAGTTATCATGAAACATGCTAAGAACGTAACAGTGGAATATCTATATAATGAAACTATACATATAAACTACAGTATATATACTATACTATACTATACTACATGTATAGCCTATACTATAAAGTGCTATGACTACATAAAATGCAATTCTAGTGCTGTCTACGTAACATGCTATAAGTCTGTATAATCTATAAATCTACATACATAAAAGGGCTAGGGTAAGTGCTACGGGCCATGATGGAGTCTGAAAACGTGAAAAGGTGGGTTTTCAGACTACGGCAGAAGATTTGGGAGTGAGGCTGCAGTTCTGATTGCAATGGGAAGTGCATTCCATAATTTTGGAGCCAGAAGGGAGAAGAGTTTGGGACGTGTGGAGCGTTGTCCCGGCGTTTTTAGTGAAGATACAGTAATTCCAGCTTCCCCACTTAGTTGGTAAATAAAATGGTAAATGGTGCATTTATATAGCTCCTTTATCCAAGATGCTTTACATAGATTGTGCATTACATTCACCCATTCACACACACATTCATACACCGATTGCAGCGGAAGCCATGCAAGGTACCAACCAGCACATCGGGAGCAATTTGGGGTTCAGTGTCTTGCCCAAGGACACTTCGACATGTAGACAGGAGGAGCCGGGATTCGAACCGCCGACCCATGGATCATTGGACGACCTGCTCTACCTCTTGAGCCACAGTCACACATGTGTTTCATAGCCTATGAAACACATGTGCTTTTAATGTAATAATTATGTGTGACTCACGTACAGTATCTTACCACTGTGGTTCACACTTTATCAGCTCTCTTGCACTCTTCAGTTAAAGATTTGAGACGGACGTCATTGGTTTTGAACAAAGAATCTTCTGTAAATAAAGCACTGACTTTCTTGAGACAGCCAATTACTTGGTCTAATAGGATGTTGATGCAAAGTGAAACTGTTCCAAGTGCTGGACTTGATATTTGTGGCAACTATACTGTAGGATGTAGAGGGTTAGGAATGTAGATGTGAAAATGTTCAAATTCAAAATAGGATGGAAGAAATGGATTAAAACCATGGGTGTTTGCAAAACGCTGATGTCTCTCTCATGCTATAGAAGCTTGGGAGAGAAGTATAATTGAACACTTACCCTGATAGTATTTAGATCTTCTATTTATAGTGACTCATAGGAATAGACTATGTGACAACCAGGTATTGTCTGGTGACCACCGGAGAGACGGGTGACAGCCGGAATGTAGACGGCACCCGGGTCAGTAGTATGGGTTAGCGCCCCAGCCTGTGTCCTCCGTGAGGAGGTCAGTAGTATGGGTTAGCGCCCCAGCCTGTGTCCTCCGTGAGGAGGTGAGCAGTATGGGTTAGCGCCCCAGCCTGTGTCCTCCGTGAGGAGGTGAGCAGTATGGGTTAGCGCCCCAGCCTGTGTCCTCCGTGAGGAGGTGAGCAGTATGGGTTAGCGCCCCAGCCTGTGTCCTCCAGGGTGAGCAGTATGGGTTAGCGCCCCAGCCTGTGTCCTCCAGGGTGAGCAGTATGGGTTAGCGCCCCAGCCTGTGTCCTCCAGGGTGAGCAGTATGGGTTAGCGCCCCAGCCTGTGTCCTCCGTGAGGAGGTGAGCAGTATGGGTTAGCGCCCCAGCCTGCGTCCTCCGTGAGGAGGAAGCCCAACAAACCCTCGGTGAGGCCTTTAGGAGGGCCATTATAATCCACCACTCCTGAATGGAGTGCCTGGTGCTGGGAGTCTGGTGCAACGCACAGGTCCTGGGCCTGGTGAGAGCAGGAGTGGACCTGGTGATACGTAGGAGGGGCCCGGACAGGAGTAAGTCAACCCACAGAGCCTATAGTCCTTCCACGCACCAGAATCTGGTTCTCCCAGTCCTAGCAGAGTAGTTCCGGAGCAACGGATTGTGTGGCCCTGGGTTTTCCCTAATGCATGGGACTGATTGAGGGTAGCTACTGGGACGTAAGTCGGGATTGATCACCCCGGCTGGGTCACCTGAGTGAGGGGTATGATGTTGGAAGACCCGGAACTCTGATGACCTTGGGATACATCACTGAGGATTTTGTTATAGATCAGATGTCAAGTGAACATGTTCCAAAACCTGGATATGTGCGACCTAGCTCGGTTGGATTTAGAGACCTATGAAATCACAAGACATTTTGCGAGCTTGTAGATCTGCTATTTTAAATTGTAAAGTGTAAATAGTGTGTGACTGAGGCATGTATCATTTAGACCAACATGGTTCACACTCAATCAGTTCCTCTTACTTCTATCGATACAATCGATTATTTGCATTGCAACACGATACGGTACGATACAAAGTCAAACGATATGATATTTTGCTGTTTGCATATCGATATAGTATATATAGGATCATTGATCATATCGATATAGTATATATAGGATCATTGATCATATCGATATAGTATATATAGGATCATTGATCATATCGATATAGTATATATATAGGATCATTGATCATATCGATATAGTATATATAGGATCATTGATCATATCGATATAGTATATATAGGATCATTGATCATATCGATATAGTATATATAGGATCATTGATCATATCGATATAGTATATATAGGATCATTGATCATATCGATATAGTATATATAGGATCATTGATCATATCGATATAGTATATACAGGATCATTGATCATATCGATATAGTATATATAGGATCATTGATCATATCGATATAGTATATATAGGATCATTGATCATATCGATATAGTATATATAGGATCATTGATCATATCGATATAGTATATACAGGATCATTGATCATATCGATATAGTATATATAGGATCATTGATCATATCGATATAGTATATATAGGATCATTGATTATATTGATATAGTATATATAGGATCATTGAAATTAAAGTCGATGCGTCGATGCAGTTACTGTATCGTTACACCTATCGTTACAACCCCTTTTGGTGTTTTAAGCGTTACGTTATACTTTAGCTATTGAAAAATAGCAGATCTACAAGCTCATAGCGCGCCACCGAGTGGCGCGCTACGAGCTTGTAGGTCTGCTATTTTTGAAAAGTTGTGAAAATGTGGTGCAAATCTTTGAATATATATTTCAGAGCGAACATTTTTAACTAAAATATTTGCTTCTGGGGGGTCCCTGGAACTACATTTTGAGAAGGGGGTCCGTGGCCCAATAGAGATAATTCTGGGGGTCCTTGACATGAAAAAGGTTGAGGACAACTGACATAGAAACATGGGTTTTTCAGAAAACTATTAGGATTTAGAAGCCTTTTTTTAAATCGAAATCAGTCTAAAATGGGTTAAATTACCCAACATAAGAACACCGGTGAGGCCGGCTTCTGGGTCTATGGCCCCAAGTTGTGGAACACACTACCACTGCACCTTAAAAGGGCGACCCCCCCTTGCTGTTTTTAAGAGCGAGTTGAAAACTTATTTTTTCAACTTGGCATTTGTTTCAAATTGATCTTGTGTTCACATTCAATGTTCTGTTACAATTTTCCTCGCCATTTTTTCTTTTTGTATTGCTATTTTTATTTGCTAATTTGTATATATTTTGTCTTGACCTGCTTTTTTGTTTTCTGGCATTCCGCTGCTTGTTATATGTTTTAAGTGAAGCACTTTGGGTTGCATTTTATGTATGACAGGTGCTATATAAATAAAGTTTATTATTATTATTATTCATACTATTGACAACGAAGAGAGCAGAGGTCACCAATATGTCCGTACACGAAGAGAGCAGAGGTCACCAATATGTCCGTACACGAAGAGAGCAGAGGTCACCAATATGTCCGTACACGAAGAGAGCAGAGGTCACCAATATGTCCGTACACGAAGAGAGCAGAGGTCACCAATATGTCCGTACACGAAGAGAGCAGAGGTCACCAATATGTCCGTACACGAAGAGAGCAGAGGTCACCAATATGTCCGTACACGAAGAGAGCAGAGGTCACCAATATGTCCGTACACGAAGAGAGCAGAGGTCACCAATATGTCCGTACACGAAGAGAGCAGAGGTCACCAATATGTCCGTACACGAAGAGAGCAGAGGTCACCAATATGTCCGTACACGAAGAGAGCAGAGGTCACCAATATGTCCGTACACAAACAAAATGTGTCCGTGGCAAAGACTGGGGATGGCAATGAAGGACCGGGGAGGTCTGGCGTGGAAAGGTTTTTTCAAAATAGTAAAAAAGGCAAAGAAGTTTAGGGATAAGGGGTTTAGCGGTGACGAAAATGGAGCCCTAGGAGTCCAACTAGTACTAGTGGTTCTCACATGTTTTATTTACAAAGACCCCTGTAACTCTGAGAGTGTTCAAATGGAACCAAACGGACCATTAAAGGAGCATTCAGTGATTTGGGTGATTTGGAAAAAACCCCGGTCCGCCCCAGGAACAAGATGTGCACATTGCACGCTGTACAGTGGGGGGGCCTTGGAGCACACACACCAAGGCCCGCCCCCGCTCGATCATGATTGGCAGAAGGCCCCTCTCTCTCCTGATTGGATGAAGGCTTGGCCACCTAGCCCAAAACGAAACCTAGGTTTTTTTTTGACCCCCAGGGGTTAACTGGGGACAGGAAGGAACTCCTTATATGGTCAGCACACTCTATAGTAGGGAGGATTATCACAGCAAAACAAAAAAATAAGTGATATTTGAATACAGTGAAATCACTGAATATACCTTTAAGGGTCCGTTTGGTTCCATTTGACATGTTATTCCATTTGACATGTTATTCAGAGCCATCTATGTGTTTCTGGTAATAGTGGTGTCCATGTCCAATGACAAAAGAAATATGTTGACAAAAATGATCCACCACAAGCCAACATGGCGATGATGACCCCTGCAAGAGAGTCTTTGAAAGACAAGTGGAAGTAAGTTGGTGCTGTGGAAGTTAGTTCATAGTAACAGCTGTGCTTCCTGTATGTACAACAAGGAAGCTCGACTTCCTTCTACACAGTATATGTACAAGGAAGGAAGGAGAGGACAGTGCAGGAAGAGAGACACAACGACAAAAGCAGGGCTGGACTGGGACAAAAATTCGGCCCGGTCATTTTCGCGTGCATTTGGCCCAGACCGGCCCACCACAACCAGCGCGCAGATAGCAGAAACTCTACCACCCACTCCGTCGAGGCACACACAAACAAACAAGCCCTAATACCACCACTTTTACAGAACAACATAAATGATACAAACAAACAGACAACTACACAACCCTTTGTAGAGGGTTTATTTGTCACTCACTGATACAGGTACAGTAAAATTATCATGATAGTACTGGCAGAATGGCAGCACGCCCGGACCTTTCCTGGTGGCCTGCCTGCCTGCGGCCCCCTATGGTCGCGGCCCACCGGGAAAATGCCCGGTATGACCTGTGGCCAGTCCAGCCCTGGACAACAGTCATCACCGGATAACAACAACATGGCGACCGGTCTGTCTCTCTCAGAGGCAGAATGCACCTGCCCCGTGTGCTGCGACATCTTCACGGATCCCGTCGTCTTGCTGTGCGGCCACAGCTTCTGTAAGGACTGTCTCCAGGAGTGGTGGAGACAGAGCTCCACCCAGACGTGCCCCGTCTGTGTGGAGGTGTTTCCGATGCGTCGACCGCCCCGCAACCTGGCACTGAGAAACCTCTCCGACAACCTGGCACTGAGAAACCTCTCCGACAACCTGGCACTGAGAAACCTCTCCGACAACCTGGCACTGAGAAACCTCTCAGACAACCTGCGGCAGGAGAAAAGTCGCAGAGCTTCCGCCGAACGCGAGGATCTCTGCAGTCTTCACGGTGAAACGAGAGGATCTCTGCAGTCTTCACTGTGAAACGAGAGGATCTCTGCAGTCTTCACTGTGAAACGAGAGGATCTCTGCAGTCTTCACTGTGAAACGAGAGGATCTCTGCAGTCTTCACTGTGAAACGAGAGGATCTCTGCAGTCTTCACTGTGAAACGAGAGGATCTCTGCAGTCTTCACGGTGAAACGAGGGGATCTCTGCAGTCTTCACTGTGAAACGAGAGGATCTCTGCAGTCTTCACTGTGAAACGAGAGGATCTCTGCAGTCTTCACGGTGAAACGAGAGGATCTCTGCAGTCTTCACGGTGAAACGCTCAGGCTTTTCTGTGTGGATGACCAGCAGCCTATCTGTGTGGTTTGTAGAGACTCAAAACAACATGAGACACACGACTGTGAGCCTCTCAGTGAAGCTGCACAGGGTCAGAAGGTGAGCGGTATAGAGCGTCGCAGTCCCGCCCCCTACCATGGACCAGGAAATGAATCCCAATGCATTTTTCCCATAGACATTTCTATTAGTATTTATTTAAAGACGGTTACGCCACGGACAAAGCCAACTCGAGTCGTGACAACTCATGACAACACAAACAATATTTTGGACCAAACAAATAATTACAAAGAAGAAAAACAACAAAAAAAGTGTTGTAACCTGCCGTTTTTTTCTTCTTTCTAAGTATTTGTTCGGCCCAAAAAATTGTGTTTGTTGTCATGATTTGTCACGACTCGAGTTGGCTTTGTCCGCGGTGTAAACGTCTTTAAATAAATACTTTCTGAAATGTCTATGAGGAAAATGAACGGGGAATCATTTCCTGGTCCATGGTAGGGGGGCGGGACTGCGACGCTCTATTGATTTGAAAAAATAGGAGGCCTTTTCATTTTTGTCATCATCAACCAATCCAATTAATGCAAGTTTACAACCTGTCATCATCGCAGGCTGAACTCAGAAGGACACAGAAGCACTTAAGGACCAAAGAGGAGACGCGTGAATGGGTCAAAGGTGAATGTGATAAAATCACAAGGCACATAAAGGTAAGTCACAGTAAAGAGAAGTATAGCTCAGACAGTAAACCAAAATGTAGTCGATTAGCAAAACATCATCAATTAGGCTGCTCTGAGTCAGACTTAATTACGATTGAGTGTAGCAGTTACTGTTACATTTTGTTAGAACGTCTGAACTCTTAGGGGTATTATTTGAGTATTACTGTTTCACTGCATTCTGAATTACTGCAATTAGAACTAAACATTGGTGTGTGGAGTTTGCATGTTCTCCCTGTGTCCCCGGCCTAGGGTAGGTACCCTCACAAAAAACATGCAGTAATCCCTGGTGACTGGTCTCTAAACTACCTCCCCCTGGCCAGCTGGGGCGCCTGATGGAGGGGAAAATAACTGGTCGGAATAACGTGTTCCTTCCACGCGCTACGTCCAACCAGGGAAACCCCCCCCCTGTCAGGTGTAAAGAACTCCTCATGCATAGAAGGAGGCATGAGGTCAGTCCGCTGCCCCCCCCCCCCAGGTTGGCAGAGAAAGTGTATCACCCATGATTAGGCTACATTAGATAATTGGCACTGGGTGAAAAACTGAGTTGCAAAAATGTGGGATAAAAATGTAACGGAACATAACATTGTTATGATTATGTCTGAATAGAGTATAGTATACATTCCAAACAAGGAAGATAAGAAGCCATATCTGCATTAGTGTCTACCGTCTACTCAGCCAAAATACTGCACCAGGGTCGTCTGATAACATTTGTGTCCTTGGGGTTAACCTTTCATCCTCCTGGAACTGTGTGTGTAGGATTTACAACACTGTGATCGGTGTCGATTATTAAAATAAATCAAAATCGACATTTGATACAGTGTATGGAAACGTCAAGCCATATCGAGATTCTCGCATTATTTCATTCCGTTACTCACGTCACGCCCGAGGAATAATGAATGCATATTTATCATTACTAGAGCGGTGCCCATCTTGTGATGTCAGAACAGGCCAGATCCAAATATAGAGATATAGGGGTGATCATTATGTATGTGTCCCTTTTATGACCATATATGGAGTTCTATGTCTGTCAAGCATGCCAAATGAGGCTTTTTGTGGTTCTGGACAACCGGAAATGCAGAGTACCCGTTCCACCCATCTGTCTGTGTCCCTTTTATGCCCATATATGGAGATGTCTGTATGTGTCTCTCTGTGTCCCTTTATTCCTATATATGGAGTTCTGTGTCAGGCATGCCAAATATGGAGTGTTGTGATGTCATAACAGGCCAGCTTATGGAGTTCTGTTCTGGTGTGGAACTGTGGAACTGTGGAACGTGTGTGTCGAATTTGAAGTCGGTGGGGCGAACGGTTCTCGAGTTACGTGGATTACACACAGACAGACAGAGACATGGTCCATTTATAGATAGATGTAATAGAGACACCACGTTATGGAAATACTGAATCAATCATTTATTGAAAAGGTGAATGTGATCAAATCGCATCATCATCAAGGTAAGTCAGAGTAATAAATAAAGTGAAGCCTAGCTCAGTAACCCTGTCTGGCACTCTACCATTTGTGCTTCCCCACCACTCTTTCCTTTCACTCTATTCATATAATCTTCACATTCAGCAAACATTACATACATCCAATTATATTGTTCGAAGGCATGGTCTTTAATAGTAAATTGATATTTAAGTGTCCTCGATCGTCTCAATGGTTTCAGCTCCAGGCCCAGCAGACAGAGAAGAGAATCAAAGAGGACTTTCAGAAAATGTACCGGTTCCTGCGAGCAGAGGAAGCCTCTAAGATCGATGCACTGAGGACGGGCGAGAGGCAGAAGATTCTGAAGATAAAGATCCAGATCGACAATTTTAACTCGGAGATCTCCTCCATCTCAAACACCCTCAAAATCATAGCAGAGCAGCTGATGGCTGGAGATGCCCCGTTCATGCTTGTAAACACTTTTGTTTTATATGAATGTGTGAATATGTTTATTCTTAATCCAAAATCGTCCAATAACGAATTTTCCATTTGTAACCCTGTTTTCTCCTTCACAGAATTTCAAGACGACCATTAAGAGGTACTGTAAGACATGTCTCTGTTCCTCTTGCTGCACTTGCTGCACTCAGAACTTCTCCAGTTCTGTGTTTAACCCATTCTGGGCGGGAACCCCTGTTGGTGTTTTAAGCATTATGTTATACTTTAGCTATTGAAAAATAGCAGATCTACAAGCTCTACGAGTGGCGCGCTACGAGCTTGTAGGTCTGCTATTTTAGAAAAATCGTGAAAATGTGCCTCAAATCTTTGAATATATATTATTTCAGAGTTTCAGTTTATAACTTAAATCTTTGCTTCTGGGGGGGGGGGGGGGGGGGGGGGTCACTGGAACAACATGTTTTCAGATGGTGGTCGGTGGCATATTACATATCCTTTTTGAGGTCCTTGACATGAAATATTGAGAACCACTGATATAGAAACATGAGGTTTTTCAGAAATAAATACATTTTAAAAGGACATTTTTTTAATTTCGACGTCAGGTCTAAATTAATAGTAATTATGAATGTCCATTCCAGAGCCCAGGACCAGGCCATGTTGCCTGATCCACACATTCCAACAGGAACGTTGCTCGACGAGGCCAAACACCAGGGAAATGTCCAATACAAGGTGTGGAACAAGATGAAGGGAATCATCCAATACAGTAAGAAATGACATAATTCAGACAACACATTCCATGATTGTTGCCCGAGTCGGAATAATCTCAGTTTAGCCTATGATTTGTATTGGCACAAATTATGTTGGGCAATATTACTTAGGAGAGTAATATGTTACTTATTACTTATTACTCATTAGAAAAAGTAATAATATTATATTACTTATTACTTGGAATCGAGACTAATATATTACATATTATATAATATTACTTTTGCACCATCCCCAACCCGCAAAAACGGGGTGTGTATTACAACAACACAATCTGTTTAGTCAGCTTCTTTTAGAACTGAATCCAATTGTTTTGAATAATAATATTAGGAAGAAGAGTCACCAATCAACCAAGAAGTCTTTAAAAAATAAAGCAGTAATCTCTCTCGACCTTTAATTAAATGAAACAGCCAACAAAACAAAATCAAAAAAGTAATATGTAGTGTGCTATTTTTACAAAGTAAATACCAGTAGGTACAGTATAATATTAGGTCTACTGTTTTGGCAGAGTAATACCTTACACTATTCATTACTGGGAAAAGTAATACTATTACAGTATTACTAGTAACTAGTTACTGCCCAACACTGAGCACAATTATTTTTATTTAGCAATATTTATTAGATAGCACATTATGTAGACTAGTGTATACTAGATAGTATTTTAAACAGACTTATAGCTTGTTACGTAGACAGCTCTAGAATTGCACTTTATGTAGTCATAGCACTTTATAGTACACATGTATAATATATTATATAGTATAGTATGTATAGTTTACATAGATACTCCACTGTTACGTTCTTAGTTTACGCATGATTCATGATAACTACTTTTTATATATGTGATGTATGCCATGCCATTGCTTAATGTAAGTCGCTCTGGATTAAGAGCGTCTGCTAAATGCCTAAATTGTAAATTGTAAATTGTAATATCTCCCATGCAGGTCCCGTCATTCTAAACCCTAACACTGCCTACACACACGTGACTGTATCAGAGGATTTATCAAGTGTGAGACGGACTAATGGAGCCGGTGAGCCGGTCCCAGACATCCCAGAGAGGGCGACTGGTGGTGGCCGCTGGTCTGTCCGTGGGTCCCAATGCATCTCCTCAGGCGGACACACCTGGGAGGTCGAGGTGGACGGCTACTGGGCCGCCGGGGTCACTACCGTGGCTGGCGACGTGTGGGGTATTTACAAGTACAGCTACACGGACTGCCTCCACGAGATGACTCCCAAGGACGACTGGAAACCGGTGGCGAAACCGCCCGCGCTCAACAGAGTCATGGTGCTGTTGGAGTATGACCAGGGCAAGCTGTCCTTTTATGACCTGGAAGGGAGAACACACTTGCACACCATCGAGCACGCTTTCACGGAGCCCGTCTTCCCGTGTTTTAGAGAAAATGTAAAGATCCTGCCGGTTGAGTTTTAAATTATTGTTGAGTGGTGCAACCACTCCCTTACGGAGCTGTGTGTGTGTGTGGGTGGGTGGCTGGGTGGTTGGGTGGGTGGGTCTGAGCACGAAAACAGCACGGTTGTTTTTCACCACCTGTGCGCATCTAACACACACACAAACACACACGCACATATTAACTGTATATATGGTGATTTTGGGTGTGCCAGTACAGTACAGTACAGTACAGTACAGTACCGTACAGTACAGTACAGTGTACAGTAGAGGGACCCCCACACGGTAACTCTGTAATTTCTCAACCGTTTCGGACGCAGGGCGGCTCGCCGGAATCGGGCCGGCACCCTGGGTGCGTTCCACCCACCCCCCACCAGGGACCCCCACACGGAATGATACTGAACTGAATTACTGTACAGTATACATACAATACTGATTGTATGTATAACCTTCTCACTATCAGAAAACAACATGAATATGGCAGAAGTAACGATTTCAGAGGGCTTCACAGTTCACAGCAGGCTTTTTTTCTTTCGTTTGATTGCATAACATGTGGCTAATTTCTCTGTGGTGCAATATCTTGATTTTTCTGTGCCCTTTTTACTTTGTTAGCTCCCGATATTCAATGTTAAATTGTACATTATATTTTTTATAATCGTTTCTGGTTTTATTTGGTATGTCACAGGTGTTTGTTTTGTTTAAAAATAATTATTATTAAACAATCGAATTAACTGATGGGCCATTCTCTCTCGTGTTTTTTTTAAACCTTTTATTTATTGCTTTTGACAAAATGAGGTACAAACAGGTACTGTATAATCCAGTTCATGTCAAAAGTAAATTTTTTTCTTTTTTCCCTTTGTGCTCTTACACTCCCCCCCCCCCCCCCCCCCCCCCCTTGGTCCAACATACTACATGCAACATACGGCAAAAAAACAAACAAATCATACAATTACAAACAAAAAGACAAGAAAAACAAAACAAAACAAATAATAGTTATGATGTATCTCGCTATCCCTCCTGGCACTTCCTCATAGCACATATGGTATACATATACATATTTTTATTTTATTTATTTTTTTAGAGCTTGTCAACCTGTGGAGTTGATGGTTGTTGTATGAAACTGCAAAATGCAGCACAAATTAGGCAAGTTTCATGATGGATCCAATGAAGTCAATTGTAAATCAGTTTGTATAATTCAGAAAACCTGATGACGGTCCGTGCGACCCAAATGTTGCATTCCCATTAAAACCTTGCAGTGTGTGAATGCAGTGTGCAGGATTTATTTTTTCATAAATCAGAATGACTTTTTATTTTACTTGTGTGCAGGTTTCCTTTTAACCACTTAAACCCTCTTAGACTTTGTAAGCTGGAGCTGAGTTGACAGCTATTATCCGCCTTCAAATCTTTTTGCCAAAAATTGCCTATCTACATGCAACGCATTGTGATGCCTTGTGAGCTTGTAGATCTCCTATTCTCACTTGTAATAGGGCTTAGTTAAGATGTGGTTCATGCACTGTACTGTAACGTGGCAGGCCACTACCTTTTGCGGTAACTAGTAACGTAACTATTCACTTTTTTCCCAGTTTGGTAACACATTATAGTTACTGACATTTTAATGGCCGCAGTGAAATGTGCCGACAACTTCAGAGGATTAAAGGTTCATTATAATAATAATGGATTGCATTTTTATATCGCTTTTCCAAAACTCAAATCGCTTTACAATGGTTCATTCATTCATACACATTGGGAGGTGAAGCGGCGAACAGTCGACGCCAGTGTCCTCGCTTCCCACATCAATGGTGGCAAAGCTCACACCGACCGACTCATTAGATGCAAGGTGGGGTTCAGTGTCTTGCCCAAGGACACTTCGACATGTAGACAGGAGGAGGAGCCGGGATTCGAACCGCCGACCCAGGGATCATTGGACGACCTGCTCTACCTCCTGAGCCACAGCCGCCCCCAAATCATCCAACTTTGACTTCTCTCACACTAGCCATTCTGCTATTTTTTTTATAAATGATCTTCTAATTTATTAGACTGTGCAATAATGTCATATTGTGTGTACCAACGTCTGTACGTGGTTCACTCTCAGCCAGTTATTTTGCAGTTAAAGGTTATAGAGCCAAACACCACTATCGGAAACATTGTTGGTTTTGAACCAAGAACACTGTTGTTAACAAAGCACTGACTTTTCTCCCATGCTACATTATATGCACTAGAAGCTTACTGTGATGTGTAACAGTCTTTGTAACATTTCATTACATCTCAATTATTATTTTTCTGATTTGAAAAGCCAGAGTGGACATTAACATGACCCCAAACATGTTTAAAAGTGAAATATCCCTTTAAGGGGGTTCCCTCTATGCTATGAGGAAGAAAAGAGAAGACACAGACATCTGGTGAGAGTGCGCGTGTGTGCGTGTGTGTGTGCGTGTGTGTGTGTGTGTGTGTGTGTGTGTGTGTGTGTGTGTGTGTGTGTGGGGCATAGTCCGTGTGCACAGTTTTTACTGCCGCCCTTTGGCTGTGTTACTGTGTACCATTATATTGCATCACACTGGAGTGACAAAGTTTCGTTTTCCTATGCTGTCTGTTAGTGCAGAAGTAAGTTTCATTCGAGGCTAGAAAAACAAGGACAGGTTACATACTGTAGGTTCTTCATGTTATTGACGATCTGAAGTATTGAAGTTTAATAGAAGCTCCAGATAAGCAAGCAAGACCGTCTTTGAAAGTGAAAGTAAGTTGGTGCTGTGAGAGTTCAGAGTCATAGTACTGTACTGTACTGTACTGCACTGCACTGTACTGTACTGTACTGTACTGTACTGTACTGTACTGTACTGTACTGTACTGTACTGTACAAGGAAGAAGAGGAGAAGAAACGACAGAAGGCACACAAGAACAACATGGCAACCAGTCTGTCTCCCTCAGAGGTAGAATGTACCTGCCCTGTGTGCTGTGACATCTTCACGGATCCGGTTGTCTTGCTGTGCGGCCACAGTTTCTGTAAGGACTGTCTTCAGCACTGGTGGAGACAGAGCTCGACCCAGACGTGCCCCGTCTGTAAGGAACTGTTTAAAATGCGTCAACCACCCCGCAATCTGGCACTGAGAAACCTCTCTGACAACCTGCGGCAGGAGATAAGTCAGAGAGCTTCCACAGGAGCAGGAGGTGAAGATCTCTGCAGTCTTCACAGTGAGAGATTCAAGCTTTTCTGTGTGGATGATCAGCAGCCTATCTGTGTGGTTTGTAGAGATTCAAAACAACATAAGACACACGACTGTGAGCCTCTCAGTGAAGCTGCAGAGGATCATAAGGTGAGCGGTATTCATTTGGAAAGAAATAGACCTTTTCATGTCTGTATTTAATTTCAATCCAATTAATGCAAGTTTATCTGTCGTTGCAGGTCAAACTCAGAAAGGCACAGATGCATTTAAGAACCAAAGAGGCGACCTTTAAACGGGTAAAAGGTGAATGTGATCAAATTGCAAGTCACATCAAGGTAAGTCAGAGTAATAAATAAAGTGAAGCCTAGCTCAGTAACCCTGCCTGGTACTCTACCATTTGTGCTTCCCCACCACTCTTTCCTTTCACTCTATTCATATAATCTTCACATTCAGTAAACATACATCCAATTATATTGTTCGAAGGCATGGTCTTTAATAGTAAATTGATATTTAAGTGTCCTCGATCGTCTCAATGGTTTCAGCTCCAGGCCCAGCAGACAGAGAAGAGAATCAAAGAGGACTTTCAGAAAATGTACCGGTTCCTGCGAGCAGAGGAAGCCTCTAAGATCGATGCACTGAGAACAGAGGAGAGGCAGAAGAGTCAGAAGATAAAGATCCAGATCGACAATTTGAACTCGGAGATCTCTTCCATCTCAAACACCCTCAAAATCATAGCAGAGCAGCTGATAGCTGGAGAT
Source organism: Electrona antarctica (assembly GCF_951216825.1). Taxonomy (NCBI): domain Eukaryota; kingdom Metazoa; phylum Chordata; class Actinopteri; order Myctophiformes; family Myctophidae; genus Electrona; species Electrona antarctica. Next base: position 6,284,088 of record NC_136797.1, on the reverse strand, counting down.
GCCCCGTTCATGCTTGTAAACACTTTTATGTTTTATGAATGTTTTATGTTTATCAGACTCAATGAGTATTTTCCATTCATAACCTTGTTTTCTCTCTACAGAATTTCAAGACGACCATTAAGAGGTACTGTAAGACGTGTCTCTGTTCCCCTTGCTGCACTCAGAACTTCTATTGAATAGTAATTGTGAATATCTATTCCAGAGCCCAGGACCAGACCATGTTGCCTAATCCACACATTCCAACAGGAACCTTGCTTGACCAGGCCAAACACCAGGGAAATGTCCAATACAAGGTGTGGAGCAAGATGAAGGGAATCATCCAATACCGTAAGCAATGATGACACAATTCACATTCCATGATTGTTACAGTCAGATTCGTCTAAAGAAGCCTATTATTTGTAATTAAAAATTTAAATAAAATAAACATGAACAAAATTTATATCTGTCAGCAAGGCCATTCAGAATGTGTTGATAGTGGGGATGAAAACACAGGCACACCACAGGAAGTGGAGGGCTGGAGGGCTAAACAGGCAAACTTCCTGTTATATTCATTCTACTGGGGCCCCACCTTAGAGTATATATGAATAGAGACGGCACCCGGAGGAAACCCTGAGGCGAAATGGACATAGTGGCCGAATTTGGTATGCTGGTCCGTTGACTATCATTGCGCACGTTTATGATGACACGTGAAGGCTGTTTCATACGTGAATGCACGTGCAATGATAGTCAATGGCAGCGCGTTCATGTGTTTGGACCCAATCCATCCCAGAATGCACTTTGTTCCTAGGAGGAGTGAAATCGCCTCATGCGCTTTTGAGAAACTTAATGCAAGTGGATGTGAGGAGAAACCCGGTGACGTCTCTATTAATATATACTCTAAGGGCCCCAGAGGCAAATTCATTCAAAGGAAACAAACAGCAGAGGGTGCTGTTTTTTCTTTTTTTGGCCGATGGGTTCCCAGATTGCTTTTTGAATGGTGTCAGCCGCCTCCATTAAGTGACTTTGTGTGTCTGTCTATTGTATGCATGTCTCCATTTACTGTATGTATGTATGTCTGTTTGAGTACGGACAGCTGCAATACCGCTGGGTGACCTAAAGTATCACTGTTGAGCAGCCCAAAGGGCTACAGTACAGCTGTTGAGCTTCACACTGACCACTATAACAATAGCACAGTACAGAACACACACACACACACACACACACACACACAGCTCATTTGAAAGTGAAATATCCCTTTATAAATCCCCATGCAGGTCCCGTCATTCTAGACCCTAACACCACCAGCCCAGCAGTGACGATATCAGATAATTTATCAAGTGTGAAACTGAGTGATAGAGCTCAGCAGGTCCCACCCAACCCAGAGAGGATGACTGGTTTCTACTCGACCGTCCGTGGATCAGAAGGGATTTCCTCTGGGACACACAGATGGGGGGTGGAGGCGTTTGGGGACTGGGCTGCTGGTGTGACTACTGCAACTGGTGATGTGTGGGGTATTTACATGTATGGTTCTTGTGAGCTGCGTGAAATTACTAAGGGTAAAGATAAACTGGTAAATAAACTGGTAGAACAGCGTTCTCTGCAGACCATCAACAAAGTCATGGTGCTGTTAGATTATGACCAAGGAAAGCTGTCCTTTTATGACCTCACAGGGAAAGCACACTTTCACTCCATCACCCAATCTTTCACTGAGCCCGTCTTCCCATGTTTTGGAGCTGATGTGAAAATCCTGCCGTTTGAGTTTTAAATTTTGTTTTTCGTTGGGTTTTTTCCCTCTCAATACTAGATTTGATATTGATGAATTATTTCTTGTATAACCTTCTCTGCATCAGGAAACATAATTATGAATATTGCAGTGTTGATACAATGTGTCTCTTTTCTCTCTGGTGTTCTCTGGTTTTGTCTCATTTAGAATACTGCCCTGTTATCTGGTCATCAGCAGGCCCGAACGGAATACGCGGCCGCGGTGTTCCGATGAAAACGCCGCAGATTTTCCGCGGAAATTTAACCCGTTCATGTTGTAGTTTACTTTACCAGGCCAGCATAATATTAACCAGTGGATGCATCCCGCCCCTCCCTCCTCCCCTCATTCTCTACTGCTGACTAATATGTTGGAGGCTCTGGACGAGAATATTTAATATAGCTTTATATCAAAACTTCAAAAGCTGTCGGAAGTCTATTTTTTCATGTGCCGTATCTGTTACCTTCGCTGCCCTGACTGCATGGCTGGCTGTCACTAGTGTCCAAATGCCGGTGGTCGCATATTGCTCGTGCACAACGCAACAAACAAACTTTGGGAGAGAACGCCACTATAAGCACTGTTCATGGCCACGGACAACGAGAGCACAGTCTAACTGCGGAGGGAGAGTGAGAGCTGTTTCTGTTTGTGGCATGACGTGCTGCGAGCTCACAGATCTACGCTTCATGCAACCAGAGCCTGCAACGAATGTACCCGTACGTTTGTTCTATTAAAGGGTAGATCGCTACCGTTTGGGGGCTTAGCAGCACCCCAGACGGTAGCCGATCTAGCCTTATAGAACGAACGTACCGATATGCTGTGAGCCTGTTGCTAACGCGACCCCCCCTGCTCTCTCTCTCTCTCTCTCTCTCTCGCGCGCGTCTCTCTCTCTCAAACGCAACTCTCTAACGCGACTCTCTCCCCCGTTGAAGTTGCAATAGTTGGATCACTGCAGTGTTGCACTGTTCATATTAGCTGCTTTGATATTATAGGAAATGGCCTACCATACATTTTTTATTTTACATTTTATGTTATTAGTATTTGCATCTGAACTTGTCATTAGCCTAACTGTAGGCATAGATACATACCATACCATAGCCTATTTGAATAATAATACATAGGATAGTAAATAGTACTGTGACCAGATTTGACTGAGGGACTGCCATTGGATTTCTTTTCATGTCATATGAAAGCAGGGAATCATAGTTTAAAAACGTTAAAATGACCAGTGAGCACCTGCAACTGCCCTTTTTAATATTTTATGAGGACTTGGTTTCAATAAATGAGTCCAGTACATTTTACAGGGTGCTAACTGTCTAACAGACCCAAAATGTGATTTATTCATTATGATCTGTTTGAAAAGTAGAAATATAGGCCTCCTTCTTATAGCTGCCTCCTTCCAATAAAAGCCCGGTATCAGAATCGGTGCGGTGGCCGAACGGATAGCGGCGCGGTCTAGATACCGGAAGGTTCCCAGTTCAAATCAGCCGTCCGACACGTTAAAATTACCACCGCTGAAATGCCCTTGAACAAGGCATCAACCACTACGATGAAATGTGTTCTATGAGCAGGGCCTGGCTGGAAACAAGTTCTTGAGCTTAGCCCAGATACCCTGGGTAAATATAGATTTCATTTCATTTCATTTCATTTCAAATAAAAGCCCCGGATTATAAATGAGGATTTACGGTAGATCTTAATTACTTTGTTGTGGTACTTTAAGGTTTATTTGGCATATTTAGAGTTATTTTTGCTCTAAACACATTGATTATAGTCCTGGATAACTGTCTAAAACCTTCAAAGAAAAAAAAAACACTCCGCAGAATCCCGCAGATTTTCCTCCGGAGTCACCGCAGAAAAACAGAAAAAAACCTGCAGATTCCGTTTGGCCTTAGTCATCAGCTACAAAATCTGATTTGAAAAAGTTGCAGATTGCTCAGAATTAAGCGGCTCGTTTTGGCACTAGGCTGTTCATACAGGACAAGTATTAGTTATATGCACAAACATCTGGCATGGCTAATGGTTGAAAAGAAATTAGCAGTGAGTCTTCTAATGCTACTGCGGAACATTATTTCCACTGGTAAGCCGTATAGCTTGGCTCACCAGTTAAAAATGACTTCTGAACATGGTTACAACACCAGAGGAGCAGCTTCTGGAAACATAAGAATAAAAACACCACCAAAATCAAACTGTCTTAAACACACTGGTAGGTCAATAACTCTCTGGAATGCTCTGCCCAAAAACATCTTATCTACAATACATAACATTACTTTCAAAAAGAATATCAAAAGATACCTTGCCAATTTGCCAAGTACATAACTGTGATTTGTGAATTTGTTCTTTTGATTTTATAATGTGAATTTATTCTTTGTATTTGTTTTTATTTTGTTCTGTTTTTATTATAAATTGTATTTTTAGTTGTACATCTGTATTGTATTTGTTTTATTCAGGACCCCAGGAAGATGTGTCTCTAATGGGGATCCTTCAATAAACATAAACATAAATGTGTAATTATTTTACGGTGCATTAACCTTTTTGACGCCGTTAACTCTCAATATTCAATATCAATTATTCATCATCATTTTTATATGAACTTGATTCGATCGGTGCCTTTTATATTTTATTGTCATTAGACATGCCTGAAGAAGGCCGAAAGGCCGAAACGTTGCTACGACTCTTATCTAAATAAACACTCTTGAAGCAGCAAGTGGCAGTGTGTGCGGGTCTCTCCTCCTTCTCTAAAACGTTTGCTGCTCTGCCAGGACCTACTCTGTATATGCACATGCTGTAAAATTAAACCGGGTGTGCGGAGGTCATCTCTCGAATTGTCATTAAACAAACATACATTTAACACACGTAAATTAAGCTATATTTAAAGGTCAGGTTAGTAGACGATAGGTAAAAAACCTGCAATCTGATGAAAGACAGATATACAATACATTCGTCAATAATCCATCAGACTGGTTCACAACATATGGATAACGCTGTATTCATTTTCTCAATAATAGCATTTATGCATATTTACCATTGGTCAATGTGAAGCTGGATTATTTGGTTTTCTTTGTGCAGTTCTGAGCACAAGGCTGGAAGCTTGGTTCCTGGTCAATGTGAAGCTGGATTATTTGGTTTTCTTTGTGCAGTTCTGAGCACAAGGCTGGAAGCTTGGTTCCTGGTCAATGTGAAGCTGGATTATTTGGTTTTCTTTGTGCAGTTCTGAGCACAAGGCTGGAAGCTTGGTTCCTGGTCAATGTGAAGCTGGATTATTTGGTTTTCTTTGTGCAGTTCTGAGCACAAGGCTGGAAGCTTGGTTCCTGGTCAATGTGAAGCTGGATTATTTGGTTTTCTTTGTGCAGTTCTGAGCACAAGGCTGGAAGCTTGGTTCCTGAGTTTGAATGAATCTAAATTCACTACCTCCATGCATTCTTCTTTATGCACTTTCTTGCCTAACAGTTAAACTCTAGCCATTGGCTGTAAGAAGTCAGTTGGTCAGGAAGTTGATCTACTGGGCTGACATGCATGGCCTGAGTATGGTAGTTACATGGGCTGGTGGGATGTCCTAGCCTGGCGCGGCCAGACTCATAGCGAGGGTTCACTGATGTTTCCTCATATGCGGGGAAGAATCTTCAGTGAATCCCCGCTATGAGGCTGGCCAAGCCAGGCTAGGGATGTCCTACCCTTGCACCAGCCATTCTCTATTGCTATGAGAGTACATCTTATTTATAGGGTTTAACACATTAAGACATTTACATTCCTTTCAGGCATTGCATTTCCATCCTTTAGATAAACGCAGGGCATAATGTTTTAGTTAAACACAGGTTTGGCACAATAATATTGTGCAGTTTTGTTGTGGTCATTGTTATAATTAGTCCATGTACAGTACATCTTAGTCTGTGTACTTGAACTTGAGATACAGTGTACTTGATATGTATTGTGTACTGCCTGTACTGTAGCATACTTTATGGATAGGCTACGAGAGACATCTCAGCGCCAGCAAGGTCAGCCTTGCTGCATTAGTCATTATCATGTCACGTTTCTATGTCTCATATCTTGTGGTCACGTCATTATGATCCAGCACTATATATATGTTCCTGTTTGTGTAATAAACTTTGTGAACCTTTAGCGTGATACTGACTCGTGTCACGTTATTGTTCTCCCGGGCCCGCCGCCGCAGTCGCCGTACCGAAGGAATACTTCAACCGGATTATCACACACCACCCAGCCTGCACACACTACCTGTCTGTCAGAACCAGACGAGGGTCCAATTAGAGTTTACAACAGTCATGACATGACCTGCCTGGTTCTTGCAGGCACTGAAGTAATTAACATTAAATATATATACATAAGTATTCAATATGAATTACATTACCTTTTTTAACAAACAAGAATGACACACAGAGCAACTAAGGGAAATAATCAAAAGCATTCTAAAACTAACCTCTTGAGTTTTAGATACTAACCTAACAACGAAAATAAAGTGACAACAGTGCCCTACTATTTCCTACTCTAATCTAATCTAACAAACTGTACAAAAAGCAGGCTTCCGTGGCCTAGTGCTCAGAATATAGAATGACGCATGATTACTGCAATAAACGTGGTTTCACTCGGTAGACAGAATATTGCAACTCTTGCAACTGATGTTATTACTCCGTGCATTCTCTCTCTGCACGGAGGGCGCACTGCCTCTAGCTTACTCCACTCTGGAGATCAGCTGACGGGCAGCGGCCGGGAGTGAAGGCTTCAGGACACCTTTATGCCGTCAGGTGGGCGCAGGTGTAGATGCTGGTTGGAGCAGCGAGATGCGGAGCGAGCGACCAAAGGTGGTGCGACGGGAACGCTCCCCACCAATGGCTGCGCTGACGGATCTGCAGGGAGGGGTTAGGCAACCGGGCGCACACTGTGCGCACCAATACACACGACCCAGACCCACATAACTATAGGCCTGCGGCCGTAACAGTTCCCCCGCAAGCATGTTGACACATTCACACCCTCATCAGCTCCCCTGCGGCGTGAGTAAGGCCTATTTTGAGGAAGTGATCTGGCCTGCTACTGTATGCCCTATTCTCATTTCACTCTCTCACCTTAGTGGAAACTGAAAACTATTGGCAAATTATACAGTGCACATTTATTAATACACCGACTTCAGATCGGACGGAACACTGGCATTTCTCGGCCGTTTCAAACGTGTGAAGGCTCGCCGGAAACCGGGCTGGCCCCCTTGGTGCGTTCCAGGGGGGTCAGGATGTTCTGGGGACCCCCCGGGGACCCCCACACCGTACACGGTAACTCAACAAGATTCTTTGCAAAAAAAAAAGGTACAGTACAGTCTCTTAGCTGTCCATCGTGTCCGATGATGACGCTTGCTTCGGGTCGGGGGGGGGGGTTTCAGCGTTGTTGCCGCTGATGCCACTTGGTGTGGCTGTCGAGGCCGATGCGCGAGCCGCAGATCGGGACAGGCGGGACAGGGGATCCCGCCCGCCGGCGGAACGCCGGCTTCCCTCCGGTGTCGCTGGGCGCGTCTCTCGAGCCTCCTCTGTTGGTTGTTGTCGCTTATCTGCGAAATTGCCCCGGCACATGTGACCCGCCAGGCTGAGCGGTCGTGTGCCAGAGCTTCGAGCTGCGTGGGGTTTATGGTAGTGCGCTTTAGGAGGTCCTTGGTGTAGTCCCTGTAGCGCCTCTTCTGTCCACCAGCGGCACGCTTTGCATCATGCAGCTGGCCGTAGAGGACTTGGCGGGGCAGGCGGTGGTCAGGCATGCGGATGGTGTGTCCTATCCACCGCAGGTGTTTTTTGGCCACAGCTGCTTCCATGCAGGTGGATTCTGTGTTGTTTAGAATCTCCGTGTGGGGGACTCTGTCCTCCCAGGATATTCCAAGGATCCTCTGAAGGCAGCGGATGTGGAAGGCCTCCAGGTTTTTGAGGTGGCGTCGATATGGAGTCCATGTCTCTGCCCCATAGAGTAGGGTAGACACACAAACGGCATTGTAGACGGCAACTTTGGTGCTGACCTTCAGGTTGCGGTTTTCAAAAACCCTACTGCGCAGTCGTCCGAAGGCTGAAGAGGCTTTGTTGATGCGGGTGTGTATTTCGGTGTCGAGGGAGCAGTGTGTGGACAGTGTGGAGCCAAGGTAGGTGAAGTGATCGACTGTTTTGATGGGGGTACCGTTTATGTGGAAGCTGGGGGGTGGAGAGGACTGGGTAGTGAGTTGGGACATGACTTCAGTTTTTTTTATGTTGACCTGAAGTCCGAAGGATTGGTAGAGAGTGGAAACTGTGTTGAGGGCCTGTTGCATGGATTCTGGGCTGTGTGCTAAGATTGCGCAATCGTCAGCATACTGCAGCTCACAGATTTGGCAGGTCTTTGTCCTGGTGTGGGCCTGGAGGCGTCGGATATTAAAAAGACTTCCATCCAAGCGGTACTGTATTTGAACACCATCTTCGTGTCCTAGGGCGCGGTGGAAGAGAGAAGTGACGGCAGAGAGGAGGAGATTAAATAATACTGGTGCCAGGACACAGCCTTGCTTCACCCCAACATTTACACCGAAAAACTCAGACTGGAGTTCTCCTGAGAGGACTCTGGCTTTCATCCCGTCGTGCAGTTGCTGCAGGACAGAAAGGAACTTGGGTGGTACCCCAAGTTTGGAGAGTTGTTTCCAGAGCATTTCGCGATTGATGGTATCAAATGCTTTGCTGAGGTCAATGAAGGCTATGTGTAGGTCTTTGCGCTGCTCTCTGCTCTTCTCCAGTAACTGCCTTAGGACAAAGACCATGTCAGTGGTAGATCTGCTCTTCCTGAAGCCACATTGTGTCACAACAGCTTCTGAGATGTGCTCAACCAGCCGTTGAGCATGATTTTTGCCAGCACTTTCCCTGCGATGGAAAGGAGAGATATTCCACGGCTGTTCCCACAGACTGCTCTGTCACCTTTGTTTTTATAGATGACCACGATGTTGGCATCCTTCCAGTCCTGTGGGAGGGTCTCATGTTCCCAGATGTTGCAGATGAGGAGGTGTAGGCGGCACTTGAGGAGGTACCCTCCGCGTTTGAACACCTCTGCCGGGATGCCATCAGGGCCTGGACTTTTGTTGTTCTTCAGGCTCATAATGGCTTGGCGGGTTTCGGAGTACTGTGGCGGAGTGTCGAGGTGCATGAGTGGCGGGAGGTCCGGGAGGTTGTCCAGAATGTGTGGGTCAATGGGGTTCTTGTGATTGAGGAGAGTCTCAAAGTGATTTGCCCAGCGGCCGAGGATCTCTTGGCGGTCCTTGTAAAGGGTGGCTCCATCATCTGAACGGACAGGGGCAATTGTCCGCTTCCTAGGGCCGTACAGAGCTTTGATAGCATCATAAAAGCCCTGGGTGTTGTTACAGTCTGCCAAGTTTTGGATCTCTTGTGCCTTCTGCGTCCACCATGTGTCTTCCATGTTCCAGAGAGCACGTTGGGTTGCAGATCTTGCCGCAGCAAAAGTGGCTTTCAGAGTGGAAGATCCAGGGCAGGACAGAAGAGCTTTATGTGCTTGATGTTTTGATTGAAGAAGTGACTGTATTTCAGCAGAGTTACAGTCAAACCAGTCCTGGTGACGTTTCCTTGCGTGCCCAAGTGCTTCTGAGGCTGCGCTGTGGATGGCATGACACAGGACAGGCCATTCAGTGGATTCCTCAGGGATGTTGTCAAGGTTTCCTGCAAGGAGCAGTCGGAGGTTGTTTTGGGTGGTGGGGCTGTTTAGTGCTGCGCAGTTGAGTTTTCGGGTTGCAGCTGTTCTTGGACGACAGGGTTGGATGATCATGCGGAGTTTGGATCTGACCATGCGATGATCAGTCCAGCACTCTGCTCCGCGCATGACTCTGGTGGTGAGAACATCCTGTCTGTCCATTTGACGGACAATTACATAGTCCAGGAGGTGCCAGTGCTTTGAGCGGGGATGTTGCCAGGTTGTTTTAAGCTTGTTCTTCATCTGGAAGGTGGTGTTAGTGATGACCAGGTCGTGTTCTGCACAGAGGGAGAGGAGCCGTAGCCCGTTGCTGTTCATTTTCCCCACTCCGTGTTGGCCAATAACTTTGTTCCATACCAGGTGCTCCGTACCCACCCTAGCATTGAAGTCTCCCATGAGTATGAGTTTGTCAGTGGTCTGGGTTTTCTGTATGACAGAGTCAAGTGCCCGGTAAAAGTCCTCCTTGGTGTTGTGCTTCCTAGGGCCGTACAGAGCTTTGATAGCATCATAAAAGCCCTGGGTGTTGTTACAGTCTGCCAAGTTTTGGATCTCTTGTGCCTTCTGCGTCCACCATGTGTCTTCCATGTTCCAGAGAGCACGTTGGGTTGCAGATCTTGCCGCAGCAAAAGTGGCTTTCAGAGTGGAAGATCCAGGGCAGGACAGGAGAGCTTTATGTGCTTGATGTTTTGATTGAAGAAGTGACTGTATTTCAGCAGAGTTACAGTCAAACCAGTCCTGGTGACGTTTCCTTGCGTGCCCAAGTGCTTCTGAGGCTGCGCTGTGGATGGCATGACACAGGACAGGCCATTCAGTGGATTCCTCAGGGATGTTGTCAAGGTTTCCTGCAAGGAGCAGTCGGAGGTTGTTTTGGGTGGTGGGGCTGTTTAGTGCTGCGCAGTTGAGTTTTCGGGTTGCAGCTGTTCTTGGACGACAGGGTTGGATGATCATGCGGAGTTTGGATCTGACCATGCGATGATCAGTCCAGCACTCTGCTCCGCGCATGACTCTGGTGGTGAGAACATCCTGTCTGTCCATTTGACGGACAATTACATAGTCCAGGAGGTGCCAGTGCTTTGAGCGGGGATGTTGCCAGGTTGTTTTAAGCTTGTTCTTCATCTGGAAGGTGGTGTTAGTGATGACCAGGTCGTGTTCTGCACAGAGGGAGAGGAGCCGTAGCCCGTTGCTGTTCATTTTCCCCACTCCGTGTTGGCCAATAACTTTGTTCCATACCAGGTGCTCCGTACCCACCCTAGCATTGAAGTCTCCCATGAGTATGAGTTTGTCAGTGGTCTGGGTTTTCTGTATGACAGAGTCAAGTGCCCGGTAAAAGTCCTCCTTGGTGTTGTGCTCGGCATCAAGAGTTGGTGCATAAGCACTAATGAGAGTGGCGAAGCGTCCCTTTGTGAGGGGAATACGCCATGTCATCAGTCTTTCATTGATGCCAATGGGGGATTCTGGGATGCTCTGCAGCAGCTTGGTCTTCACAGCGAAACCTACGCCATGGATGCGACGAGTGCCTTCAGGGACCCCTTTCCAGAAGAAGGTGTAACCTGCACCAACCTCTGTCAGGGAGTCCTCTCCATGTCTGGTCTCACTGAGTGCTGCAATGTCGATGTTGTACTTCCCAAGTTCCAGGGCCACAAGTGCTGTCCTACGTTGGGGCCTATCACTGTTGGCCAGGTCCAACAGTGTGCGTACATTCCATGAGGCAATACAAAGACTTTTGTTTATTTTCATTGTTTTTCGACCGCGAGGGGGGATGCTCCGACGGTTGCGGTTTACCGTCCGGAGTTGGAGGAGCAGACAATGTTTGGACCACCTTTTCTAGGTCCTTCCCCTATTCAGGGGAGAGCAGTGTGGGGCTGCTCTGTCACAATGGAAGCTGCCGAGGTGATGCGCTGCTCCATCCCGCAGTCACAGCGACCATCACTCCATTGCCGCCTGTGTGCATGGTTTGACTAGACACTCCCAGCCACATCCTTGGCCTGTGCCTGCCGCCATTCCATGTCGCCACAGGGCTTCTTGTGGGGTGGGGGAAGGTAGGGGGGGGGGGGGGGGGGGGGGGTGAAGCAAGAAGCTTGCGCAGAGGTGGGGATTAAGGTGAAGGTGTGGGTGCGCAGTCCTCACTTCCACCATCTTCGCTCCAACCAGGTGGACTTCCAGTGGCATGAGAAACCCATGACGACCTTCAATCTGGCTGGAGTTGCAGGGGACTGCCGGTGATCCGGTATTTTGGACTCCGCCTGTGCCTGTCCCCATGTGCAGATTTTATTTCGGGGTTTACTCCCCTAGCCAAAGCACCCTCCCAGGTTTACCCACATGGCAGTGGGTCAGTGGTGTGTTGGTGTTGCCCACTGCTGCCCGGCGATCCCCTTCCTTTTAGCCTGGAGTCGCGGGACTCCAGTTACCGTGTGCTGCCACGAGGAGGCAAGGGAGGGGTCTTGGTGAAGGAGAGGCTATGTACTGACCTCGGAAGACTTACACACTCGGCTTCCTTTACCCAAACTGGGATTGGTCAGCGGCAGGAACTAAGGGAGGGGGGTCACATGCATCCCTACATGCAACGTCTCTCTAGCGTGCTGCACTAGACGCATCACTACACCCTGCGGGCAGGCCGCAAACACACAGTAATTTATTTCCCCACCCGGTCTTGCAAACTTCCATAGTAGTGTACAGTACAGAGCACAGTACACTACAATACTGTTCAGAGCACAATACAGTACAGTAACTATAACAATGAATGTATAGTTGCACCGCTCAGTTCAGTACAGGTGTGATTTTCAGAAACCTGCTAGGATATAGAAGACATTTTGTAGAATCGGCCTCAGGTCTTAATATGATCACCTTTGCATTTACAGAAAGGGAAGTTTGCAAGACCAGGTGGGGAAATACATTACTTCACTATTCTACCAAAGCGTTGGTTTTCATCTTCCCCTTTTAGTGACTTTATCTTTCCAACCTGTCAGACGGCCGTACGACGAGTGCACTTTGATCAGCAGCTAGAATGAGTGAGGACGTGTATGCCAACCTGCCAACCAAACCTGGCCCCGACCCCGACCCTGGACCCGACCCCGACCCTGGCCCCGACCCCGACCCTGGACCCGGCACACAGCAGGATGCTGCACGGAACAACACAGCACAACAGCAGCGTGGAGGTAAAATAAAAACTAAAACTACGTTTTAACTAAACTAACTAAAACTTTAACTAAAACTTCAATAGTTCATTAACCTGTCTATGGTATAAACTGTCTTTTTGACTGCAAAAGGTTAACACGGAACTTTCTAGAAACCATGACGTTCTGTGATAATTATGAATATTTGTCTCCGCACCATGGGCGACCGGGCCTTCTGCCACACAGCCCCATGTCTGTGGAACTCCCTCCCGGCCCTTTGCACCTGAATGCACCACAGTTCACTGATGCTTTTATGCTTTTATACAATGGACTAATGACCTATCCTTTTATACAATGGACTAAAGACCTATCCTTTTATACAATGGACCTATCCTTTTATACAATGGACTAATGACCTATCCTTTTATACAATGGACTAATGACCTATCCTTTTATACAATGGACCTATCCTTTTATACAATGGACTAATGACCTATCCTTTTATACAATGGACTAATGACCTATCCTTTTATACAATGGACCTATCCTTTTATACAATGGACTAATGACCTATCCTTTTATACAATGGACTAATGACCTATCCTTTTATACAATGGACTAAAGACCTGTCCTTTTATACAATGGACTAAAGACCTGTCCTTTTATACAATGGACTAAAGACCTGTCCTTTTATACAATGGACTAAACTAAACAAAATACATACATACATGGATGCACCTAGGACGTATCCTCAGTGATGTATCCCAAGGTCATCGGGTCTCCCAACATCATACCCCTCACTCAGGTGACCCAGCCGGGGTGATCAAGTCCCGACTTACGTCCCAGTAGCTACCCTCGATCAGTCCCATTAGGGAAAAACCAGGGCCACACAATCCGTTCCTCCTGAACTACTCTGCCGGGACTGGGAGGTACCATTCTGGCGCGTGGAAGGACTAGGCTCTGTGGGTTGACTCCTGTCCGGGCCCCTCCTACGTCTCACCAGGTCCACTCCTGCTCTCACCAGGTCAGGCCCTGTGCGTTGCACCAGACTCCCAGCACCAGGCACTTTATTCAGGAATGGTGGATTCTCGAGCCGCAACAGTTCCGCAGGCTCCACCTTGCCCTTGGTGGTGCCGCAGGCTCCGCTTGAGGCTTGAATGGCCCTCCTAAAGGCCTCACCGTGGGTTTGTTGGGCTTCTTCCTCACGGAAGACACAGGCTGGGGCGCCAACCCATACTGCTCCCGGGTGCCGTCTAATTTCCGGCTGCCACCCGTCTCTCCGGTGGTCACCAGACTATTCCTGGTTGTCACGTAGTCTGTTCCTATAAGTCACTATAAATAGAATAACTAAACAAAATACATACATACATGGATGCACCTGGGACGTATCCTCAGTGATGTATCCCAAGGTCATCGGGGTTTCGGGTCTCCCAACATCATACCCCTCACTCAGGTGACCCAGCCGGCGTGATCAAGTCCCGACTTACGTCCCAGTAGCTACCCTCGATCAGTCCCATTAGGGAAAAACCAGGGCCACACAATCCGTTCCTCCTGAACTACTCTGCCGGGACTGGGAGGTACCATTCTGGCGCGTGGAAGGACTAGGCTCTGTGGGTTGACTCCTGTCCGGGCCCCTCCTACGTCTCACCAGGTCCACTCCTGCTCTCACCAGGTCAGGCCCTGTGCGTTGCACCAGACTCCCAGCACCAGGCACTTTATTCAGGAATGGTGGATTCTCGAGCCGCAACAGTTCCGCAGGCTCCACCTTGCCCTTGGTGGTGCCGCAGGCTCCGCTTGAGGCTTGAATGGCCCTCCTAAAGGCCTCACCGTGGGTTTGTTGGGCTTCTTCCTCACGGAAGACACAGGCTGGGGCGCCAACCCATACTGCTCCCGGGTGCCATCTAATTTCCGGCTGCCACCCGTCTCTCCGGTGGTCACCAGACTATTCCTGGTTGTCACGTAGTCTGTTCCTATGAGTCACTATAAATAGAATAACTAAACAAAATACATACATACATGGATGCACCTGGGACGTATCCTCAGTGATGTATCCCAAGGTCATCGGGGTTTCGGGTCTCCCAACATCATACCCCTCACTCAGGTGACCCAGCCGGGGTGATCACGTCCCGACTTACGTCCCAGTAGCTACCCTCGATCAGTCCCATTAGGGAAAAACCAGGGCCACACAAACCGTTCCTCCTGAACTACTCTGCCGGGACTGGGAGGTACCATTCTAAAGACCTATCCTTTTATACAATGGACTAAAGACCTATCCTTTTAACAATGGACTAAAGACCTATCCTTTTATACAATGGACTAAAGACCTATCCTTTTAACAATGGACTAAAGACCTATCCTTTTATACAATGGACTAATGACCTATCCTTTTATACAATGGACTAATGACCTATCCCTTTATACAATGGACTAAAGACCTGTCCTTTTATACAATGGACTAATGACCTGTCCTTTTATACAATGGACTAAAGACCTATCCTTTTATACAATGGACTAATGACCTATCCTTTTATACAATGGACTAATGACCTATCCTTTTATACAATGGACTAATGACCTATCCTTTTAACCATGGACTAAAGACCTATCCTTTTATACAATGGACTAAAGACCTGTCCTTTTATACAATGGACTAAAGACCTGTCCTTTTATACAATGGACTAAAGACCTATCCTTTTAACAATGGACTAAAGACCTATCCTTTTAACAATGGACTAAAGACCTGTCCTTTTAACAATGGACTAAAGACCTATCCTTTTATACAATGGACTAATGACCTATCCTTTTAACAATGGACTAAAGACCTATCCTTTTATACAATGGACATATCCTTTTATACAATGGACTAAAGACCTATCCTTTTATACAATGGACTAAAGACCTGTCCTTTTATACAATGGACTAAAGACCTATCCTTTTATACAATGGACTAAAGACCTATCCTTTTATACAATGGACTAAAGACCTATCCTTTTATACAATGGACTAAAGACCTGTCCTTTTAACAATGGACTAATGACCTATCCTTTTATACAATGGACTAAAGACCTATCCTTTTATACAATGGACTAAAGACCTATCCTTTTATACAATGGACTAAAGACCTATCCTTTTATACAATGGACTAAAGACCTATCCTTTTATACAATGGACTAATGACCTATCCTTTTATACAATGGACTAATGACCTATCCTTTTATACAATGGACATATCCTTTTATACAATGGACTAATGACCTATCCTTTTATACAATGGACTAATGACCTGTCCTTTTATACAATGGACTAAAGACCTATCCTTTTAACAATGGACTAATGACCTATCCTTTTATACAATGGACTAAAGACCTATCCTTTTAACAATGGACTAATGACCTGTCCTTTTATACAATGGACTAATGACCTGTCCTTTTATACAATGGACTAAAGACCTATCCTTTTAACAATGGACTAATGACCTATCCTTTTATACAATGGACTAAAGACCTATCCTTTTATACAATGGACTAATGACCTGTCCTTTTAACAATGGACTAATGACCTGTCCTTTTAACAATGGACTAATGACCTGTCCTTTTAACAATGGACTAATGACCTATCCTTTTATACAATGGACTAAAGACCTATCCTTTTATACAATGGACTAAATACCTATCCTTTTATACAATGGACTAATGACCTATCCTTTTATACAATGGACTAATGACCTATCCTTTTATACAATGGACTAATGACCTGTCCTTTTATACAATGGACTAATGACCTGTCCTTTTAACAATGGACTAAAGACCTGTCCTTTTATACAATGGACTAAAGACCTGTCCTTTTATACAATGGACTAATGACCTATCCTTTTATACAATGGACTAATGACCTATCCTTTTATACAATGGACTAAAGACCTGTCCTTTTATACAATGGACTAATGACCTATCCTTTTATCCAATGGACTAAAGACCTATCCTTTTATACAATGGACTAAAGACCTATCCTTTTATACAATGGACTAATGACCTGTCCTTTTATACAATGGACTAAAGACCTATCCTTTTAACAATGGACTAAAGACCTGTCCTTTTATACAATGGACTAATGACCTATCCTTTTATACAATGGACTAAAGACCTGTCCTTTTATACAATGGACTAATGACCTGTCCTTTTATACAATGGACTAAAGACCTATCCTTTTAACAATGGACTAAAGACCTGTCCTTTTATCCAATGGACTAAAGACCTATCCTTTTAACAATGGACTAAAGACCTGTCCTTTTATACAATGGACTAAAGACCTATCCTTTATACAATGGACTAAAGACCTATCCTTTTATACAATGGACTAATGACCTATCCTTTATACAATGGACTAATGACCTATCCTTTTAACAATGGACTAAAGACCTATCCTTTTAACAATGGACTAAAGACCTGTCCTTTTATACAATGGACTAATGACCTATCCTTTTATACAATGGACTAAAGACCTGTCCTTTTATACAATGGACTAAAGACCTATCCTTTTATACAATGGACTAAAGACCTATCCTTTTATACAATGGACTAATGACCTGTCCTTTTATACAATGGACCCATCCTTTTATACAATGGACTAAAGACCTATCCTTTTAACAATGGACTAAAGACCTATCCTTTTAACAATGGACTAATGACCTATCCTTTTAACAATGGACTAATGACCTATCCTTTTAACAATGGACTAGTGACCTATCCTTTTATACAATGGACTAAAGACCTATCCTTTTAAAAAAAAGCATTCTCCCATTAATGTTTCACCTAATCTTAACTTGACCCTTTTAGTCTAGCCAAGCTGGGTCCCATGATCTTGATGCTTTATGTTATGCTTAATATGTTGCTTATGCTTATTTCATTTCACTCCATAAATAAAATACTCCACTTCATAAATACATTATTATTTTTGTTTACTATCCATTACAATAGGCACGCGTCATAAAAAGGAAATACACTCATAAAAAAGGTTGTGACCTTGTGGATCAGCAATTTTCAATAAAATAAAATAATAACAATAAATAAAATAAAAGCTGTTGAGTTGTCAGACCGATCAGGATTCCTCAGGTTACTATACTACCTCCTGAGAGCGAGCCGTAGCGCCTGGAAACTAATCTGGAACCGTTGTGGAATATGTTTCATTGTATTGCAGGTTCACTGAGTACTGGTGGAATATGTTTCATTGTATTGCAGGTTCACTGAGTTCCTATGGTGGAATATGTTTCATTGTATTGCAGGTTCACTGAGTACTGGTGGAATATGTTTCATTGTATTGCAGGTTCACTGAGTACTGGTGGAATATGTTTCATTGTATTGCAGGTTCACTGAGTACTGGTGGAATATGTTTCATTGTATTGCAGGTTCACTAAGTACTGGTGGAATATGTTTCATTGTATTGCAGGTTCACTGAGTACTGGTGGAATATGTTTCATTGTATTGCAGGTTCACTAAGTACTGGTGGAATATGTTTCATTGTATTGCAGGTTCACTGAGTTCCTATGGTGGAATATGTTTCATTGTATTGCAGGTTCACTAAGTACTGGTGGAATATGTTTCATTGTATTGCAGGTTCACTGAGTACTGGTGGAATATGTTTCATTGTATTGCAGGTTCATTGAGTACTGGTGGAATATGTTTCATTGTATTGCAGGTTCACTGAGTACTGGTGGAATATGTTTCATTGTATTGCAGGTTCACTGAGTACTGGTGGAATATGTTTCATTGTATTACAGGTTCACTGAGTACTGGTGGAATATGTTTCATTGTATTGCAGGTTCACTGAGTACTGGTGGAATATGTTTCATTGTATTGCAGGTTCACTGAGTACTGGTGGAATATGTTTCATTGTATTGCAGGTTCACTGAGTACTGGTGGAATATGTTTCATTGTATTGCAGGTTCACTGAGTACTGGTGGAATATGTTTCATTGTATTGCAGGTTCACTGAGTACTGGTGGAATATGTTTCATTGTATTACAGGTTCACTGAGTACTGGTGGAATATGTTTCATTGTATTGCAGGTTCACTGAGTACTGGTGGAATATGTTTCATTGTATTGCAGGTTCACTGAGTACTGGTGGAATATGTTTCATTGTATTGCAGGTTCACTGAGTTCCTATGGTGGAATATGTTTCATTGTATTGCAGGTTCACTGAGTTCCTATGGTGGAATATGTTTCATTGTATTGCAGGTTCACTGAGTTCCTATGGTGCAATATGTTTCATTGTATTGCAGGTTCACTGAGTTCCTATGGTGCAATATGTTTCATTGTATTGCAGGTTCACTGAGTTCCTATGGTGGAATATGTTTCATTGTATTGCAGGTTCACTGAGTTCCTATGGTGGAATATGTTTCATTGTATTGCAGGTTCACTGAGTTCCTATGGTGGAATATGTTTCATTGTATTGCAGGTTCACTGAGTTCCTATGGTGGAATATGTTTCATTGTATTGTAGGTTCACTGAGTTCCTATGGTGGAATATGTTTCATTGTATTGCAGGTTCACTGAGTTCCTATGGTGGAATATGTTTCATTGTATTGCAGGTTCACTGAGTTCCTATGGTGGAATATGTTTCATTGTATTGCAGGTTCACTGAGTTCCTATGGTGGAATATGTTTCATTGTATTGCAGGTTCACTGAGTTCCTATGGTGCAATATGTTTCATTGTATTGCAGGTTCACTGAGTTCCTATGGTGGAATATGTTTCATTGTATTGCAGGTTCACTGAGTTCCTATGGTGGAATATGTTTCATTGTATTGCAGGTTCACTGAGTTCCTATGGTGGAATATGTTTCATTGTATTGCAGGTTCACTGAGTTCCTATGGTGGAATATGTTTCATTGTATTGCAGGTTCACTGAGTTCCTATGGTGGAATATGTTTCATTGTATTGCAGGTTCACTGAGTTCCTATGGTGGAATATGTTTCATTGTATTGCAGGTTCACTGAGTTCCTATGGTGGAATATGTTTCATTGTATTGCAGGTTCACTGAGTTCCTATGGTGGAATATGTTTCATTGTATTGCAGGTTCACTGAGTTCCTATGGTGGAATATGTTTCATTGTATTGCAGGTTCACTGAGTTCCTATGGTGGAATATGTTTCATTGTATTGCAGGTTCACTGAGTTCCTATGGTGGAATATGTTTCATTGTATTGCAGGTTCACTGAGTTCCTATGGTGGAATATGTTTCATTGTATTGCAGGTTCACTGAGTTCCTATGGTGGAATATGTTTCATTGTATTGCAGGTTCACTGAGTTCCTATGGTGGAATATGTTTCATTGTATTGCAGGTTCACTGAGTTCCTATGGTGGAATATGTTTCATTGTATTGCAGGTTCACTGAGTTCCTATGGTGGAATATGTTTCATTGTATTGCAGGTTCACTGAGTTCCTATGGTGGAATATGTTTCATTGTATTGCAGGTTCACTGAGTTCCTATGGTGGAATATGTTTCATTGTATTACAGGTTCACTGAGTTCCTATGTTGGAATATGTTTCATTGTATTGCAGGTTCACTGAGTTCCTATGGTGGAATATGTTTCATTGTATTGCAGGTTCACTGAGTTCCTATGTTGGAATATGTTTCATTGTATTGCAGGTTCACTGAGTTCCTATGGTGGAATATGTTTCATTGTATTGCAGATTCACTGAGTTCCTATGGTGGAATATGTTTCATTGTATTGCAGGTTCACTGAGTTCCTATGGTGGAATATGTTTCATTGTATTGCAGGTTCACTGAGTTCCTATGGTGGAATATGTTTCATTGTATTGCAGGTTCACTGAGTTCCTATGGTGGAATATGTTTCATTGTATTGCAGGTTCACTGAGTTCCTATGGTGGAATATGTTTCATTGTATTGCAGGTTCACTGAGTTCCTATGGTGGAATATGTTTCATTGTATTGCAGGTTCACTGAGTTCCTATGGTGGAATATGTTTCATTGTATTGCAGGTTCACTGAGTTCCTATGGTGGACTATGTTTCATTGTATTGCAGGTTCACTGAGTTCCTATGGTGGAATATGTTTCATTGTATTGCAGGTTCACTGAGTTCCTATGGTGGAATATGTTTCATTGTATTGCAGGTTCACTGAGTTCCTATCGCCCAAAAGAGCCAAAAAGAGAAGGGGAAAAAAAGTTAAAAGTAACCCATGAAGCCAAGTAGTTCACTGTGTTTAAACATCCTCAGAAACAGTGCGTTGAACCCTAAGCTATATTAATGTCATCTCTCATGAAGCATCGTCAATGTAACGTCAAAGTGCCACGATTTTAAAACATGATCATCAGGTATTATTATAATATAAGGAGGAAGAACTTGTTCCAAAAAGTGTACAGTATTTGTTAAAATCATGCTTTTATGTGGACACGCCCACCAGTTCATTAAGTAGACTATGCCTGGTTTGCATGGTGGGTGGTGATGGGTGGTGATCCACCTGAACTGAAGCCGCACCCACAGCTGTAGTTGTATGATAAAAGGGGAGGGGTTAGGGGAGGGGCTGATGTCACTATATTACTTTTTATTTCATTGGCCCGTTTGACTGTCAAGGGTTCAGCCTCCAGGAAGAAACCCTAAACACAAAGTTAATACACCATTGCACATAAAAACGACTCCAGGGTGTCTAATGAGGTACTGTCACCTCATAGACACATGAAAAACTGGAAAAATACAAATATTGTGGCACTCCATCTTTATATTATAGTATACGTAACTTTATATAAATATAAAGTTAAGTGTGATAATGTTAAGGTTTGTTTTTCAGCCCCTAAAGAGTCGAAGCAGAATCTCTACGTAGCTGTCGTGGCGTGGTGTGTGGTGGTGCTGTGTCTTCTCCTATTGGCTGGCATCATTGTCCTGCTCATACTCTGTGAGTATCATTCTACAAACACTATTTTCATCCATGCTAAACCCTTATCCCTAAACTTTTTTTTTTTTTTTTTTTTTTTTTTACTATTTTGAAAAACATTATTGAATAGTTAACATAGCCAGTCTACAAGCTCACAACGTGTCGATGAAGATCGGCTAGTTGAACTATTCCAAAATGCAGTGCGTGGATGTGAAATAATCTGTCTAGCTCAGTGGTTTTAAACCAGTGGTCCGGGGACCACCAGTGGTCCTTGAGGGGATTCCAGATGGTTCCCGGCTAAAATGATGGAGAGTTGGTAACCAAACCCATATAGATCTTTAACTCTTGTCTCTTGAGAGTGTAAAATTAACTATTTTTTTATCCCACGATTTTGTAACCCATTTTTCACCCCTGTGTCAATTATCTAATGTGATCCTGGGCTCTACACACCCTCTGCCAACCTAGTCCCCATATATGGGGGACATGGGGAGAGCAACGGACTTGAACTCATGCTTCCTTCATGCGTGAGTGTCCAAGTTGCTCCTTTACACCTGACAGGGGGGAGTTTCCCTGGTTGGACGTAGTGCGTGGAAGGAACACGTTATTCCAACCAGTTCCTTTCCCCTCTATCAGGCGCCCCGGCTGGCCAGGGGGAGGCAGTTTAGAGACCAGGATTACTGCATGTTTTTGTGAGGGTACCTACCCTAGGGGACACGGGGAGAACATGCAAACTCCACACAGAAAGGCCCTTTCGCCAACCCCGCCTCGGGTATTGGCGCTGATGACGCGGAGGAGGAAACACGCCGCCAGCACCCACAGCGTCCCGAGCGGGAATCGAACCTTCTAGCTGTGAGGCGACAGCACTACCAACTGTGCCACCGTGCCCCACTTATTTATTTATGACATATCATATCATTATCACAGGGAAAATGTCCGTTGAGAGAATGAAGAATTAAATCTATAAATCTCTTTAGTCTTTATTAGCCTAGATTAATTTAAAGGAGCATTCAGTGATTTGGGTGATTTGAAAAACCACCCAGTCCGCCCCGGTAACAAAATGTGCACATGCACGCTCTACAGTGGGGGGAAGTGCAACAGGCATGTTGCATGTGCATGATTGCATGTGCATGATTGGAGGAAGGCCCCTCTCATCCTGATTGGATGAAGGCTTTGCCACCCGCCACCAAAACTAAAACTAGGGTTTTTTGACCCCAGGGGCTCACTGGGGACAGGGAGGAACTCCTTATGGTCAGCACACTCTATAGTAGGGAGGATTATCCAGAAAAAAATAAAAAATAAGTGATATTTGAATTAAGTCAAATCACTGAATATACCTTTAAAGGACCACTTTCAACTTGCCTTCCTATAATTGGTCCTCACTAATGTTCATGATAAAATGCCACCATTTTTTTCTACTCTGTCTGTCTCATAGGAGGGCTGTGGGCAGTTCAGAAACCCATCCACCAGTGACATCATCGATGGGGAATCGAAGCTAATATAATAGAAACTGCAGGCTTTCTATTCCTGAAAAGTTGCAATGCGATAATGGAAGCCATCGTTCTCACGATAATACAAATATCAATATTTTCTTTAAAAAAATCTTGTTTAAAAAACAATCTGCCTAACGATGATGTCACTGGGGGACAGGTTTCTGAACTGCCCACAGCCCTCCTATGAGAGACAGACTGAGTAGGAAAATATTGTAGTATTTTATCAATTATAATTATTGAAAAGTGGTGAAGTGGCCCTCAACCTAACATTAGTAAAACTATACCTGCCTGGGACGGGAGCCAATCAGACACAATGTAAGGCGGGTCTAACCTAGAACGTTGGTGGGATTCATAATCCACCCTAAACACCAGCACCACCACCACGCCCCACCGGCCACGTCGTCTTTCATAATCCACCCTAAACACCAGCACCACCACCACGCCCCACCACGCCCCACCACGCCCCACCGGCCATGTCATCTTTCATAATCCACCCTAAACACCAGCACCACCACCACGCCCCACCGGCCATGTCGTCTTTCATAATCCACCCTAAACACCAGCACCACCACCACGCCCCACCGGCCATGTCATCTTTCATAATCCACCCTAAACACCAGCACCACCACCACGCCCCACCGGCCATGTCATCTTTCATAATCCACCCTAAACACCAGCACCACCACCACGCCCCACCGGCCACGTCGTCTTTCATAATCCACCCTAAACACCAGCACCACCACCACGCCCCACCACGCCCCACCACGCCCCACCGGCCATGTCATCTTTCATAATCCACCCTAAACACCAGCACCACCACCACGCCCCACCACGCCCCACCGGCCATGTCATCTTTCATAATCCACCCTAAACACCAGCACCACCACCACGCCCCACCGGCCATGTCGTCTTTCATAATCCACCCTAAACACCAGCACCACCACCACGCCCCACCGGCCATGTCATCTTTCATAATCCACCCTAAACACCAGCACGCCCCACCACGCCCCACCGGCCATGTCATCTTTCATAATCCACCCTAAACACCAGCACCACCACCACGCCCCACCACGCCCCACCACGCCCCACCACGCCCCACCGGCCACGTCGTCTTTCATAATCCACCCTAAACACCAGCACCACCACCACGCCCCACCGGCCACGTCGTCTTTCATAATCCACCCTAAACACCAGCACCACCACCACGCCCCACCACGCCCCACCACGCCCCACCGGCCACGTCGTCTTTCATAATCCACCCTAAACACCACCACCACCACCACGCCCCACCGGCCACGTCGTCTTTCATAATCCACCCTAAACACCACCACGCCCCACCACGCCCCACCGGCCACGTCGTCTTTCATAATCCACCCTAAACACCAACACCACCACCACGCCCCACCACGCCCCACCGGCCACGTCGTCTTTCATAATCCACCCTAAACACCACCACCACCACCACGCCCCACCGGCCACGTCGTCTTTCATAATCCACCCTAAACACCACCACGCCCCACCACGCCCCACCGGCCACGTCGTCTTTCATAATCCACCCTAAACACCAGCACCACGACCACGCCCCACCGGCCACGTCGTCTTTCATAATCCACCCTAAACACCACCACGCCCCACCACGCCCCACCGGCCATGTCGTCTTTCTGCTATAGGAACCTTTTGTCTCGTCGTTGAATGAAGATCATTAATCAGAAGAAAGTTGAATTGTAAAGATAATCTGTTCATAATTGATTCTCCTTCTTACAGATGGTCCGTTGATTAAAGATAATCTGTTCATTGATTCTCCTTCTTACAGATGGTCCGTTGATTAAAGATAATCTGTTCATTGATTCTCCTTCTTACAGATGGTCCGCTGATTAAAGATAATCTGTTCATTGATTCTCCTTCTTACAGATGGTCCGTTGATTAAAGATAATCTGTTCATTGATTCTCCTTCTTACAGATGGTCCGTTGATTAAAGATAATCTGTTCATTGATTCTCCTTCTTACAGATGGTCCGTTGATTAAAGATAATCTGTTCATTGATTCTCCTTCTTACAGATGGTCCGTTGATTAAAGCTAATCTGTTCATTGATTCTCCTTCTTACAGATGGTCCATTGATTAAAGATAATCTGTTCATTGATTCTCCTTCTTACAGATGGTCCGTTGATTAAAGGTAATCTGTTCATTGATTCTCCTTCTTACAGATGGTCCATTGATAAAAGAGAAACACATCCTGCAGTCCAGTTTGGATCAGTTAGAGAACAGACATGACAACCTGACCGACCAGAGAGACCAGTATAAGACCAGACTTAACAACATGACTGAACAGAGAGGCCAGTGTAAGACCAGACTTAACAACATGACTGAACAGAGAGACCAGTTAGAGACCAGACTTAACATGACGACTGACCAGAGACACAAGTTAGAGACCAGACTTAACACCATGACTGACCAGAGAGACAAGTTAGAGACCAGCCTTAACACCATGACTGACCAGAGAGACAAGTTAGAGACCAGCCTTAACACCACGACTGACCAGAGAGACAAGTGGACGACTAGGTTTGACCAGCTACTGACCAGACTTAACAACATGACTGACAAACCAGATGACCTGAAGATGATACTTTGTGGTCAGTGAGACTGTTTTTTTATTAATTCTAATATCATGTAGAATTGTAGATGTAATCTGAGCACATGAAAAAGTGTCTAACATTATATTTTGTTGTTAGAGTCACATGGATTTGCATTTGGTGATGGTGTGTGTTACTACTACTCTACTGAGAAGAAGACCTGGGAGGACAGCAGAGCATTCTGTACAGCCAGACAATCTGACCTGATGACCATAAAGAGCCAAGGAAAGCAGGTGCAGAGTGTGTGTGTGTGTGTGTGTGTGTGTGTGTGTGTGTGTGCGTGCGTGCGTGCGTGCGTGCGTGCGTGCGTGCGTGCGTGCGTGCGTGCGTGCGTGCGTGCGTGCGTGCATTCAGTTGAAACACATCTATTGTACTTCAGTAACCAGCTGCTTTTCTGTCCAGGACTTTGTTGTCGGACTCTTTTTAACTAAGCGGCTGTGGATTGGATTGACCGACAGAGAGACAGAAGGAGTGTGGAAGTGGGTGGATGGAACACCACTGACCTTTGAGTAAGACTTTACCTTCATTATTCTACTCTTCACTTAAACAAAACATTTTAAATAATTACATTTCACATATTTCCTTTTCATATTTTTTGTTTCTTCTAAATGGTATTAAACACTATAAAAAGGACAACAAGGGCATTTCTCGGCCCCACCCTTCTCCCTTTGTTTATATTGTGTTTAGTTTCCAAGATGGCCGCAGCACCAGCAGGGGGTGGGGCGGAGGTGAGCGGGTGGGGTCAACCCTATGCCCTTACTGGGCTGCATTCAAGACACTTGCCTTGTGTCTGACACCTGACTTGTGTCTGAACACAGCTTTGATAGATGTGTTCTGCCCCGTCTCCCCCATCAAACAAAATGTTTGGTCAAACACTATGGGCTTCCATTGGAAATGCATTGGAGCAGCCATTAACACTTTAATTGCCCGGAACTATTTAATCCATTACATTCATGCGCCCAGTCGATTTATAAACACGGGCGCCTTTTCCGGACGGACCGGCCGGAAGTTCATGATGTTGTGTAGCAGCTAACAATAGCCACAGCACTTTAGAGTCGATCGACAACAACGGGAGACAAGAATAAATCTATCGAGACTAGCGACCGGACCGCGGAGCGCCGTCTAACACAGGATCTTTTTTCAGAAAAAGACGGGATGATTTATATCGCGATTTATGAACATTTTAAGATTTTCGTTTTCATCAGCTAAACAGAGGAGGGAGTTTTTTGATGACGTCTCACTCTTGCGCGTCAACGAGGAGAGCCCAGCAGGCGCGCCTGGGCTATACAGCCAGGCGATCCGTTCTCGTATCAATAAACTTCGTCTTTAGGACAATACTTCGTCCTGAGGTCGGGCGTTACTAATAGAAAGGACAAAGAACTTCGTCCTGGGCGATGGGAGTGTTAAACAGACACAACACAAATGCAAGACAGGTGTCTTGAATTTGTGAATGCAGCCCAGTAAGGGCATAGGGTCGACCCCACCCGCTGACCTCCGCCCCACCCCCTCCTGGTGCTGCGGCCATCTTGGAAACTAAACACAATATAAACAAAGGGCGAGAAAGGCCCTTATTCTTATACTATCTGTTGTCTATTTAATTATCCAGTTAATTTATATGTAATACCAATAATATAATTTGAAGTCATGATTCAAAAACAAAACATTTAGAGAAACAAAACCTTGTATTGTAATGTATTAAATGTTTCTACTTCTAGGTACTGGTGGGACACTCAGCCTAATGATAATCTTGGTGGTGAAGACTGTGGTCTGTTTGGTCGTGAACGATGGAACGACCTACCATGTTCTGAACGTCAGCAGTGGATTTGTGAAATAGTTTTCTAGTGATATACATTATCTAGTAATAGTGACGTTTTTTTGCTTTGTGGTGCCTGGTGTTACGACCTGGGGGAGTTGGGTGGGGTGTGGTGGGTGGTGCTGCTTTGCCATGCGGGTGCTCACCGATTCACAATTTATTCCCTTTTTGTTTGTGTACACCAAATATACGACCTGTTGTGAGCTTGTAGATCTGCTATTATTGGCAAATGTCTCTGCCTGACTGATAGGCATGCTGTGGTTCAAGAGGATATTTTATGTTGACATTTTCATTATAGAGGGTAGGGTATGCGCATGACATCATCATCATCATACCCACAAGTTATGCAGGAATGCCTATGAGTGGCAAAAAGACTACTTTCTGGCCTTAATTGACAGCCCATACATCCAAACAGAAAAGTCCTATATCTGATTGCATTAAACAAGGTTAAGGATGGAGTGCCATGTTTTTTCCCCCTTAAAACATGATCATCAGGTACTATGATTATACTAGGAGGAAGATTTCTTTCAAAAAAGTGTACAGAAAGTGTTAAGATTATGTTTTTATGTGGCCACACCTACTGGTCCATTAAGTATACCTGATTTTCACCTTATCACCGCCCACCTGAACTTAAGCCTCGCCCACAGCTGTTGTTGTATACATGTGGGAGGGGTTTGGGTTATGATGTCACTAAAATGGTGTTATTTCCATTGGGCCTTTTGACTCAAAGGCTTTCAGCTTTCAGGAAGAAACCAACAATACACAGGGAAGACCATTTTGAATATTATAACCACACCTGGGGGTCTATTAGAGTCATGTTAACTCCATAGACACATACAAAACACCTGGGGGTCTATTAGAGTAATGTTAACTCCATAGACACATACAAAACACCTGGGGGTCTATTAGAGTAATGTTAACTCCATAGACACATGCAAAACACCTGGGGGTCTATTAGAGTAATGTTAACTCCATAGACACATACAAAACACCTGGGGGTCTATTAGAGTAATGTTAACTCCATAGACACATACAAAACACCTGGGGGTCTATTAGAGTAATGTTAACTCCATAGACACATACAAAACACCTGGGGGTCTATTAGAGTAATGTTAACTCCATAGACACATACAAAACACCTGGGGGTCTATTAGAGTAATGTTAACTCCATAGACACATACAAAACACCTGGGGGTCTATTAGAGTAATGTTAACTCCATAGACACATACAAAACACCTGGGGGTCTATTAGAGTAATGTTAACTCCATAGACACATACAAAACACCTGGGGGTCTATTAGAGTAATGTTAACTACATAGACACATACAAAACACCTGGGGGTCTATTAGAGTAATGTTAACTCCATAGACACATGCAAAACACCTGGGGGTCTATTAGAGTAATGTTAACTCCATAGACACATGCAAAACACCTGGGGGTCTATTAGAGTAATGTTAACTACATAGACACATACAAAACACCTGGGGGTCTATTAGAGTAATGTTAACTACATAGACACATACACAACACCTGGGGGTCTATTAGAGTAATGTTAACTCCATAGACACATACAAAACACCTGGAGGTCTATTAGAGTAATGTTAACTACATAGACACATACAAAACACCTGGGGGTCTATTAGAGTAATGTTAACTCCATAGACACATGCAAAACACCTGGGGGTCTATTAGAGTAATGTTAACTCCATAGACACATGCAAAACACCTGGGGGTCTATTAGAGTAATGTTAACTACATAGACACATACACAACACCTGGGGGTCTATTAGAGTAATGTTAACTACATAGACACATACACAACACCTGGGGGTCTATTAGAGTAATGTTAACTCCATAGACACATGCAAAACACCTGGGGGTCTATTAGAGTAATGTTAACTACATAGACACATACACAACACCTGGGGGTCTATTAGAGTAATGTTAACTACATAGACACATACACAACACCTGGGGGTCTATTAGAGTAATGTTAACTACATAGACACATACACAACACCTGGGGGTCTATTAGAGTAATGTTAACTCCATAGACACATGCAAAACACCTGGGGGTCTATTAGAGTAATGTTAACTACATAGACACATACACAACACCTGGGGGTCTATTAGAGTAATGTTAACTACATAGACACATACACAACACCTGGGGGTCTATTAGAGTAATGTTAACTACATAGACACATACACAACACCTGGGGGTCTATTAGAGTAATTAGAGTAAAACTAGACACATGCAAAACAGAAAAAATACAAAAATCACGGCACTCCATCTTTAATGTTAACCTCACTTTGCCACTCACTTTATGCATGCGCATACCCTCCATTTATGTAATACATGAAAAATAGCCATGTGTTTTACTTTAAAAATGTATCCCACAATTGTGCAACCCATTTTTGTTCACCCATTGTCATTATCTAATGTAATTCTGGACGCTACACTGACTCCCTCTGCCAACCTGGGGAGAGCAACGGACTGACCTCATGCTTCCTTCATATGTTTATACCTTCTTCTGTTTCATTTTAACACCACAGACAGATAGATCAATAAAGTGTTTGTGATTAAACTGGGTTTGGTCCAAATCAGGTTGTTGATTAAAACAGTGAATGTTATAAATACAACAGTACATGAACTCTAATTACTGACTGCACTGTAAATTACTGTTACATTTCAACATGTAGAATTGATCACATCAATGTTGTGTTTGTGACACCAGGGAGTTGATATAAACTGTTGTACCTCATATGATAAAGAGTACACTTTAGTAACTAAATTAATGTACAGGATGTGCAGTTGAATAATAAACATCCCTGAGTTTGGACTTCTTTAAATGTAGGTCAACAGATAAGGAACAACTTCAGATATTTACATACTATCAGTTGCTGTTTAAATATAATTATATGTAAATGACTTCAAATGAGAAGTTCTGAAAAGGGAGCCGTACAGAATTACACAGTGGAGGAAGTTACTACTGCATAAATGGTAAATGGTGCATTTATATAGCGCCTTTATCCAAGGCGCTTTACATAGATTGTGCATTACATTCACCCATTTATACACCGATTGCGGCGGAAGCCATGCAAGGTACCAACCAGCACATCGGGAGCAATTTGGGGTTCAGTGTCTTGCCCAAGGACACTTCGACATGTAGACAGGAGGAGCCGGGATTCGAACCGCCGACCCATGGATCATTGGACGACCTGCTCTACCTCCTGAGCCACAGTCGCATGTGGGCAGATGTTGCTGTTCAGCTGTTGTCACTATTTTAAATGCTATTATAAAATACAACCCTAACACACTAAGACAATTAATACCTGTTGTCACTATTTTAAATGCTATTATAAAATACAACCCTAACACACTAAGACAATTAATACCTGTTGTCACTATTTTAAATGCTATTATAAAATACAACCCTAACACACTAAGACAATTAATACCTGTTGTCACTATTTTAAATGCTATTATAAAATACAACCCTAACACACTAAGACAATTAATACCTGTTGTCAATTACACTAGTATCCAGTTAACCCATTTAGACCTGATGTCGAAATTTAGAAAATGTCTTATTAATCCTGACAGTTTTCTGAAATACCTATGTTTCTATGTCAGTGGTGCTCAAAATGTCATGTCAAGTACCTTCAAAATGATCTGCATTTTCCCCATCTGAAAATATGGAGTTCCAGGGACCACCCCAGAAGCAAAGATTTGAGTTGAAAACATTCGCGCTGAAAGAATATTCAAAGATTTGCACCACATATTCGCACTATGAGCTTGTAGATCTGCTATTTTTCAATAGCTAAAGTATAACATTTGAAACGCCAAAAGGGGTTCCCGCCCAAAATGGGCTCCTCCTAAAAAAAAGAGTGTTCTACAAAAGAGACACTCCAAGAGCACTGAAACATGTTCATTCTGCTAAACAAGTCACATTCAGGTTAAACACTGCAGGGTTTTTCAACACATAAATGTTAAGCATATTCTTCTACACCCATGGCCCATAGCACTTACCCTACCCCCTTAGACAGCACTTCTTAGACTTATATAGCATTTGAAACAGACTTATAGCATGTCATGTAGACAGCACAATAAGTGCATTGTATGTAGTCATAGCACTTCATAGTATATATGTACAGCATAGTATAGCATATATGTGTAGTTTATATGTATAGTGTCATTATATAGATATGTTCTAGTTATAGTTTATATGTATAGTGTCATTATATAGATATGTTCTAGTCACGGTCTTAGCTTACGCATGTTTCGCGATAAATGCATTTTTTTTACATATGTGATGTATTCCCATGCTTTTTGTTCTTGCCTATTGTAAGTCGCTCTGGATTAAGAGCGTCTGCTAAATGCCTAAATTGTAAATGTACACAACTGATAGTGTAGTTGTTCCATTACAGTGTGTTAATCAGAACCCTACATACATTGACTGGAGTTCCCCCTGGCGTCTATACTAGCCTCGGACACCTCCTTTTTTCCCTCTACACAAAATATCTTTGCCAAAAACAGTGAGCTTGTAGATCCACTATTTGTGGTGAATGGTCAATAGGGGGCGCTATAGGGTTCAGGTGATTAAACTAACGGAGGCATCCCACTCTGCTCTTTCAATTAAGCATCTGAATAATTTTTTTGAAACAGAGCGTCGGCAGTCCCGCCCCCTTTCAGAACAAGGGCCCAGGGAAATAATTCCCCATTCATTTTCGGCATAGGCTTTTCAACAAGTACTTTTTAAAGACGGTTACGCCGCGGACAAAGACAACTCGGCTCGTGACAAATGATGAACACAATGTTTTGGGCCGACCAAAACATTTGCAAGAAGAAAAACAAAACACAAAGTGTTGTAGGCCTACCCTGCTGCCTTTTTCCTTCTTCTTTATAATTATTTGATCTGCCCAAAACATTGTGTTTATTGTCATGATTTGTCACGAACCGAGTTGGCTTTGTCCGCGGCATAAACGTCTTTAAATAAACTAGACCTGTACGTGCCCGTCGCAGTCGGCCACCGGCCTACTTGGGAACGATGCAACTTGGGAACCTAATGATATACGTTGTCATAGCACCCGTTTTAACTGTCAGCCGGTGTCCCACATGGAGATCTGTGTATGTGGCTGTGCCCACTGGCAGAGCCTGATTGGTTGAGTCTGGAAATGGCACAGGTGAAAGGAGTTGGCCTCATTAGGGCCACTGGGAGAGCCTGACCAGAACCTTTCGTGGTGGTTCTGGAGAACCGTGGGTCCGACCGACTCGATGCCGGGCACTGCACTCCCTGTGGGGGTGTGGAACGTGTGTGTCGAATGTGAAGTCGGTGGGTGAAACGGTTCTCAAGTTACGTGCATTACACACACACACACACACGCACGCACGCACGCACGCACGCACGCAGAGACGTGGCGCATTTATAGTAGGATAGCCTACTTTTTGAAAAGCCTATGGGGGAAATTAATGGGGAATAATTTCCTGGGCCAACTGTCGTTCTGAAAGGGGGCGGGACTGAGACGCTCTATACTGATAATAGTTTAGGGGAATTTGTTTTTAACGAGATATACTTTTTCACGTTATAACAATGTTGATAAGGACTAAGGAGACACAGAGAACGTGCAGTGGTAAAGACCACCCTCCGTGCCCTGCTTCCCTCCCCAAACACGGGCATGGCACCGCGCTGGATTCAAACCTCTGGACAGATACTTTAGCCCTGGGCCACCCGAGTGCCCGACACTTGTTTTCTTTCAATTAAATAACAGCACTGCGTCATTTCAACAGTTGTTGTTGCAGGGAGTATTCTAGGGAGTTGGTGCATGTCATTCAATGACATGTAATTCACCCAAATCACACTGAGTGACATCGACAGTGAGATTGACTGTTAACGTAACTAATATAAACTATGAGCTTGTAGATCTGTTATTTAAAATAAATAAAAAAAATCACGCAAATTATGTTTAAGTCTTTGAATATCCATTTTTAAATGGAACATGTTTTTAACTCAAATGTTTGCTTCTTGGTGGACCCTGGAACAAGACAATGCTATGGGGGTCTGCGGGTGCTTCTTGGGGGACCCTGGAACAAGACATAATGATATGGGGGTCTGCGGGTGCTTCTTGGGGTACCTTGGAACAAGACATAATGATATGGGGGTCTGTGGGTGCTTCTTGGGGGACCCTGGAACACAACATAATGATATGGGGGTCTGCGGGTGCTTCTTGGGGGACCCTGGAACAAGACATAATGATATGGGGGTCTGCGGGTGCTTCTTGGGGGACCCTGGAACAAGACATAATGATATGGGGGTCTGCGGGTGCTTCTTGGGGTACCTTGGAACACAACATAATGATATGGGGGTCTGCGGGTGCTTCTTGGGGGACCCTGGAACACAACATAATGATATGGGGGTCTGCGGGTGCTTCTTGGGGGACCCTGGAACAAGACATAATGATATGGGGGTCTGCGGGTGCTTCTTGGGGGACCCTGGAACAAGACATAATGATATGGGGGTCTGCGGGTGCTTCTTGGGGGACCCTGGAACAAGACATAATGATATGGGGGTCTGCGGGTGCTTCTTGGGGTACCTTGGAACAAGACATAATGATATGGGGGTCTGCGGGTGCTTCTTTGGGGACCTTGGAACAAGACATAATGATATGGGGGTCTGCGGGTGCTTCTTGGGGGACCCTGGAACAAGACATAATGATATGGGGGTCTGCGGGTGCTTCTTGGGGGACCCTGGAACAAGACATAATGATATGGGGGTCTGCGGGTGCTTCTTGGGGGACCTTGGAACAAGACATAATGATATGGGGGTCTGCGGGTGCTTCTTGGGGGACCCTGGAACAAGACATAATGATATGGGGGTCTGCGGGTGCTTCTTGGGGGACCCTGGAACAAGACATAATGATATGGGGGTCTGCGGGTGCTTCTTGGGGGACCTTGGAACAAGACATAATGATATGGGGGTCTGCGGGTGCTTCTTGGGGGACCCTGGAACAAGACATAATGATATGGGGGTCTGCGGGTGCTTCTTGGGGGACCCTGGAACAAGACATAATGATATGGGGGTCTGCGGGTGCATACGTTTGTTAGACATACCAACAGTCCGACAGGCATTAGTCCGACAACACCGTTGCTCCCGACATGCGCGGCGGGTTACAACTAACCCGTGGCCGAGTGGTATTCCCCTTTTTAGGGTTCCCGGCCCACCCATCTGACCACTTAACATGGCAGCCGACACTGCCATTTAATATTTATATTATATTCTCATGCTTCAAGATGTTAAAGAAACAAATGCCATGACGCTTTCTTTCATTAATAATTATGTGTTTTATAGTATCATTAAAGATGTTTTGTCAATTATTTGGGGACCCACTTCATCGCAGTATCCTCACGGCCGGGGGTGCACTGGTCGCTTCACGCAACACTACAGTGTTCGGCCAGTCTTTTGTTTTTTTGCAGGATCACGCACACACGCACAATCACACACGCACTGGCATGCCCTTCCCATACTATGGTCACACACTAGCCTGTATACCATATGCATTCTACTATGCAGCCTTTCATGAGCTTCTATAAATCAAGGCATTCCTTGAAAATGTTAGGACAAAAACTAAACAAAAATAATCACACCCGTGTGAAGTGAGGGGCGCTTTTATCATCATACATCATCATACATCACATTACGTGCTCAACCAATCAAATCATCACAAATGTCACGCCGGCCAATCACAATTTGCGTCTTCACTTTTCTTTTTTTTTGAGTGGTGCAACCACTCCAAGGAACATTGTGTCCCTATGGGACTATGGGTTTACGGGACTATGGGACTATGTCCCGATGTTTAGAGTACCAGTAGGGGAAAAAGTGGCGCTGTTGTGCCAGAAACAGAGAGAGAGATAGTGTTGCACTGTTGCCTGCTAATTACAGAGAGAGAGAGAGAGAGAGAGAGAGGCAGGGGGAGAGGGGAGAGGGGAGTTGCACCACTCAGTTCACACGTGTGTGATTTTTGAATTACATTTTTATCCCACGATTTTGCAACCCATTTTGTCCCCCAGTGTCAATTATCTAATGCAATCCTGGGCGCTACACTTCCTCTGCCAACCTGGGGGTGCAGCGGACTGACCTCATGCTTCCTTCTATGCATGAGGAGTCCAAGCTGCTTCTTTTCACCGGACAGGTGGGAATTTCCCCGACCGGACGTAGCGCGTGGAAGGAACACGTTAATCCGACCAGTTCCTTTCCCCTCCATCAGGCGCCCCAGCTGGCCAGCGGGAGGTAGTTTAGAGACCAGGATTACTGCATGTTTGTGTGAGGGTACCTACCCTAGGGGACACGGGGAGAACATGCAAACTCCACACAGAAAGGCCCTTTCGCCAACACCGCCTCGGGTATGGGCACTGATGACGCGGAGGAGGGAACACGCCCCCAGCGCCCACAGCGTCCCCAGCGGGAATCGAATCCAGGACCTTCTAGCTGAGAGGCGACAGCACTACTGACTGTGCCACTGTGCCACCGTGCCCCCTACGATTAAAAAAATATTTTTTTTTTCCATGAAAATATTGTTTTTAGCCCCTATAGTCAAAATAAAACTACTTTATACAATATGCACACATAAACCTAACCAAGCAAAACATAACATTGTCATAATGCTGGTCAGAGCTCTGTGTGCACGTGTGTGCATGTGCGAGTGTGTGATGTCATTAAAACAGCGCCACCCAGTATAATAAATACTAATCACCATTATCATCATCATCACTCATGGCCCACCAGTGGGCCCCAGGACCAAGCATGTACCGAACCGAACGTGTTTGGTTACCGGGTACCCATTACAATAATTCAATTTCGGTTCTCTCTATCGGTTCCCACAGACATGCTGTCACGCGCTATTTATTTATTTTCTTCCCTTTTAATAGACGCGCAGGGAACAGAGCTGATCTACAAGCCTACACCACGTTGCATCAGTGACGCATTGTGGCTTGCAATGCAGATTGGCGGAGGCGGAGCTCTCTCTGCATGGAACATAGGCTCCTCTAGTCTGCAGACGGACAACGTTACATACAAACTTTAGCTGTTGGCATAATTATTAAAGTTTCTTAAATGTAATTTTCAAGTGAAGTTTATGGGAGGAAACTTTTAAGAGAGAGGACAGGAGTCTTGCCTCACTGCGCTGCACAGCGTTGAATCACTGAGCCGACTTGGGGACCCAACGCAGCTCCTCCAAGGAAAACAAACAAATGAACGGAACTGAACGTGAATCCCCCAAACCGCCCACCCCTTTTTTTCCCTCACTGTATATGTTTATTTTCCCTTTTTACCTCCTTTATGATGAATTCCTGTTCTGTCCTTTGTCTATATAGAAGTGTCTATTTGTACGTCTCTAAATGTTTTTGATGAATTGAACATTGTGGACCCTATTGGAAACAAGTGTAATGCTTAATTGGGTCGTCCACTCACAGTTAACAGCCTTTGTATTGAGTTTGTGCTTGAAATGTACTGTAATTCTGCAAACTGTTAATACATTTTTCAATCAATCAATCAACATGAGACGAGAAAGGAGAGAGAAAGCGTTACGCGCGCCTGTGTGTGTGTGTGTGTGTGTGTGTGTGTGTGTGTGAGTGTGTGTGTGAGTGTGTGTGTGTGTGTGTGTGTGTGTGTGTGTGTGTGTGTGTGAGTGTGTGTGTGTGTGTGTGTGTGTGTGTGTGTGAGTGTGTGTGTGTGTGTGTGTGTGTGTGTGTGTGTGAGTGTGTGTGTGTGTGTGTGTGTGTGTGTGTGTGTGTGTGAGTGTAAGCAAAGCAAAGCAAAGTTCTTTGTTTACCCAGGGTGAATGGACTAAGCTCGACGAACTTGTTTACAGCCAGACCCTGCTCATAGAACATTTCATGGTAGGGGTTCAATGCCTTGCTCAAGGGCACTTCAGTGGTGGTAATTTTAACGTGCCGGTCCGGGGATACGAACTGGCGACCTTCCGATAACAAGACCGCTCCGCAAACCGTTCGACCACCGCTGCCCGTGTGTGTGTGTGTGTGTGTGTGTGTGTGTGTGTGTGTGTGTGCGTGCGTGCGTGCGTGCGTGCGTGCGTGTGTGTGTGTGCGTGTGTGCGTGCGTGTGTCTGGTGTGTGTGTCACCGGCGTCAGTTTAGACAGCTCGGGCCGGGGGCGAAAAAACAAGAAAATCAACAAATGATAGCCTATACTTTGGCAGCCCTTGTGCATGCAAATTTCTGTTAGTAGCAAACAACAGCATGCAAGCCGCCTTTGTTTCCAATGGTCCCCCCATACAAACGTCGGCAAAACCCGTTCTCACCTATCGGCGGCCGGAGATGCACTAACTGCCCCAATTAGCGATGCTAATTTGCCAAGTCAATCATTTAATCCACGCTACACGCCTGGTATGTGTAAAGCAAAGTTGGCTGAAGGCAGCGGTGGCCGAACGGATTGCGGAGCGGTCTTGATACCGGAAGGTCGCCAGTTCGAATCAGCGGTCCGACACGTTAAAATTACCACCGCTGAAGTGCCCTTGAACAAGGCATTGAACCACTACGATGAAATGTTCTATGAGCAGGGCCTGGCTGGAAACAAGTTCTTGAGCTTAGCCCAGATACCCTGGGTAAATATAGTAATCATTTCATTTCATTTGTTTACCCAGGGTAAGTGGACTAAGCTCGAGATGCTTGTTTACAGCCACGCCCTGCTCATAGAACATTTCATGGTTGGGGTGCAATGCCTTGCTCAAGGGCACTTCAGCGGTGGTAATTTTAACGTGTGTGTGTGTGTGTGTGTGTGTGTGTGTGTGTGTGTGTGTGTGTGTGTGTGTGTGTGTGTGTGTGTGTGTGTGTGTGTGTGTGTGTGTGTGTGTTCTGCTCTCAGATCTCAGACATGCTTTTATTTTGTTATTGTCAGTAGGTAAGAGAAGTAGTCTACAACACTATTGCCCTGCAGGGTCAATACAGAATAGATATATTATATTTCAAATAAGGAAAACATAGCTCACTATAGCCTATTATTATTAAACATAGCTCACTATAGCCTGTTATCCACAAATGGCTCAACTGTTGAATAAAGGAGAGGATGTTACACTATTCATTACATGTCTTAAATTGACATTGAGCTTTTTTGTTAAATAAACATTTGACCTCTTATTTAAGTTATTTTATACGATTTTGGAACCGAAATAGGAAACCGTTAAGAACCGGAATCGGTACTGGACTCACAAAAATCCTAACGATACCCATCCCTATAGTGCAACATGCTGCCAGGGATCGGTACACGCACACAGAGCAAAAAATATGAGGAAAACAATAGAAAATATATATTGTTTTTAATTTTCTTTTTTTTTCCAACTTTCGACTACTCCTAATTTGTATCGACTTGTGTTAATGAAATCGATTTTTTTAATGAATGAGGAGAGGTGCAACATGCTGCCATACAGGGACCACCAGGACATGAGGAGAGGTGCAACATGCTGCCAGGGACCACCAGGACATGAGGAGAGGTGCAACATGCTGCCATGCAGGGACCACCAGGACATGAGGAGAGGTGCAACATGCTGCCAGGGACCACCAGGACATGAGGAGAGGTGCAACATGCTGCCATGCAGGGACCACCAGGACATGAGGAGAGGTGCAACATGCTGCCAGGGAGGGACCACCAGGACATGAGGAGAGGTGCAACATGCTGCCATGCAGGGACCACCAGGACATGAGGAGAGGTGCAACATGCTGCCATGCAGGGACCACCAGGACATGAGGAGAGGTGCAACATGCTGCCATACAGGGACCACCAGGACATGAGGAGAGGTGCAACATGCTGCCATGCAGGGACCACCAGGACATGAGGAGAGGTGCAACATGCTGCCATGCAGGGACCACCAGGACATGATGAGAGGTGCAACATGCTGCCAGGGAGGGATCACCAGGACAAGAGGAGAGGTGCAACATGCTGCCAGGGACCACCAGGACATGAGGAGAGGTGCAACATGCTGCCATACAGGGACCACCAGGACATGAGGAGAGGTGCAACATGCTGCCAGGGACCACCAGGACATGAGGAGAGGTGCAACATGCTGCCATACAGGGACCACCAGGACATGAGGAGAGGTGAAACATGCTGCCATGCAGGGACCACCAGGACATGAGGAGAGGTGCAACATGCTGCCAGGGACCACCAGGACATGAGGAGAGGTGCAACATGCTGCCATACAGGGACCACCAGGACATGAGGAGAGGTGCAACATGCTGCCAGGGAGGGACCACCAGGACATGAGGAGAGGTGCAACATGTTGCCATACAGGGACCACCAGGACATGAGGAGAGGTGCAACATGCTGCCAGGGACCACCAGGACATGAGGAGAGGTGCAACATGCTGCCATACAGGGACCACCAGGACATGAGGAGAGGTGCAACATGCTGCCAGGGAGGGACCACCAGGACATGAGGAGAGGTGCAACATGCTGCCAGGGAGGGACCACCAGGACATGAGGAGAGGTGCAACATGCTGCCATGCAGGGACCACCAGGACATGAGGAGAGGTGCAACATGCTGCCAGGGACCACCAGGACATGAGGAGAGGTGCAACATGCTGCCATACAGGGACCACCAGGACATGAGGAGAGGTGCACCATGCTGCCATGCAGGGACCACCAGGACATGAGGAGAGGTGCAACATGCTGCCATACAGGGACCACCAGGACATGAGGAGAGGTGCAACATGCTGCCAGGGACCACCAGGACATGAGGAGAGGTGCAACATGCTGCCATGCAGGGACCACCAGGACATGAGGAGAGGTGCAACATGCTGCCATACAGGGACCACCAGGACATGAGGAGAGGTGCAACATGCTGCCATACAGGGACCACCAGGACATGAGGAGAGGTGCAACATGCTGCCAGGGACCACCAGGACATGAGGAGAGGTGCAACATGCTGCCATGCAGGGACCACCAGGACATGAGGAGAGGTGCAACATGCTGCCATACAGGGACCACCAGGACATGAGGAGAGGTGCAACATGCTGCCATACAGGGACCACCAGGACATGAGGAGAGGTG
Organism: Electrona antarctica; assembly: GCF_951216825.1. NCBI lineage: Eukaryota > Metazoa > Chordata > Actinopteri > Myctophiformes > Myctophidae > Electrona > Electrona antarctica. Next base: position 6,243,661 of record NC_136797.1, on the reverse strand, counting down.
CAACATGCTGCCATACAGGGACCACCAGGACATGAGGAGAGGTGCAACATGCTGCCATACAGGGACCACCAGGACATGAGGAGAGGTGCAACATGCTGCCAGGGAGGGACCACCAGGACATGAGGAGAGGTGCAACATGCTGCCATACAGGGACCACCAGGACATGAGGAGAGGTGCAACATGCTGCCAGGGAGGGACCACCAGGACATGAGGAGAGGTGCAACATGCTGCCAGGGAGGGACCACCAGGACATGAGGAGAGGTGTAACATGCTGCCATACAGGGACCACCAGGACATGAGGAGAGGTGTAACATGCTGCCATACAGACGCGCAGGGAACAGAGCTGATCTACAAGCCTACACCGCGTTGCATCAGCGACGCATTGTGGCTTGCAATGCAGATTTGCGGAGGCGGAGCTCTCTCTGCATGGAACATAGGCTCCTCTAGTCTGCAGACGGACAACGTTACATACAAACTTTAGCTGTTGGCATAATTATTAAAGTTTCTTAAATGTAATTTTCAAGTGAAGTGTGAGTGGATGACCCAATTAAGCATTACACTTGTTTCCAACAGGGTCCACCATGTTCAAATCATCAAAACATTTAGAGACGTACAAATAGACACTTCTATAGACAGAACAGGAATTCATCAAAAAGGAGGTAAAAAGGGAAAAGAAATATATACAGTGAGGGGGAAAAAGGGGGGGGCGGGGGGGGGGGATTCAGATTTTACGGGGGCCAGTTTCGAATTGCAGCCATCCGTAGGTGCCCTTTGAGAGCGGTTTTGAAGGAGTCAAGGGATTCGCATGTCTTAATGACAGTTGGTAGGGCGTTCCACATTTTGGTGGCATAGGAGCGAAAAGAATTTAGTCCCTTGTTTGTGCCGAATCTGGGTTGTACATGGTTCGTTGCACTCCCTCTGGTGTTGTGGGTGTGGACTTTGTTAACATTAAGGAAGTATCTAGACAGGTACATGGGTATCTTGGTGGTGTATCGAATCTTGTGGACCAGACCCATTGCAAGTTGCTGTACTCTGTCGTCGACCCTAAGCCATTCCAGCCTGTCGAAGTGGGCAGGGGTGAGGTGGGTTCGGGGGGCTAGATCAAGTAGGAGCCTGACCAGTTTGTTTTGGGAAGTC